>NC_064905.1:19428450-19739660 GCF_929443795.1 Astur gentilis | reverse complement strand
CAGCTCTCAGAGCCCAGCAGGAGATGGACAGGAGATACTGGCGAGGGCACTCCGTGTTTTTTTCCCTTTTTCTAGCTGCATCTCCACTGCAGTGTGTCTGGGCAGCACAAAGCTTACAGCTTTTCGGGCTCCAGTTTTCTTGATGTTATTGTAGATGAGGAGGGGTGCACAGCAGGGTCTGTTCTCTCTATTGCTGTAAATCAGGGTATGGGTTTTTCCAAAGGATTGCTCTTTTGTGTTAAATTGTAGGATCTCTTCCTTGCACTGTTTCTCCTAGCCCAAGGCAACTGTCTCTGCAGTCATTGATCTTTATATCTGAACGCCGACAAGCTCTTTGCAGGTGTGTTAGCATGTGTCAGGGAGGAACGGGTTGCTTTTTAGGAAAATGATTTTACCCACTAAAGCAAATCCAGGAATCGATGGGGAGGCTGCGCACCTCCGGGCATCGTGTCCTGCTCGGTCTTCCCAGAGGCTCGGGGTGTCCCATGTGAGCCCCAGCATCTGGCAGCCTCCTGCACCCCTCGGGGTGGGAGGGATGCTCACAGGAGCAGGCACAGCCTCTCGTACGGTTTGCTGAATCGTTTGCGAGCCGTAAAAACCTCGTGTTTAACTAAGTACTGTGGAAGAGTCGGGGGTTTGATCTGGACCAGGCATCCAGCGGGTCTTTGTAGGGTTATACAAGCTGCTCGCTGTATGAAAAAAATAGTTTTGCAGTTATTTCCGAGGCGCCGTTGGGCAGCACATACCAGCACCGCTCGAGACACAGCTCAAAGCCACCCGGCAGGGCACAGTGTCCCGATGAAAGGCTCTGCTGTCCCTACGGAGGTGCAGACTTGGCTCTGGAGTCTCGTCTCCCACCAGTGCAAATCGGCCTTAGCTACGCTAAAGTCATAAAATTCACGTCAGTAGCAAACTAGCGTAAGAGGAGCCAGATCCAAACCTGCAGTTTTTGTTTTCCAATTAGGTATCCTACGTGAGGTTTCAGCCTCGCTGGGTCTGGCCATCGCTGGGTGTGCGGAATCTGCGGGTAAGGTCTCGACGGCAGCGTTTGTTTTCCTGGGACTGGGGGGCACGGCGTCCCCCCGGCGTGGGCATCGCCTCGGGAGGCTCTGGCTGATGCACTTCCCTCCTCCACGGCTGTGTTGGTCTCGGAGGTTTCATGCCAAGGGGCTCGGGGGACTGCGGACCATTTGGGATGTCTTTCCTTTTTCATCTTTTCCCTTGGTTACAGACAACAGGCTTGGGGTTAGGAGTTCTCAGCCAGGTGCCGCCTTTGTGCAGTTTCTTCATTTCTGACCTCCTCCGTTTGCTGAGCCTGAAATGGCAAGAACATGGCATGAATGTGTCCCAGCACCCCCAAGTCAAAATTAACTCCGGGGAGCGCCGGCTCGTGGTGCTGGATCAATGAGGGGGCACAGGGTCCTGCCCATGAAGAGGAAACTCCAGTAGTAAAGTTTAGTGGTTCTCTTTAGAAGATACGTTTCTTATTAATACTTATTCTGTATAGCACTAATAATTGCTAATGGAAGCAAACTGCAGTGAGATAGGAGCTGTGCAGGCAGCGCAGTGCTGCGGTAACCAAATGCTGCAACACTTGATCAACCCTCCCCAAAATGTGTTTCCAAACAGGGGGAGGCACCTGCCATCGCTGCGTTGGCACATTTCAAACCTTTTAACTGAGCGCCAGCGAGCATGTGGAGCACGCCGTTAGATCTTTGTATCTTAATTAACTTGATCTTCATCGTCAGTGATGTGGTGAGAAGCAGAGAGTCGCTCTGTAAATTCCGGTTCCCGTTAAACCAAAGCAAAACTCCCATTTAACGGCGCAGTGTTAGGAAGGGCAGAACATCGAGCTTTTGTGCCGGCAGTGCTGTTACCATCAGCGACCCCGTGAAGCTCCCCACGATCTCTGCATCACCAGGGTTTGCGCAAAGCCAGGACCCGAGAGTCTAAACACCCATCCGTGTTTTGGGGCAGTTTGGTAGCATTCGGCTGCATGACCGGGGAGAGTCACTCGTCTCCCATCTCTGAGCATCGCGTTCAGCAAAAATCCTTTTCCACGAGATGATAACCTGCAATAAGGCGGCAGAGGCTGCGCACACACGGCGGGGCTTGGGCAGGCGCCGTGTCGTGGACGCTGGCCGCACCGGGAACGCGTCGGCTCTCGGCGGGTGGTATCGTATGTACCGCGTTATAGATAACCCAAAGAGATTTCTCCAGTCACCGTCAGCATCCTTATCAGCCTAAGTGCGTTTTCGGTGCCTGTCAATACAGTAAATGACCTGTTCAGGCCGCTCCTTTGATCCGTACACAGAGCATTAATCTTTGCACTTTTATGCCAGGCTAAAAATAGCAGCTCCTTTCTCCCGACGCCCCGAGCATCCCCGGCTGGCCCCGTGTCACACTGTCACCTGTTGCAGCGGCTGTTCGGCGAGCGGCTTGTGTAACTCGGCTTAACGAAGGCTGAAGGCACCATCCCTGTGCCCGCTCAGGCAGCTCTTTCCAACAGGAACGCTCATCGCGGTTGGAGGATTTTTGGTTTTTTCTCAACAGCTGCGAGCTTTCTCTTGTAAGACCGCTGTGCCCAGCTTGCCTGAGCATCCACCCAGGGCTTGGCGCTTTGCAAAGCTGAGCTGGACCTGGGCTCGTGGGAAGGAGAGGTTCGGTCCTTCTTGGACCAGCTCACGTCGTACCGGTGTCTTCTGTATATTTTAGGGGGTTGGGAACTCCTTAGGTGAGAGTCCTGAAGCCTGACCGGAGCGTGCCTAGTTTCAGTGTTATTACTGCTGTCTGCATTAAATACAGACGTTACTGAATCCCCAAGCCCCGTCCTAGATTACAGTGAGCTCGTTTTAAAATCTGGGGACTGAGAGCTGTCTTTTCATGGGGTTAGTTTCAGATCCTGAACTGAAATTTGGAGATGTCCTCAGGGCATGGGGACTCATCTTTATTTTCAGCTTACTGATGGGGAGAGTAAGGCAAAAGAGGCAAAAGGAACACCTTTCTTGATGTTTCCTTCTCCGAGCAACCAAGTTATTACTTCTCCTGCTGGTGGCTCTGAAAGCGCCTCCAATGGTCATGAGTGCCAGGGGCAGCAATTAAACTAGATGTCTGGGTCCGGAGAAGCTCCAGGTTCATCTTCCTGCCCTGCCACAGATTTCCTTCCCAGCCTTGGGCAAGGCAGGTAGGGTCCCCTGTTCCCGAGGGCAGCTGTGCACAATTTTTTTCCCTCGGTGCTTACAGACCTTGGAGCATCTGGTACCACGATTCAGCTGATTATGTGATGGGCACGATGGCCTTGCCCCAGGCACATCACAGAGCATGATGCTGCGACATTAACTTACATATTGGGACAGAAGGCAGATAAAAGTCTTGCAGGGGCCATCGGGCTTCCCAGCTGGCACTGGTGCAAGAGCAGAATTGGATCCTCAGGCTTTGCACGGCAGAGAAGCTGCTTGGAAGGGGGTGATGTGCTGCAGCGGGTTGCTGTTTGCTTGTTTGTTTCTTCGCAGTGTCTTTCTGTGTTGACATTTGCGCCGGGAGGTGGTATTTTGGGGAGGAAACGTGAGCTGTGCAAATACTGCAGCGAGCTCCAGCTCCCAACTTCGCAGAGATCTGTCAGCTGGCACCACAGGCTGCTTTTCATTTCCAGCTCGTCCTCTGCTTGCATGTCATTATGCATGACACTGTTGACGTGTGCATGGCAAGTGTCATGCATATTGCCGCAGAGTTGCCAAGAAAAGGCAGAAGAGCTGACAGCCAGCGCCTGTTCACTCTCTGTGCAGGGAGTGTGCAGCAGATGAGGCAGTTCCTTTCCCTGTCCCTGTGGTTGTGATCAGAGAGCGCTCGGAACAAATCTCCCAGACCATCGTGGGATGTTGTCCATTGCCGAGCCTGCCAAAGTGCTGCCCGGCACGGTTTGAATGTGGCACTAGCGTGCTGAAGGTGTCCCTGCCTGCAGCGTGGGGCTTGGTCGCCAGGGCTTGGCTGGAGGTTGTTTTAAATCAGGGGTTGCTCTGCCTGCAGGTGATGCCCGACCCACTCTGTGCCGGTATCCACTCCCCAGGGTATCTCATCTGAGCAGCCCAGGACCAGGATCCGATCTCTGTTGTGCCCCAGTAAATTGGTAGTAATTGCTTCTGGGGAATTAATGGCTGGAGGAGTCACTGTTGCTATCAGTATTTGGACCATCGCATCCATTGGACCTCATTTTTCTCATGTAAAGAGTTAATTTCCATAGGTGAATGGGAAAACTATTGCTGTAGGTAAAGGAAAGTTGCCACGGACCCGTGCTGGGACCGGCTGTCAGCGTGAGCCCATCAGTCAACTGGTGCAATGGGGCTGGAAGCAGAGAACCCAGCCAAGACGGCCGGCATCATCGGGGAGGGGGCAGCAAGCAAAGCTGGGCAACTTCTGGTCACCAAACTATAACCCATCTTTCCTGCAGTCAGGTCCCGGACCGGGTGAGAGGGGAAGCACTGGGAGAACTGGGGAGACCTCCGGAGACGCCTCTGCTCCCGCTGAGCGCTTGGGGCAGGGCACAGCGGGGAGAAGGCGTTCAGCTGCCGCTGGCTCAAGTTTCCGAACATAACTAGGGCAGAGCGTTGCGCTTAAATTCATCCACCGGGCAAAGAATCTCGTATTTGCAGGGCGCAGAGCGCGCGGTGGTGCCAAACCCGGCGCCTGCGTGCCGCCCTCCTGCCCGCAGGGGGGAAGGAGCTTGATCCCCGGCGTGGCTGAGATGGCAGCGCGATGAGCAGAAGTCCTTGCCTTAGCCCTGTCCTCGGGTTTATCCCACAGCTTGGGCGCATCCTGCTTTTCTGAGGGTGTGGGATGCCCCTTTGTGGCCGTGGAGCCAGGGATGGGTCGGTGCCGTGGTCTCCCCCTCGCCAGCAGGACCACCAAGAGCATCGCTACTCGTAACGACCCCGGTCCTGTGCTTGCATGTGCTTTCCAGATTAGATTTCCCGGTTTCACAGGCAGGAAAGTGGATTTCTCCCAAACAGGCTATTTCTGCCCTGATGTGGTATTCCTGCGTGAGCCTCTCCGTGAGCCCCCCATGGGGAGAAACAACCCTCTAATGCCAGGGGGAGCAACGTGAGGTTGATGACAGCAGCTGTAGCCGTAGGTCGAGTTATTCGACTCAGGAACGCGAGCACGGAGGAGGCTGCTGCCGCCAGGCTGGTGGTAATGCAAGGTGGGGAGGAAGAAAGGAGCCCTACAAAGTGGAAAAATGGCTTAATTTCTCATGGTGTGAGGGGGAATCGGAGAACTGTTGAAGACCGGGCATGTTACCGCGGAGAGCCCGGCGCAGAGCCGCCTGCTCGGTGATGCCCTGGGGTTGCTCTGCAGCGTGGAGCCGTGCGGGGCACGGGCTGGTTCGTACTGAAAAACATCAGTGGGCGTTTAGGAAGAATGAGATGTGGTGGTAAAGCCTGCATGCGGCACTGATGCCAGTTTTATTTCTGAAGGGATTGGTGTTACACCACCGATCTGAAGGGAAGAATACACTGAGGCAGATGGAGGCACAGGCTAAAATACAAATTCCTGATTCCCAGACCGCTCGTTCCCCTCCTGATCGTGGCCCGAGGCGGGTGGCCGTGGTGCTGTGTAGAAAGCCAGCCTGGTGGGAGCCGGAGCCATGCCGTGGTGGGATGCAGGCTGGCCCAAGGTGGCGGGCGCGATGCCGGAGCGATGCTGCCACGGTGCTGCTTCTCCGTGCTGCTTTTCTCTGGGACACGGGGAAAAGCACAAACTCCGGGTTTGAGGTCCCAGGAAGGGGAGCTGGCAGCCAGGCTGTGCTCAGCGTTTCCTGAAAATCGGCTTGTTTGGATGCATCCCGACTCAAACCACCACATAAAGGTGCCCAGACCAGCGGTCTCTGGGAAAGTGCTTGTGCCCAAGTTGTCCTCAGAGCGTCCAAGGCGCAGGAGACAACACCCGAGCGCACAAAACCCCTTTGATTTTGCTGGGCTTGTTTTTGTTCTTCGATTCAGGTTTGTGCACAGCGTGGTCGCACCCTCCATGGCAAGAAGTGGGATACTTCTGTGAGTCGTAGCTCTTTCTCAACCTCTCCTTCTTTTCTTCCAGGATCATACCGCAGCTGGAGAACTCGCCTTCACAGGTTTCACCGAGTAGCCTGCCTGGCTCTGAGATTTCGGAAGCTACAAGGACTTACTTGCAAGGAGTGAGCCGCTACGACCTGGATGAGCTCGATGCTTGCTGGTTGGAACTTGTTAACATGGAGCTCAAGGAGATGGGTGAGTATTGCTGTTGTTTTTCTCCTTGCCTGGGCATCCCAGAGCGGGCATTCTTAAGGCTTTTTAAGTAATTGTGGCCCAAAAGGCCTTGAAGAAGAAATCTTCTTTAAGGCTCTCCAAAAGAGATCATGTGGATTGCCACAGCGCAGGATCTTGAGTGTATCTATCTCAACGCTTCTCGCTCACATAGGGCTTTTGGGATGTGGTGCAAGAAGGACGGGGCAAACCAGATGACGGTAGGAAAATTGCAGCGTGCCCTGTGGAGCAGGGGTCTGATTCGCAGAAGAACTGATAGACCCAGATCCCTCATGACCATGCTGTGATTGCATGACCATCATCAACTCCCGCACTGATCCCTGCAGCATCTGGACTGCAGGAGGAGGTGTTGGTCAGGATGGGTGTGTTGAACCTGACTCCTCTTCCTTTGGCCAGATCTGAAAGCATTTCTCCAACGTTTCTCCAGCCAGGCAGGTGGAGTCAGAGAGAAGAGGCTTTCCTAGTCAAAATGTGTAATTCTCAGAAATGCTGGTCCTGGGTTGTCTCTCCGTTCCCAAGTGTCTGTAAATAAATCACAGCTTAATGTAGCCTGCTGTTATATCACTGCACATTCTTAAAATCCATTAGTGCATTTCGGTTGAGTGCAAGTACCTGGACTTGGAATTTGACCATTGGCACTAGCGCTTAGCATGGTCTGCTGGGCACATTTGTTGGCACAGACACGTGGGTGTGTAGTCCTGCCAGACCGTGGAGGGATTTTCCAGTCCTTGTTAGGTAAGGCTTGCTGCGGTGTGGCTGCTGCGACGCAGGTAAGAATAACAACGCCATAAAACATTCACCTTGTGAGGTCAGTGAAAGCTGAAGTGTGCCTACGTGAAGCATTACTCCCCGTTGCAAAGGTCTTTCGAGGGTGGGACAAAGTATGTTACCAAGTGCTCGAGCAGACGGGATCGCGCACCGCCGAGCAGGAAGGTTGTGCTGAGTCTCACAGCCTGCCGGCTAAGAGCTGCAGCAACATTCAGTAAGATTTAGTTCCGTAAGTTTGCACGGAGCAGAAACGAGCCCAGAAGTTGGCCACCACATTGGCTGATCTGGGTGGCAGAAGATCTCTGTTCTTCTGATGTACTTGTGATTTACAAGCAAGTTTTGTTACCATGATCTCTGGGACCTTGAGAAAGTTGTAGAGGCTGCTTTTAGAGTTTGGCTAATTATCTGTTATATGTATCCTGTGTATTGGATTTCCCATAATCTCGGTGTTGTGGAGCCCATAGTATCACTAGCAAATCGCAGTCAGCTTTGCCCTCATTAACTGGTCCTGTATTAGCAGCCTCAGCTCTGTCATTAGCACACCCAGGTTTTGAAATACCGGCAGCTACAGTCAAGTCCTTGGGCAGCGCAGAAGGTGCTCCTGGGTAAAGCGGAGTGGCTAGGTCCTGCTCGGGTCCCTTGCAGAGGATCCACCCTTCCTAACACAACAGAGCTGCCGTTACTGCATCAAGAAACCAGATTGTACCACACTGGATGTCCTTCTGACTCCACCGTGCTTTCGCTGTATCTCCTGCTGCATTTCCCTCGCTGTCTCCGCAACTGGGTGGCCGTCAGAGGTGTCTCTGGGCTCCAGAGAAGGGTTGTCTCTATTTCCACTTCCCCCTTGTACGGATTTCAGAAGTCTCTAGAAAGGCAGCAGGCAGAGATTTGGCTTGTGCAGCTCAGTTGGGTTAAGTTTGGCTCGCTTTATTATTTCTTCAAAGTATTAGGTTACAAATGCAATGTCTTAAATGGCTTTCAGATGCGGAGCTCCCATGCTGATGGGTAACTGGAAGGTTGAGGTGAGACGGGAGCTGGCTGTCCCCTGCGGCTACGAGCGGCACGTCACCTTCGGGCTGGCACGTGCCAAACCGGAGCGTGTTGGGGGAGAGAGGCGGCTTTGCCAGCGGTGCTGCCTTGGGAATGTGTTGGATTTAAGAGGGGAGCTTGAGCATCCTCACAGCTATCTATCTACCCCCAGTAACCCCGCTCCGTGCAGGTGCATTGGGCGGGCTGGCGTCGCAGCATCCCAATGAGCACCCCCTGAACCCCATGTCGGGACAGAGGCGATGCTTTGCCGCTGACCCTCTGTGGAATTTTGAACGAGATGCATTTTTTTTTTTTTTTTTCCCTCCGGCTCCTTGTCATTTATCAGCCAGTCAGCTTTTTCAAGGATGGTCCTTAGGAGGTGTTTGTACAGCACCGGTCTCTGACGAAGCCCCTGAGCCCTCCTGCCGTAACCAACTAGAGACGGGAATAACGAACCCAGGGGATTTCAGCAGTGGTAATGCCAAGAGCCTTACTGTCCGTCAGCTGATTCTCCAGCCCATTTCTGTTGCTGAAAGAGCACTGTAATTACTGGCTGAGCCTAAAATATGCTGAGGAGAGAGTAGCTTTGAAAACCAAGCGTTTGGCGTGTGAAATCCACTGCGGGTATGGCTTCAGCCCAAAGGATTCTGGTATCTCGCCCCGTCCCCCAGCCCTCCCCGCTCCTCTAGCTGTGCGAGGGCTAGTGCGTTTTTTTCTAGTGACTTGAAAGGGAAAACATGTGGCATCGATTAATAACCCATCCCCGGCACTGAGCTGGGGGTCTGGCAGGTAAGGAGCGGGATGGATGCTCGTACTTCTGGCTGCGGGACCACGGTGCATCGCCCACGCCGGCCGTGCCCGGTGCTGCCCGGGGAGCCGGACCGCAGCGGCTGCGGGGCATCGGGGCTGCTCGGGATGCATTTTGCTGCCTGTGGGAGTCGATGGGGTTTGGGTGCTCCGAGAGGAAAGGTGTTGCAGGAAATCTGTCGCTGCTCACCCTCCTGGGCTGTGCCGGAGCGGAGGCTCCGCTCCCTTTGCTTCCCATATGGGAGAAGCCGTGCAGCCGGGGGCAGCGGGGTGGGATTTTGGGTGCCCTTCACCACCCAACGCAGAAGATTGCCGCCTGCCGAGGTTGGTCTGAAGGCAGTCCGTAAATAGCGCTTTCTCCCAGAAGCCCTCGACGTTAATGACATACTGAGATTTCCAAACCGGCTTTGCTAATCTCTGAGATCATTAACGTGATTTAACTGGAGAATTGCAGCCTCCTCCTATTCAGAGAAGTCAGGAGTTATCTCCCAGCGTCAAGAGACAGGCAGAAGTTTAAATTCCTCCTGGGTGTTTGGCTGAGCTGTTGTCACTGGGCAGTCCAGGGGCACAATGTGTCATTCCCAAAATATTTAATGACAAAGAAGGAGCCTGATCTCTGACTGGCTCTTGAGGAGCTGCGGGGAGGAGAGCTGGAAAACACCTATGAGATCATCCATCTCGCTTTGCCGTTAGCGCGCATTGATCCACGTAGCACATGCCTTTTCCAGTCCTTTTTAGGTCACCCCAGGGATGGAATTTTATCACCAAGATCAGATAAATCTCCAGATAGCTCCAGCTCTCTGCACTCTGCCGGCTCCTCTCCCAATTAGGTGGAATTGCTCCGAAAAGCAAAAGTTTTACGCGTAAAACAGCTTTAAATATCTTTAAACTCCCCAGTAAGATACCTCAGTAGCTGTTACTGTACTTGGTAGAAATGTAGTTTTAAAGAACTTCTGTGCACTAGAGATGAAATCAATATTTCAGCATGCCTAAATGTTTTATTTGTTGCTGCTGCAATATGAGATAGTAAAAAAAAAGTGGATCAGAAGGAGTCTGAATGAAACCCTGAGCCAGATTCCTGTATATGCCACTCCAGGCAGCACAGGCCTTTCCTTTTAGAGAGGAGCCATGCCGTAAGTCGTCGTTTTTATATTAACATTTTATGCTGTATTTTGTGATCTTCCCTAAATCCAAAGCTATTGTAAAAGCAAGGCTAGAGAGACTTCAAAGACCAAGGCTGAAATATCCCTTTGCGGTGATCGGCACTTCATAAACACACGGAAAATCCTCAAGAAATTGCTAAAAAAACGTTGCCGGAATCAATTTTGCTGAAGGCAGAGTCGAAGTTTCTAAGTATTCCCTTGACTTAATCCATATGGTGTATGCTGCTCACATATGCCCACCACAGCTTCTATCTTGGGAGCTGGAGGTGTTCCTGGTATTTTATGGCAGGAACATGCAAAGGTCACATGTATTGCTTTTGAAGCTCCAGGGGGAATTCATCACTGCATACTTGAGATATGTCTGTGTACTAATGAGATGATACCTCCCTCGGCGGAGGTGAGATTGGTCAAGTAGATGTGGAATAAACCGAAGTCGCCGGAGTAACCCCGGGGAAGATGTGCTCGATGGAGCAGAGGCTGCCGTTAAACGCACGCCTCGGAGAGCGGCTCCTCGCCTCCCTGGCAGCGCCAGGAGTCCCTGTCCGAGGTTATCCCCATCCCACCGTGTCCTTTCGGGATTCGGGGAGCCCCTTTTTCCCCCCTACCCGAGACAGCACGCTGGCATTCCCCAGGCAGAACCTGTCCCCACGCAGGTGCCGCCCCCCAACGGGCGCCCCCCACCGTGGCCAGGCTCCCTCCGCTGAGCAGGGCCCCCCCAATATCTGTCATTTGAAGCTCTCCCGTTATTTTAACGACTTTGAGAGCGATTCCCCGCCGTGTAGCCCCATTCCCCGCCGGTGCAGCCGGACGGAGGGAGCCCTACAATGGGGACCATTGCTCCCCGGTGTGGGGGATCCAGGGGCTGCTGTCCCCCCCCCCAAGGATGCTCCCCAGCCCTGGCTAGCTGGGAGGATGTACAGAGCCTGTCCTTTTTGTAGTGGGATCCATTTCCTTTAACCACCAGCCCCAGTTCCCCGTTTTAAGCGCATTCCCCGAGCCAACACCCATAAAGGACCGTTCGCAGCGATGGCCCTTCCACCACCTTCCCCCCCATGCCCCCGCACCCGGGATCACCCTGCTTGCCGCTCATTGCTTGTGCAAGCTTAGCCCGTTAATAATTCAGGGTCTGTTTGTTTGGATTTTTATTTTTTTTTTCTTGTTTTGAAGAAATCCTGCCAGTTTGGAGCTGTTTTATGAACACGTCTGTGCTGCAGCCCGCAACAAACATCCGCGCGTAGCCCGAGATCTTTGTTCTCCGCCGAGATCCTAAGCTCATTGCACAAGTAATCGTTTCAGCAGCAGACCCGTTTGGTTGCGTGGATAGACGAACCAGCAAATCCTCTGCTACTTGGTGGTATATTACAAGCAAGAGATGTATTTAATAGAGGTGCCGATGTACAGCGTGGAAGTATCTTGGGAACAGATTTAGGGCTGGAAGCTGTTCTCAATTACGCTGCCGTTGATCTGGATTAGCGCCGTTGGTATCAACGGGAGGAGGACTCACTCGCCTGAGCTGCCCGTAGGCAGGTGCCACGCTTGCGCTTGCTGGTGGGCTGTTGCTCTTCACGTAAGGCTCCATACCCCAATTTAAGGCGAGGGCAGAACTCCGGCTGTGTAAACGGGCAAGTCGGCGAGCCCAGGGGGGTAAAGAGCCACAGAAGTGATGGTGATGAGAAACGATGAAGGCGAGAGCCCACCGTGGTCTCGGAGGTGGGTCTCGGAGAGGCGGAGGTGGATGCGCGGGGCTTCTGCTCTTCTCCTGGGTAAATGGCATCGCCTGCCGAAAATACCTCCAGCGATGCCGGCCGGGATGCTCCTGAAGCAGTGGGAGACACGGCGGTTTGCTGGGGTGCCGCAGCACGGGGCGGGTGAAGGGAAGGCGGGGAGGAAGAAGAAGAATAATTGCATCTTAAATAATCCAGGTGAATTTTGGGTGAAAATAGTCTCGGCCTTTAAGCTTATCTTTAAGCAAGGAAATCCAGAAGTATTTTCAGTATTTTCTGCCGCCTTAAGTTGTCGGCAGAGGTGAGAACACCGTGAGCCTCTGGAAGGGAAAGCTAAGCTTATTTAACTCCTTATAGAAACAGATACTGCAGGAAAGCCGTGTTAATGTATAGATTAGCAGGGTGGGAAATCAGCGGGAGAAGCTTTAGACATTTTACCTCCAGGTTTTTCAGCACAATCAGTTCTTATGTCAAGTCGTTGTTTTGCTATTTCCATAAATTCCTCGCAGTAATTGCAGTAGTTTCCAGCAATATTCAGAGTTTTGCTGCTGGATGGAGCGAGGAGGCTTTCATCAGAAGTGCTCCAGGACAGCTCTGTCAGTGCCGAGCATCGCTGGAGAGAGACAGCAGCTTATAAAGTGGCTTCTAAAACATTTTGTCATCATCTTAAATTTGAGCAATAATTGATGTCGGTGGGTGGCGGAAAGGGTGATAATTGGTTCCTGTAAATCTCTTAAGTGCATTAGCAAGCTGTGTTTGTAACAAAATATCTCGAAGTTTCACTGTGGATGCTCGAGCTTGGGCAGGTTGCGTGTCGCCGTTTGTTTTGTTGGTCACGCTTTACGGTAAGGGTCTGTTTATAAATAACACTGGTAAAAGACGAATGCACAATTGCTGCATCTCCCAAGCATTGTGTGCCTGCGGGTGATGGGTTAGGGGTGGCTGGGGCAGTCCCAGATGGTCCCGTGTGGGGTTCGGGTGGTCGTCCGTCATCCCCCGTCCTTTGCAAAGGATGCCTGGGACAGGACCTGGGATGCCCCGGGATGCTCCCAGCCCAGGGCAGGGGTGGCTGGTGTCCCCATCGGTGCCACGAGCGCGTGGGTGCTCAGCTCCCAGCCTTGTTCAGAGGCAAAGTGTGCTTCTCCCAGGGTGTCCTTCTGCACAGCGGTGCCTAAACTCGGTTTTAGCATCTAGGCGGTGCTTTTTCTCTTCGGATTGCTTTCATTCTCCCGGCCTCCAAGGGGGGAAGGATCCTCAGCACAGTTTTCCAGAGGCAGAAGCCGAAGCAGGCAGGTTTGAAGTGACCCATCCAGGGTGCGCTGGAGGGACACTGAGCTGGAAGGAGATCTCAGGAGCCGTGCTGTCTGTGAACACCCCTGTCCCATCAGGGAGCTGGTGTCCTTTCAGTCTTTCAAAGATACTAATAGACAAGCCTACGTTATCTCAGAAGTGCTTTCCTTTTTTTATTTAAAAAAAAAAAAGTAATTTTGCTTGTTCATATATATTTTTACCAAAAAGTAGACTCCAAGGTTTATAGCTTCTGAATCAGCTAATGGCATAGCCTGCAGTCCTGATGACTGTTTGTTCATGAGCTGCTTTATCTCCAGGTATCCTCCACAGGGTAAAAGGATTTATTGTTTCAGTAAATTGATTTTAGTGGAGCACAGTTTAGTCAGAAATAGGTCTCCGTTTTGTGAAAGGTGGCTCTCCAGCTATTTTTTTTTCTCCCCGTGCAGTGAGTCAGCTCACACCACGACAAGGAGTAGCTGAGAATTCATTTAGCAGAAGAATATTGCTCCTTCATGCCACATAAATTACGATATTACAGAAATAATTATAATGGAGAGCGGCGTTGTGTAAAGGAATGTGCCTGGTGGTTCTCCCAGACCCGGCGCCGTGGCTTCGGTGCCAGCCCAGCGATCCCAGCTCCTTTGGGATAAAATATTTAAATCTTGTGTTTCGGGTGCCATATGGGCAGCTGCTGCGAGGTCTGGGGGAGCTGAGGCGTGTGGGGTCGGGGACGGGACCCTTGGGAGCTCTTTGGGGATAAGAGGAATGCCAGGCAGCTGCGGAGCCGCAGGGATCGTGGCAGACCCCGACGGCAGAGATACGGGGAAGAGTTTTCTGCTGGGAGCAAAGTTCAAACGAAAGGCCGGGTTCCTACGCGTTTTCCCTTCCTGAACCAGATCTGGAGACCTCCTGTAGCGCATGGTCGTCTGGTGCCTCTTCTCCTCCTCCATTTCCAAAACAAAGTCTCCCTCCTCCTCCGGGGGATGCTTCCTTTGGCTGGGTCCATGCTGCCTGCCAGGATCCTGCTCTGGACCGAGAGAAGATAGCTTTTCTCCCGCTGGGATGCGGTGGGAGGCAGTGCTCCCTGGGTGACAGTCCTTCCCACCCTGGGGTGATGTCAGGGGTGTCCCATCAAAACCAGTCATCGTTAACGCGCTCAGTGTTAATGGGGCGAGGGTACGGGTGCCCTCCTGGAAGGGGTGGTGGGATGTAGAGCTTTTTACTCCTGTGTCTGTTTTGAACATGGCTCCAAATGGCCAGTGGTTATATTGGTGTGAGGTGGAATTCTCACTTCTGGACAGAAGTGTCTCCCTCCGGACAGAAACTATGGAGAAGACACTGCCCGGCTCTGCGGAGGCTCAGAAAAGCTTCGTTTTTCTCCCCCACCTTTTCATACAAGACCTTGGCATACCTTAACCAGGTAAAAATAAGTTCTTCTTGGTCAGCCGGTAGAGTCCACGGTCCTCGTGATGGTCTCAAACGTGACTTACTCCCTGAATGTCACTGGATTTATTCATTGTAGCCAAGATTAGTATCTGGGTCTTTGCTTTTCCTTCCCCAGGGACAATAACAGTGTCACTTGTATGTGTACACAGGGAGTGTTTTGGTGGAGTATTTTCTTGTTTTTGTGATTTCGCTGGCCACGATCAATACAGATAGAGTTTTCACAGCCAAAAAGATGACAATTTTATGAATGGAGTTTAATAGCACAAACTTTATAGGATGCAGAAGGAGATAAATGGAGCACAAATGGAAAAGCACTTCACCCCCAGGCCCCATTGTTTAGTGTTTCATAAACGATTAATCGCTTCATCCCCATCAAGTGCAATTGTCAATTCAATAAGCTCCGAGGTATTCTGAATGGCGCTTGGCAAACGAATTCCTAATGTAATTACATCTAAATGGAGTGTGAGAGCGTGCATGTGTGTGCGTGCGGGAGGGAGAGATCTATATTTTTCAATGTAACGGTGTAACAACTACATTGCACGTAGGCTGATAAGGAAACCCCGCTGGGGTGCTGGTCTCGCTCCGGCGCGAGAGTTTTGGGATCGGTGGGGACTTTCTCCCCAGGGTTAAACTGGTGATGCCCGGGCATCGCTGTGGCTGGAAAATGCAGGAGATGGGATGGGAGCCGGTTCTTTCCACTCGAGGCGAAACGGGAACGGTGACGATGCCAGCACGATCCCAACCCTGAGGGCAGGTCAGGGTCGTGATTCCTGTGGAAACCCCCATCCCTTTCCTTCCTCACGCTGCCTGCAGCTGCCGGCTCTCTGCCTGCCCTCTCCCCTGAGCACCGGGCAGCTCTAGAAAACGCGGGGTGAAAAGCTCTGGGAACACTTTAATGATCATTTTACTTTCCAGAAGAGCAGAGAGAGCAGAACCTGAAATGTTGGGAGAAAGGGAGTAACTCCAGGCTGACGCTCCGGTACCCAGGATCATAGTCACAGATGGGGACTTGAAACGCTGACCAAGAGGATTTTATTCTTGCCGGGCTTGTTTAACGCTCGCATAAAGTCATGGCTTGGACCAAGTGCAACTCGGGTGGTGTGTTTATAAAGGGACGCGATTAAGGCAAAAACCAATGCTCTGGCTTTGTAACCCGCTCCCTGCCCTGTCGCATCCAACCGGCACGATGCCAAGAGCGAGCCGGTGGCTCCATCCCGGCTCCGGCGCGCGGAGCTGGCCGTGCCGCCGTGCCGGCGCAGGATGGTTCCCATCGCTGAGCTCCGGCAGCCCCCGGGCAGCCTGTGCCAGCCTGGGGCTCCGCAGAGATCCCGCGCCCATCGCAGGGGCTGCTCCGACATAAAACAGGTATTGTCGGGTTCCTCGGCGTGTTGCGGCACGGCAGCCCGGGCGCTTGAAAGGGTTGTGATAGGGAACAGTGTTGTCTGTCTTAGATGGTATCTCAGACTCGACACAGACGTGTAAAATGCCAGGCTGGATGTTTGCAGAGACTTGTCAAGCCGAGGGAAACGGTGCCAATGCGAAACGTTGGGGAAGAGCTTAAAAAGGCAGACAATGGTGCGTTCGCTTGCCGAGCTCGCCTACGGGTTGCTTTTCCCCCTTGACAGAGTTTTTTTTGGCTGGTCCCTGGCCATCGGGGGAAGGGGCAGCCCCTGCCAGCCCCATCCAGCTGGAAGTGCTGGGAGCACTGGCCGGGATCCCTGCGGCCCCGTCCCTCCCCAGCCCCGGGGACTTCTCGGGGCCCCAGAGCTCAGCCTGGGACAGGGACATCACACTGTGGTTCGAGAGATGCCCAGGATGGAAAATTTCTCACTGAACATTTAATGAGTAACTGCTTCATATTAGTACTTCCTCAAGCCTTTTTTTCCCCCTTCTCTGCTCATAAATCAGGTATTTTCTCCCGTTGCCTTGCAACAAGAAAGGTGGACAGCAGCGCGGGTCGGACTGCTCCGCTGACTGGCGCATTCTGGAGCATCCTGGCCGTCATCACGGATAATATACGCAAATGGAATGCAAACATTAAATGTTTTTTATCGCATCTTGCTGGTATCTCCGTCCCCATCTCTGTGCCTTCCCTGGTGATGAAATAGTGCTCACGGGGAGACGGGGTGCGGTGGGGGCTTAACTCTGCCTCTTTCCCATCGTAGACAACATCACTCCTGCTGCTGACAGATCTTTTCCTTCTTTTTTCCCTTACCTGGAGTGACCTCCTGTTGCATTTGCGGCACCGGGATCTTTGTGTGTGGGTGAGAGGCAGCACTTTTGGGAGCAGCGTTCAGCGTGGCACTGTTCCGGTGCTGCCGAGCTCCTGGCAGCAGCGTCCCGCCTGTAACAGCGGCTGGGTATTCTGCTGCTGGAGCTGCTGCTCTCGAAAAGCCTCTCCTGGTTATTGGCCTCATATTCCTGGTTGTCAGTCTGGGTAAACCTCTGGTAGAACACCTCTGTCGCTTCTTTCCACTAAAGGTCCTGGTCTGGGGGGGATAAAACACAACACAGCAGTGTCTGACCTTCTGATTTCACTAAACCCAACCAGGAAAAAAAAGAGGTTATTTGTCCTCAATTTCAGCCTTTGGCTTCGGTTTTACAGTGCCATTTAATTGGCCTTAAAAGGGTCAATTTTCAGTCCTAACAATTAAAGCATTGACTTTGTGTTGCCAAAGCTTGTCTGAGCCCTCGCTGCAGAAAGCATCTTTGCAAAACTTGTCTCCTTGAACGTTTAAACTGTCAGACCTAATTATCCGCATTGCTTCAGCTGAATGGGTTTCTTTCCTCTCAGCCAGCAGCAATATTTTGTTACTGTCTATGAAATATAAACTGCAGCCCGAGTTAGAAGCAGCCGTTTTCTGAATCGCCGCTCTTACCATCGCCGTGGATTTGCCTCTTGAGTTGCAATCTAAAACGCTCAGCCCTTTGCAAAACGCTCCCTGAAGGCGGGTGGGCTCCTGCGCCGGAGCTGCATCAGTGTCCTCCTCTGCCTTCTGCCTTGCAGAAAAGCCCGAGCTGGACGAGATCACCCTGGAGCGAGTGCTGGAGGAGCTGGAGACCATGTGCTACGAGAACATGAACATCGCCATCGAAACGGAGGAGGGTTTGGGCATCGAGTACGACGAGGACGTGGTGTGCGACGTCTGCCGCTCGCCGGAGGGGGAGGACGGCAACGAGATGGTGTTCTGCGACAAATGCAACGTCTGCGTGCACCAGGTGAGCCCCCGCCGCGGGGGGAGAGCGGCCGGTTTCGGCTGTCCGCGCATCACGCTCCTGCACCCTCCTCTGCGTTCCTCCCGTCCCCACCGTCCCCCTCTCCCTGAGCTGCCGTAGACCCCTGTTGAGCTTTTCGGATGGATTCCCAGTGCGTCTCCAGTGGAGCGAGGATAGCAGATGGGGTCTTGGGTAGCTGGCAGGCAGCAAACTTGCTTTTCCTACTTTCTTAGCCCCAGCCCTTCCTAAGTGCCCAGGGAAATACGCAGCCAGAAGTTGAAAACCACTTTCTGCGAGCTTGCTTTGCCCCCTCCTCCTTATTCTCCGGTCTCTGTGGTATTTTACTTTGTGCCCCCTCTTCCATTAGTGTGCTTATTTTCTTTCTTTACCCCATCTTTCTTTATTAAACTGCTGTGGGATCGTTAGCAACCAGGGGTGACCAGCACCGTGTGCGGGACTGGCTGGTGGGCTGGGAGGGATGTGGGTCTGCAGCCCTGCACCCACCCTGCACCCACTGGATGGGTGGGCTTGCATGGACCTCCAGCCTCCTCCGCAGCGTTATACTGGGGGTAGTAGGACCTTCCAGCTCCCCCAGCGCTGTCTCACATCGCAGGATTTCTATCCCAGCTTCCGTGCTGTATGAGAGTAGGATTTCATTTTATTTTGCTGCCTGGGAGGAAAATAATTTTATTTTTAGAATTGAATGCAAATGCTTCAAGCCCTTGCTGGGGGGGGGGTGGGGTGGGGGTTGTGGGCTCCTGAGCTTGGGGAAACCTTGACAAGGAGAAAGCATCCGTGCAAGGGTCTCCTGGGTCCTGCATGGGTCCGGGGATGTTTTGCTGGTTGTGCCTCGAGGGGAAGCGCTGTGCAATGCTGGAACAGCAGATCCTGGGCTTCACCCTCTCTGTGAAGGGCTTTGAGTTTTTTTTCTTCCTCTGAAGAGAGCCATTTGCTCATCTTTTGGGCAGCTTTTCCATCAGCGCTTCCTGGAGGTGGGAGAGCGTTGGAGATATCTATACTAGCGGGAGGTGGGTGTTTTGAACGGCTTCCATCCGTGAATCAGATTCCACAAAATACCAGGACGATTCAGGGTTGGAGTTGGGGTTGGGGTTGGGGTCGGGGGGGGTTGTGTGTTGGGGTTGGTTTTTTCGAACAAGCCCAAGTGGCAATGTCAGGCTGTGAGCTGACACGTGCCGGCGGGCAGGGGCTCGGGGGGAGGCAGTCGGCGTGCGCAGGGCTGCCGTGGGGACGTACGGACCCCCGCCGTGCCCACCGCGAGCCGTGGGACCCCGCGGGCTCCGCTTTCAGCAGCGGTGCTGCAGGAGGGGATGCAACGGGCCGGATTTCAAGGCTGTTGAAAGAAAAGGGAGATTCTCTGTTGTTTTCAGGGAGCAGAGTCCAGCCCTAAGCCCGATGCCAGCCCGTAAGCTGCCTGTGATTTAATCTCTGCGCCCATTTACACCCTAAGCCACAAAGTCCAGAGCCACAGCACGGGGTGTTAACGTGGCAACATGGTTCTTATCTAACCTGCCCCGTGCCTTTGCCAGCCCCACATCCAAAACCTGCCGGGGACGATGCTTTCCTGCGGGCATCCCGGTGCCGATGCCACGGGCTTTGGGTATTTGGGCAGCGGTGGAGGGGAGCTGGGGTCCTGCGGGACACGGCCGGAGCCGTGCTTCATCCTCCTGCATCCCAGCGGGAAGAGGCAGAGGCAGGGATGTGCTCAGACACACGTTGGTGAGTTATGGTGCTGGAAGGGATCGTTGTAATCATTTCATCTGCATAACACAAGCCATGAGGCGTGCTATTAATTAATTCCTGTGAAGCGTAGCTTTTAGAAAACACATGCAATCTTCATTTTAAAATTTTCAGCAATAAGGAGTCTTCCTTCCCCCCCGCTGCTAAATCGTTGTGGTTCATCGCTCTCGTGGTGGCAACATCGCACTTCTCTAGCATGGGAACGATCCATCTCCAGCTTCCAGCCAAAGTGCCGTGCTCCTGTCATTACCAAATTCCCATTCCCTGGCGTGGGGATGTGGCCAAGCCCTCCTTCTCTTATCTTACATGGACCACACCAAGCTTTTCTGTGGCTCAGCATCCTCCCTGTTCTTTTGGTGTCCCCTTCTGGATGATGTTGCACCCGTGATAGGCACAGCAATGAAAACAGCTGCTCTGCTCCTACTCAGCATTGCCCCGGCTCCGTGTTCCCAGAGCACCTTTTGGCTGGTGCTGGGCTGGGAGAGCGTGTTTAGCTGATAACCCACTTCATTTCTAGAGCTGCTCCTTGCCCAGGACAGAGGCCTCATAGTATTTTCTCCTAGGAGCAGAACTGCACCTTCAGCTGCTCTAAAACATGTAGGAATAAATAACCGAGAGCCAAGACTCTGCTGGAGATGCACACCTGGTCATAATTCCTGTTTTCCCCTGGATTTTGAGATCAGTCTGCCAGTTTATTCTCCTGGCAGTACATAGCAGGCTGATTTTTGTCTGGTCCTAAATCACATGTTTTATAAAACTCTGTTACAGAAATGATTTATCTGTCAGATTTGGAGGCACTGTGAAACACACAGTTAAGTCTCTCTGAACCATGTAGACTCGCAGCAATAATATTACCTCCCTTAATTCCTTATTATCCCAATAATCTGTTCAGGAAGTGGCTTTTTCCCCTTGGAAATCACTATCAGAGTCAATTTGTGCTTTGGGGCAACCTAAAGTCATGTTAGAAAGTCTGTTCTTGGCCAGTAAAGACTGAGGGTACGCTTTTCCCATGCTCATGCATCTCCACGTGCCCCCCGTGCCCCGTCCCCACCTGCAGCACTGTCACTCACGGTGATGGGGACGTGCAGCAGCAGGATGAAAAGCTGTTCTTTTTTGGGGTAAACTTCAAGAAGTGGAGTTGACAAATGCCTGAGCTCAATTTACGGCCAACAGCACTGGGGGTCCTTATCGGCGCTGCCCGCTTGCCTTCTGGAGGGACGTCAGAGCAGCCAGATCTGGAATTAATTACATCGCCTCACTTAAAATAGTGACACAGCCTCACGTTAGCGCCTAAGGCAGTTGTCTGCCACTCTCTGAAAACCCTTTAAGTGCGAGCTATCGGGACCTGCCGGTTAAAAACTGTCTGGTTTTAGGAGTAGCTGTTTAATACAGTCATAAGTTACGGCCGAAGTGGAAAGTATTTTATCATCATCATTATGTGATATGGCTTATCATTTGGCTCTTCCCCAAGTACGGAAGAGAAATATTTACGAAACACTTTGGCTTCTCTGCATCCTGCGCTATCGCAGCAGGTCAGGGAGCTCTGTGGGCGACCCGAGTCCTTGAGTTCTCACTCTCTTGGCCGTAGACTTGTCCTTGCCTCCTTTAGATTTATCATCCTTTAGATTTATCATCCTTTAGATTTATCATCCTTTATGGTTCCTCCCGTATGATTTATGTTCATGACTATCGTTTTCCCCTTTTTCCCTTTCCATGGTTACTTTCGCTTCCCCTTTAGGCTGCGTTGGGTGCGTAACCAGTGTGGCCGTCTTTCTCAATGGGGGGGTTGTGGCTTTTCAGCCCTCAGCTACCTCAGAGGTTTTCTCCGCGTGGCATTTCTTAATTTTTGTCCTCGTGGGTCGGGTAGCTGTTCAGAAAAGGGCAGGAGATGAGCGGGCAGATGTCCTCACCGCAGAGCTGCCGGTGGTGGGGGCTCTGCTGGAGCAGCCTGGCTGCCCACCCCTGACCTGGAGCTGGGCAGATGCTTGCCATGATACACAGCACGTTTTTATACTTAGCTTTTAATTAAAACCTAGGACACACTGATCCGGCATGAGTATCCATGTGAAAACAGGGAAGGTAGGAAGGAAGGAAGAACTTAACCTCGCTGTCTGCGACTGCGGACCTGCTTTCCGTCTGCTGTTTATTAGGATGCCCAGATGCGGTGGGGATAAGCCAGCGGGAATGAAAAAGGTGGGAGTGAAGGAGGAGGTCTGGGAGGACGCTCATCCTGGGGTACGGGGACTAACCCACCTCCCTCGTGTCCGCGCAGGCGTGCTACGGCATCCTGAAGGTTCCCATCGGGAGCTGGCTGTGCCGGACCTGCGCCCTCGGGGTTCAGCCAAAGTGTCTACTCTGCCCGAAGAGAGGGGGAGCGCTGAAGCCCACCCGGAGCGGGACGAAATGGGTCCACGTTAGCTGTGCCTTATGGATACCTGAAGTAAGATGTTTTCCAACCTCCTCGTGACGTGCGGGTGGGCACAGACCTGGTTCCCAGGTCTCAGCCCAGGATATTTGTTAATGGTCTAAATAGCAAGTCCGGTTTGGCTCGTCAAGCTGTGCCGAGGTCAGAGCCGCGATGCCGGTCGGTCACCGGGCTGCGTGTTTAATTAGCAGCCAAGAGGCACCCTGTTAAGGGAGGACACAGAGGTGGGGGGCTTTCACAGGACCTGCCTGGGCAGGGTAAAGCTGATTTCATGTGCCCATCCGAGATATACGGCAACATCCAAATGAGGAATTAGTTCAGAGGAAACACCGACATAAATTTTTTCTTCCATTTCATCCAAATTTGTTTCTGGTTTGGGCAGTTTGGGGTGGGTTTTTTTCCCCAATTACAAGTGACCCTGAAAAATAAGAAATAAAAAATCCATCCCTCATTCAGACTGCCGCAGACATCCCCCTGTAGGAGATTTGGGATGGCAACCAGTATTTACCACTTGTCTTTATTTCATGACCAGGTTAGCATTGGATGTCCTGAAAAAATGGAACCCATTACAAAGATCTCACATATCCCAGCAAGCAGATGGGCTTTGTCCTGCAGCCTCTGCAAGGAGTGCACTGGGACATGTATTCAGGTACGTAACTCGGTGCTGCAGAAACTCAGACCTCCGGGGTTGTGCCTGTAATAGCCACCGGAGATTCTCGAGATGCTGGTGGATACGATCTGGCCGAGGCTTGTTCCTGCTGCAAATAAACCTAACGACAGGGAGCACGAGCACCCATCAGACATCATCAGATGTTCTTTGCAATCATTTAACGTATTGAGTGCTAGGAATCTAGATTAAGTTTCTTTGCATAACACAGTGTTGTTGCTGTAGTGACACTAATTACCGGGACTGCAAATGACCTTGGTTTGAAATCGGGAACCTCCAGCAGAAAGGCTTGGCATAGCTGCCAGAAAAGTGAAATACTCATGAGACACAAAGCCCCAGGTATTTCACAAACCGGTGGGGCTTGGCTGGGAAGCCAAGTTGGGAGGATATCGGAAAACCCCAGGATTAGGTAGTCCTCACTAGCCTGCTGGCTGGGAAAATTGAGTATTTACCATGTACTACATTCCCACATTTTCTCCACACCTAAGCAAACCAGTGCAGACATCTGAGCGCCGGCTCGCCCTGCAGCAGCAGCGTGTTAAAGAGGGGGTGAGACGTTCTCATTTCAGGCAGAAAGCAGGACGCTCTGGGCTTTCCTATTACAGAAATGGGACAGAGCTTCCCGGGCCATAATCTCTCTTTCCCGGGCGGCGGAACAGAAGTTCCCATCCAAAATGCAGCACGCTTGGTACGAGAGCATTTGGGGAGCCTTGCTGCATCCAGTGATTCCCCCTGCTCGGCCAGCGTGATGTCCCGGTGGTCCCTGGGGACGGGCTGGGAGATCTGCCGCTCTACGGTGCCGGTGCCTGTTGCTTTCGTTGGCAGACCAGGCATCGAAGCAGTCTTGGCGTGCAGGGGGCTAGGATGGAATAGCCCTTAGGCTTTGAAAAATTGGGAGAAATTTTGGGATGTGTGCCAATTCCGACTGATCAGCAACGGGAGCTGCACCCGGGAGGTCGGCGTACGCAGCGGTGACTCTTGGGGACTGGAATAGCTGGCTGGTTGCAGGAGGGCGATAGGAGTAGGAGGTCTGCAGGCTCCACTGCGTTTGTGCCACCGCCTTGGGTTTTAATACTTTAAAGGGAGCTATTTAAAAGCAATCCCCTTAGCTTGAAATGAAATCTCACAATACTTCTTTAAATCTCTAGCGTTGACTCACTTCTTTTTTGATGGCTCTGGGTGGATCTGCTTATTCACCCTGCCAGATGGAGATACTGTGTCATAACAGCAACTGCTTTCAAAGAACGGAAGGGCAGGGAAGGAGGCAAACAGGCTTGGCAGCATCAAAAAGAATTCAGCTTCTCTGAGGCTTCATCCTCTTAGCGCCGGCATGGCACGGGAGCTGTGAGATCCCGGGGACTGAATGGATTTGCATTAAAGGTCACCTGAGACAGAACAGGAGCTTTATTGTCTCATGTGCTGGCAGCTCATGGTTTATAAGTCTGCACGAGATTGTCACCGGAGCGTTTGCCGAGGCCACCCTAGCACGCTTGGGGTGGTTTTGCTTCAAGGAAAAGGGGGAAGAGGGGAAAAAAAGCAGGCAGTGCCTTTAGGTAAGGATTTATGGGGTATATCAGTAAGTTCACCCATGGATAAAAAAAGGTGCTCCATACTCATCAGCAGTACAGAGCTCTGTTTTGAAAGCTTATGTTTATGGAGCATATTTTTGATTAGTGCCTGTTTATACAGGTGTAATCTAACTACCTTTGTCAGCATTTTGGGTTTATGACCCAGCTCAAAAGGAGAAGATTGTTTTCTGTTAAAGCACCGAGCTTTTATTCTTGGCAGTGGGAATCAGGTGCTCCGGGTGGGGCAGGTCTGGGGAAGGAGGGGTGCTGCTTCCAGAAGGGGTTTTCCAAGTAACCGGTTGGAACTGGGCTTTGCTGAAAAGCGATGCGAAATCTGGACAAGCAAGCTGGAGGAGTGGAAGGCTGTCATCCCAGAGGGGGACGGGCATGCTCAGAGGCAGCACTGCAGCTTAAGAAAACACCCACCTCAACCACATTTACAGAGACCAGTGTGAGATATTTTCGCGTAGGCATCTCTGTGCATCGAGGTATTTTTCCTCATCCAAATTTGACCACGAAAAGGAAAACAAACCGAGGGAAACCTGAGGAAGGGCTCCCCACTGCCCTCCATGCCTCTGACCTTGCTGCTTGCACATAATTACTTCCCTTGCTTTCTGGTACAGAGCTGTGAACCCAGTGTAACTCGGCATGGCCATAGTCGAGCCGGAGCTCCGGACGCTGGGCAGGGATGCAGCCCTGGAAGCACCCTTTCCCTGGCCCCTGTTAAGGGGAAATCATGACTTCATGGTGGTTCTTGTGGTCAGACATCAGGAGGTGCCAAAGAGAGCTCAGTATCCAGCAGGAATTTTCTTGTTTGCATTGCTGAGATTGAAAAGAGAGTCCCGACCGCGCTTGCTTGGGACCCAGCTCCCTCCTCGCTTCTCGGAGCAACTGGAAGAGCTCACCAAGACCTTTCAATGCAGCGCAAAATGCCAGGTCTCTGTTAGTTGCTGGCAGGCTTCTCCAAAGGGTACGGTCTTCTGCTGTCATCCAGCTTTCTTTTTCTTGTCGTTTTCTGGAGAAAAAGCCCTCAGAAGTGTCCTGCACCACTCACTCATTATCACTCCTCTGCCCGCTGCTGCCTGCTCCCCTTGAGCTGCTTGTGCCACTGGTCCCCATCCACTGGGTTAACTGGTGTGGTGGTTCCCGGAGCTGTCGTCCGATTGCGCCTGTAGCCCCGAAAACGTACGGCTTGACGTCAGGGGAAGAGCAGCGTGTGTGCGCCCTGCAGCCCCCACGCCATCCTCTGCCTCAGCCCCGCATCCTCCGAGGACGTCTGCGATGCTGAAATTGCCTATTTCAGCTGAGAAGCGCTACCAAGATCCAGACCATCTGTGGTCACTAAAAATCACATGGTAGTTTTTGTAAGGATGCAGAATTGTCGCGGCCGATGGCTTGGCTGGAGTTCAGCACCGGTAATTAATTTTTCCTTCCTGAGTTCCCCTCGCAGGTCTGTTGGAGGAGCCGCTTCCTTCCCCTCCGGCCCCAAACTGCAGCGGAGCACCACTGTAAGCTGGTAAACTTCGGTTTGAATTTGCTTGGCAAATAAAATCTTCCCTCTATTTCTCCCCAGTAAGAGTGGTTTGAGGACTACTTAACAGCCCACGTTAATCTCTGGTGCAGTTTTCACCCTCTCTCTCGGAATTCTGTTTGGGGATGGATTTGCCTGGATAAGCAAAGTATGCTGAGATCCTTGAATGAAAGGTGCTGTAAGACAACGAAGCATGATCGATAACGAAGCAGACTTAGGGGCTGCTCCAGTCTTTTGAGCCTGGTTTATTCTGCGTGGCAGATCCCTCCCTCCCGCGAAGAGCGGCTTCGTTCCAGCGTCATTCTGGGCTGGATCAATATGTTTTTATTGTCGGTTTATGCAAGGTCCTTGGGTAGCCGTGGCCAACCAGGTACCTTCCTTTGTTGCCCTGTCAGCCAAGCTGCCTAATTATTTTCTATTTGCATTTTGGGCACGGTTTCTGACAAGTGCTGCTTGCCATCTGTCGGAGGAGAGATCCAGGACGGGTGTCATTCCATTTGCTTTATTCCTAAGGTGGAGTGATGGTCGTTGCCGTTAGCAGGCCGTTGTCCTAGCAGAAGCCACGGCCGTGTCGCTCACGCTGGTATTAGCACCGGTGACAGGAACAGGACGGAGGGGACATCGCGACGTGGCTTTCCTTAGCTCACCTATTTCACCGACGGCGGCGAGTTCTCGGTGTCCGCTTTCTCTACCGTAGATACTTACGTGCGTAGCAGCACAAAAGGATGCTGTAGTTTAAAGCATCCCCAGCTGTTACGCCAAAACAGCCAGGATGGAGTTTATCGGGAGTACGTCGGGAGTATATCGGGGGTATGTCAGCAGTATATCAGAAGTACGTCAGGAGTACATCAGGAGCTCCATGCAGCACCATTACCATCTTGGCTACCAGCAAAGAAACTCGACCATGGGAATTTCCAGCTGGCAAAGGCCTCCAACCTGAAAGTGCCGTTAAAAGCGTGGAAGAATGACTCCGTCGAGGAGCATCGCGTCGCCTTCTCGTGTCAGCGCTCGCTCCGTGGCTGCAGGAGCGAGCGCCAGCCAGCGCTTTAAAAGCCGGTGTGTGATATACTGACTGCACCGAGTGAATCTGGAAGCTTCAAGTCAGGCTGGGCTCCTTCTGTCCCTTCTTCCGTACCAAAAATAAATCCTTGAGAACGGAGCCGATGCTTCGGCCGCGTGGGAGGCTGTGACAGGGCTCGTCCCGCGGGATGGGCAGGGCAGAACCCGCTGCCCACTGCTGCGGTGGGTGCGCTGGGCTGGCACGGGGAGCACCGGCAGCTCCATACGATGCCAGGTTCCACGCAAGCGCCGGCAGCGTAGCAGAGGGAGCTGATTTTTGCAAGCTATCAGCTATTTTCACGAGCAATTTCAGGCTGAAATAAGGACCAAATGGTCATATTTAAACAGGGGAAGCGGGGGGTAGGAGTTCATAATCCACTTGCATTTGGTGCCTGCAGGAGTTAGTGCCCAGCATCGCTGCCCAGAGCCGTGCTGGTACAGCTCCGGGCTTGGCTGCAGCAGGGCCGCATCCAGCTCTTCCCGCTGGTTTCAGAGGCTTTGGAGCGGGGCCTGGAGAGCCCTGGAAGTGGAGGACTTGGACACCGCTTGCCTACACTTTTCTTGGCCCTGGCAGCCGCGCGAGCCTCTCGCTTTCATAAGCACGGGCAGATTCATAAACGAAGTCGAGGGAAAATATCTAAAAGCAGCAATGTCAAAAGTTCACAGGCTGGGTGAGTGAGCAGTAATTCAGGGCTGATGGGATGAAGAGAAAAAGCCATAAAATTTCTGTTCCATGGCTACTACCAGAGTATTTGTTGTTGTTGTTGTTGAGAATTGAAGTGCAGCAAAGCCCCAGTAAAACTCTACAGCATCCTGAATGGTCTGTCATCAACATCCAGGAAATTTCATGTGCCTCTGCCTGGTCCTTCAGGCCACAACTGCATCTTCATCCCCCGCAAGAACAATTCTTCTATAAATGCTGAAATATGGTGCCTACAGTAACAGCCCACTTAAAATGTCTCATTATTGCAGTTTAACTGGTCATTAGCAGCTGGAATAGACTGATTTCTTACGGGTTATGGTTGAAATAATTACCTAACACTCTGAGCCGTTAAAAACCAGTTAATGAGTAGAGGGAGAGAAGGTGCTGACGTGGACACGGGCACAGCACTGGCTGGGGGGGGTTCCTCTGTAGGAAACCAGGCTGAGGTTTGTTGCCTGTGGGGTCCAAAGCCATTTAAGCAGGAGGGAAGTTAGGGAAATTGTTAAAAAATTAATCTGATACAAGCTTGACAACAGTTTAGCCACTGTACGGGTTCTAAAAAGTTCATTTCATGATGTTTTGCTCTGTATATGCTGAGTTGCCTTTTTTTTTTTTTTTCTTTTTAATGGAGCTAATTAGAGGCTGTGTAATTTTCAGAGGAGAAAGACATCGTGCTCTGGAGTGTTGGCTGCTTCTGAGATACCACGTTCACTCATAAACCTTGACACGATCTGTAGCTCTCAATAAAAATTGCCTATTAGCTTTTGATGTGGTAACAGAGTGGAGTAGTTTAAGGGTGAAATACAGACAAAAATTCCTCCATCAGGAGAAATCCACTGACAGTCTTTGAGCATCCCGTTGGCCCGAGCTGTTGTCTATGGCTGTTGATATGTCTTATTGGAAGAACCATCGGAAGCCCCTGCTTATGGTAGGTGAAAGATGAGCAGGGCCCGTCATGGAGAAGGATTAAAGCAGATAAGGTGCTGGCTGATATCTAGTGAACCCTGGGTTTCTTCTGCTTTGGTTTATGGTGTCCGGCTCATGGGTGTGTAAGACTTGGGCAATGCAGGTGTCCCTCCATAAGAAGTACCTGTAGTGGAGCATCCATCACTTCACGGTAGGTGTTGTCACTCAGCTGGGTGTCACTGGCTTTGTAGTCAGCCCTTGTGGTCCCGTTGTGTTGGGAAGCGTCCCGTCCCCCCCCTCCAACCGACGGTGCTTTGCCCTGGCCGTAAGACCTGTCCTTCTCCCCGCAGTGCTCCATGCCCGCCTGCGTCACTGCGTTCCACGTCACCTGCGCCTTCGACCACAACCTCGACATGCGGACTATTCTAGCAGACAACGACGAAGTGAAGTTCAAGTCCTTCTGCCTTGAGCACAGCACAGGTGCCACCAAGCTGCCCGAGGAGGCACGGACAGAGCCCGACCAAGCCCAGCTGGACTTGGAGAAGGTCACGCTGCGGAAGCAGAAGCTCCAGCAGCTGGAGGAGGACTTCTATGAACTCGTGAAGCCTTCGGAGGTGGCGGAGAACCTTGACTTAAGCGAATCGCTGGTGGATTTTGTCTACCAGTACTGGAAGCTGAAGAGGAAAGCAAATTCCAACAAACCGCTGCTGACACCAAAAACAGATGAAGTGGACAACTTGGCCCAGCAAGAACAGGACGTTCTCTACCGACGCTTAAAGCTCTTCATGCACCTCAGGCAAGACCTGGAGAGGGTGAGTACAGCTTTTCCTTCAGTGGTGTACCCGTATGCTCCGTCAGGGCTGCTTTAATGTGCGCTCCTGCCTATAGACGGCACAAGCCCTGTTCCCCCTTGACTCAGTTTGACACAGTTGCGTCCCTTCGTCCAGAGCAGAACGGTGCTCAGCACGCGTGTATCATCACTGCCAAAACACTGACACTGGTGAAATAAATTAGCGACGGTCTCAGCCAGGGGTTCAAAAGAACGAGGGAGAGGTGCCTCGGCAGGGCTGGGTGGATGGGAGGCAGATGATGCTGCAGCTTACATCCACTACATCTTAGCAGTCTCAAACCACAAAATTATCCTGTGCTGCCCCTCAGATGCTTTCCAGCAGCAAGGCACAGGAACATGTCATGATTTCCTTACATTAAACGTCAAAGACGGGTGAATGGCAGGAGCGAGCAGCAGGGCCAGCGGGACTGGGCATTCCCTGCCCTGCTGCAGCCGAAAGTGGGTCGGCTCCTCGGGGAGCTGCCGGCGCAGGCAGAGCCGTGCCGGAGGATGCAGCCGGAGGATGCAGGTGCCCGCAGCTCCCCACGGTGCGGGACATCCTTGCACAGGGGAGGGAGCAGCCACCTCCACGGCAGCTTTCTGGGAGAGAGCAAGCATCCGTGAAGCAGCAGTACCAAAGCGGTGCCGGAGCCCCTCTCATCGCCGCATCGCGCTGCCTGCCTGCGGATTTGGCTGTCATGGCTGCACGGAGGGAAGGAGCAGGGATGGGGCAAAGGCAGGCTGGAGAGGAGGAGGGGCGACGAAGGCGAGAAGCAGCGAGGGGAGGAATTGCAGAAGAAGCGCAGCACCCGGAGTGAGATGGCAGAGAGCGGCCAGGGAGGGGATGGGTGCCGTAGTGGGGTTTTTTGCGGGGGGGGGACACAGGCACGGCACTGGGCAGCAGTGGGATGGGGACAGGCAGGGCAGGGCTGCCAAACCTGGCACACAGGGGCTAAGCTCCTTCTCCTCCTCTCCTTAAAACCCAAGCCCTGCCTCGTTCCCCCTCTCCCGTTCCTGGCAGAGGGGTGAGTCCATGGCCCCTGCCCAGACCCCTGCCTGACTGCCCACCCAGGGTGCAAAAGCCATGGAAGGGCTCAGGGGGTCTCTGGGAGCAGGCAGGGAAGGAGGAAAGCAGAAAATAGCATTGCTTTCACCCGGTGGAGGTGGTGCTTTGGTCCCCTGAGCAGGGGGGCCAAGGGTGCTGCAGGGGACGTGCTGCTCCCTGGGAGGCAAGGTGGCATTGATGCTGCCCCTGCGTGTCCCTGAACCCTCTCCCCAAGCTGCTGTGGGGTCTGCGGCATAATTTAACCCATGGGGAGGAAGGCGGTGGTGGTGAGCACTGGGTTCATTCGTGTCCAGGTTGGATTTCAGCTCTGGACCAGTCCGCCCCGGTCCCTTGCTGCACCCACCTCCCCCGGTGGGTCTCGGAGCCTGAGAGCCTTCTCTGGTGTAAAAGCGATTGGATTTCAAGCTATTGGTCTCTTTTCTGTGGCCCTATCGGCCTTCATCCCTGCATCCATCATTGCCATCGCTCTGCCAGTCTGTCCCTCCTTTGCTCCTGCCTTTCTTTGCTGCATCACGTTTCCACCTCTGTGTTGGGCTGGGCTGGTGCCACCGTTAATGGGTCTCCAGCACCAAGCTGTAGGCAACAGGCTGTAGCTGCCGGATCCGAGGATGACAAGTTCAGCTCACTTTTTTCCCCTCATCTGCTTCTCTATATTGTAAATCTAAACCAGGCTGCTCCACCTCCCTCTGCTTCCACTTGCTGCCAGCTTGACTTCCCCAGCTGCAGCAAACCACTGTGCATCTCTGGGTACAGCACTTTGCTCCAGGGGCTGCCTCATTCAAAGACACGACACGGCAGCTTCTCTTTGATTTCTTTGTGTCAAAACTACGCGTTTTACCAGATTTCCTTTTTTTCCAGAGTTGGCTTCAGGCTTCATGGGGTCATTCCCCATTGGCGTTCAGCCTCTGCTTAGCAACCCCCTGCCAGGTTTCACTGCCTGGCCCTGGAAGAGCTGTTTGTTTGCTCTGCTTCCAAGAGGGGGAACAATAAACACTCGCCAGATCAAAGTCCGGTACTCAGATGGGTGATACGGGTTTAAATCCAATTGCTGCTAGTGCATCCCAGGTATCTGATGCTGTCTGTCAGCGCCGCTCACAGCCGCCCCGTTCCACTTGCAGGTAGTGAGGCATCGCATCAAATAGGGGTCGAAAAAGAGCAGCCTGGAGGGGCGGCTTTCAGAGGGTGTCCGCGGGGCAGCATGTTCAATTTTACTGTTTTCAGCAATTAATCCGGTGGAAACGTTTGTGATTTGAGGGCTGATAATGGTATCTGGATCCTGGAGTCGGGGAGGCAGAAGCAGTGGGGAAGATGATGCCGGAGCAGCCAGGGTGATGGCATTTCTCTCTGCCATCTCCTAACCACTGTCATTTCTGCACTTTACAGTGTCAGCAAATTAAAGCTATTGCCTGGGAATCCTAATACAGCCCCCTCGTTTTCTTTCTGGCCTTTTTTAACCCCCTTTGCCTTTTTTTTTTTTTTTTTAAAGCTTTTTCCAAAGACTGGTTGTTTAAATGAGCTTTAACAAAAAACTGTAGCTTTCAGGTTTTCATACCAGCGTCTAAGCTTGGCTTGGGGAAGCAGCGCTGGGTAGTGTTTAGCTGTGGAAGTGTGTGTAAATACCAGCAGTCTCTAAGCAGAGCACAAGTAATGTTTTCTTCCAGGAATATCAAATCATAGAGAAGAGATACAGCCAAACACTTTGAGATGCAGGTTGCCAGAGGCAGTTGTAATCCTCATAAAGAAATTTTAGTTTGATGTTTTCTCCAATCCAGAACAAAAAAAGAGACCGTAGTAAAATACATAGCATATAGCTTGCTGCTTTGTATTTACAGCTAGGGGATTCAACAAGAAAAAACCCAGCTTTTTCTTCTGTATTCCTAAGTGTTTCCCGATTGTCCTCAGGTAAGACCGATATCATTAGGGGATGGCCACGGTCATCCTGCTGCCTTCACAGCCTTTGGTGGCAGACATTAGCTAAGCGTGGCATGCCAGTCTGGCTTGCTCTGCCACTGTGAGAGCCACAGAGGCTCCCAACCCCATAGGGACAGTCCCCCAAACCTCGAAATACCCCAGCCTTCCTCTGCAGGGAGGGGTTTGAGGACGAGGAGGGGGAGGAATCGGAGACATCAGGGTCACGCGTGAGCGTGGACATACCCACGAACGTCCCTGCCCGTGCCTCCATTCAGCCCACCTCCTTCTTACCTTAGTACAGGCTCTTTCAGAGCATCAGGAAGCTGAGCAAACGCTGTCAAATCCTGTTAGCTACCATTAGCATTTTCTGTTTCGCAGCTGAAACCCTCCCGTTTCCTCTGAAAGCCTCGATGCCCGCCGCAGCCATGGTGACAGAGCCCGGCTCTCCAGCCACCTTTACAGAGGGCTGGCAAAAAGCGTGGCACTGAAATTCGTCACAGGGCAGATGCCAGCGGGTATCACACCGTAGCTCTGTCGTCTCGGGCTGCTGGAGGTGTTTATCGGCAGCCCCGTGCGATGAGCAAGGTTTAACCGCTGCTGCGCTAGCTCTTGCGAGTGTTTATGTCTTGTGCTTTGCTGTTCGCGTTTAGGGCTTCCTGCTTGGTTAATAAAATTTCTTGAACTGGGACAAAATGCACCAGTGATTTGCGGGTAGATGCGGAGCAAATGTGAGCAACCGTATAGAGGAGCCAGATTTGGGGTAGGGGAGCTGCACCGGCTACTGACCTGGGCTGGCATCAGCTGGATATTTTGCTGTATTTTCTATGCTCTGTCCTGGCATTTGCTTTAGGGCAACAGGCAGTTTTGTAAAGCTCTGACATTCAGCAGATCGGTAGCCTCATACCTGCAGCTCCCTTCCAGCTGTGCCCCTTCCCTGCACTGGCCGTGGGAAGAGGGTCTCTCCCTCCCTGCAAAAGAAGCAATTTGTGGATGAGAACTGGCGTATTGTCCGCAGAGCATCAAGGTACTTCTTAGCATTTGGCTTTTTTTTGGTGCAGGTTTCTATGTCAGGTGCAAACAGGGCACGTGTGTGATGCAGCTGCTGGACCGAGAGCTCGGGGCGATGCTCGGCTGCTCGGGGCTCTGTGCGTCTGCTGGGCCTTTGCATATTTTATAATGCTCTTTCTACAGCATCTTCCCCTCCGAGACTTTCCAAATCCTATAGAGACGTTAACTTCTTCATTAGGTCTATGAACAATTAACAGGAGATTAAAACAGCCTGTGTGTCCACACCATTGCTGTACCTGGGTAAGATTACAAAATAATTTACCTGTTTCTCCTGGCTCTATTCCCATTTTGGGTCTTGGTCACTTTGTGCGCTGATGTGTATCAACAGCAGAGTTAAAGGATGTGCTGCAACAAGTACTGAAAGTTAATCCTGACTAATCGGAGCAGATTAGCAGCACGCTCGGCCCCATTTGACTCCCTGCGTGCTCTGTTATTCAGGCTAAATTTGTGCCCTCAAAAGCACTGATGCCGAAGGGCAAACACTGCCTGCGAATTCAGGCCTTTGGCGGGAGCAGTTAAAGATTAACTTATGTATTATGTTCAGAAGAAGACAGGAGAGAGAGAGACTCCCCTACATGCAGCATCCTACGTGGACACTTTGGACCCGGGGCTGCCCCAGTCCCCCGGGCAGGACGGTCCCAGTTCGCTGCTGCCCAAAGCACTGGGAGCAGTGGTGGCCGAGCTGTCCCTCGTGCCGGGGCAGAGGCTGGTGGAGCCGAGGTTGGGGTCTCCACGGTGGCTGCTCTGGTTTGGGGTGGGTGCCCCGGGCACGTTGGCAAGTACCTGCAGGGCTTTGCAGGGAGATTTGGCGCTACAAGAAAGACGTGCCGTTGGGGTAAGAAAATCTCTGGCGATACTGTGCTTCCTTACAGCTTTTGTATGCCCAGTGCATGTGCTGGAGAAGCCGGCCAGCCTTCCTCGCCCCCCACGGGGTCCTGGCTGTTGGAGCCGCAACAGAGACATTTAGGCTTTAAATCATTCTCTGCACAGTTTTCCTGTATATGTTACACAGTTTGGATCAAGAGCCCTCACCTCTAGTCCTGGCACATCCAAAGAGCTCCCGGTAGGAGTTTTGGTGCAGCGTGGATGATGATGAGATGAAGAAGACCAAATCCCGGGGAGTGGGCATTTCCCTGGGTGACAGAAGCAGTGACACAGCTTGAGGGGACCCACTTTGACCCTGCCTAAAACAGACGCTGTTTCTTGTGTTTCTGTAGGTTAGAAATCTCTGTTACATGGTGACGAGACGGGAGAAAATGAAACACACCATCTGTAAACTGCAGGAGCAGATCTTCCATCTCCAGATGAAGCTTATTGAGAAAGATCTTTACCCAGGTCAGTACCGCTTACCAGAGTTTGTTCTTGCAGACGCTGTCCCTGCCGTCCTCCGAAGCCAAAGACTGGTGCCCAAGCCTCAGCCCCCCACCCCCAGGAAACGAGAGCTGCCCCCTCCCCTGCAGTGTTATTTAAGCACAGTTCATATGTTGACTCTGCCCATCTCCGGTTTTTCAGAAAAACACAATAAAGCCGTACCCTGGGTGACCGGAGCTCCTTGTTTTCACAGATCCCTCTCGATCCTCCTCTCCCTGGGAATCGGTCAGAAAGACCAAGCGTTTGGTTAGGTGGTGATGCTAAGGCAGTGTTTTGGCGACTTTTCGTGGAGACGGAGCTGTTTGGGAGGAGAATGCAAATCCTGGGCACGGGGCTGCTGGTGTTGGGGCTGATCCATGGCAGCTGGCTCCCTGGCATGGGTCAGCAGCCCTCGCTTTGGACTCTTTGCAGATGCCTTTGGCTCTGTCAAGAATCGAAGGTTAAGCTGCTGGCGGGATGTCTGTTGCTCCTAGAGACGGGCTCCTTTAGCTCTGGTCGGCTGCAGTTCTCTGCTCCACATACCTATTGGTGGAGAACATCACGCTACTGCATGCAAAGCCTCTGACAACTTTTAGTAAGGAACTGAAATGAAGTTGGTTTCCTTCTGTCCCCCTTTTTTTCTATTTTTTTTTCCTTTTGCACAAGCGGTGCCGGAGCCCACAGCTCCTGCTCCCTCCTCCTTTCCCTTCGGTGGCAGGGCAGACCAAACCCCATGGCTGCAGAACAGTTTTTCCAGCAGCAGCATCTGGCACTTTGGCAGGCTCTTCCGACGGTTGTTGTGTTTGTGGCTTTGGAGTTGTGTTTGAAGCCATCACATGGTTGGGGTTTCTTCAGGAACCGTCTGGGCTTTCCTTGACAAAAGTTTCCTTTGACTGAAGGTTTGGAGGCTGAGAAATGCGTACAGTGAGATGTTTGTGACTCGGACCCTGTGCAAATTCCTCTTGGTGGCCAAAGCCAGGGGTAGCCGGGACCCCAGGGTGTGCTCCGGGGAGATGTGGGTCCTGTAAATCTTGGTCCCCGTGACACAGATCAGTGACACCGTGTGTTGCTCCGTATGTCCTCGCTGAACCAGCGATAGGGCTCACCAGCCTGGGCACACACAAAATGGTGTTCCCGGCTCTTCCCACCGACCGGCGACCCCGCATTGCACATCCCGAGAGCCGTTCCCTAGCACCCGGGAAATTTGTGCCGGCTGGTGCTCCCAGCGGTGACGCTGCTGGCTGGGGCAGCGAGGCGGGAGGTCCGGCTGGGGAATAACGGGTGGATAAAAGGCAAGAGCAACAAACTCAGACCCTGAAGGCAGATGCCATGCGCTGTTGCTGCTGGGCTCTGCGGTTTTTGGGAGGATCGCAGGGGACCTAGTGATGCTCTTCAGTTCAGCTGGGTACCCCCAGTTTAGCGTTTGCAGCTCTCAGAAGGTGACAGGCTCAGGGTGGTTTTCCAGGAAAGCTTTTTGAGCTCATCTCCCTTGCAAACAGGGTGTTAGGTGGCTGGAAATGCCCTTGGGGACCTGTGTTCCCCCAAATGCCTTGGGGAGTCTGACCTCAAGTGCATGCCCGACCCTCTCTCTAATGCAGCGATGGGGTGGGAGTCGGCAGCTCCTCCCGGGGAGGGTGAGCTGGGACCCTTCCCGGTGGGGTGCAGATGCCGACCAGCGAGGGAGAGCTGTGTCAGGGCTCTGCCGCTCACATTTTGGGGCTGTCTGCGCTGCCGAGTGCCGGCGCTGTGCAATTGCCCTTCCTGAAAACGTTTAATGCATGTACTCAGGGAAAAGCAGGACTGCCGTTACTGTGATGTTCGTTCTGCCTAAAGGTGAGTGATCAAGAGACAAACCCACGGCGAGAGGGTGACTCGGGTGGCGATTGGTGTGCAGACGGTGGGATTGCTTCATACGTCTTGATGCAAATGTTCTTCTCTCCTGCCCCAAATGGTTGGCGTTTGCCAATTCGTTTTCCACCCTGAACTGACGGAGCTGAGCTGCTCATCTCTCCCGAGATGGGCTTTTTGGTTTAGCCTGAGCAGGGGCTGCTGCCTCTGGGACCCGGCTCCCACGAGTCGCTGCTGCTGGGAAAAGGGCCCAGGTACAGGAGTTTGGTCCCAGGATCTCTGGGTGGTTTGGGCACTGCGGTCTTTCCCATGGCAGGGGGCCATGAGGGACCCGAGTGCCTTTCGGCATCGGTGTGTAGGTTCTCCTGAGCTCGGGAGGATTTCCCGTGCCACGACGTAGCATCAGGCCATAAGTTGCCATCCCAAATGTTAGCGGTGACGGTCGTAGTGCAGGCAAGAGTGCAGGACACAACCCACGCTGATCTCCAGGTCCTGCCCGACAGCAGGAGCAAGCGCTGGGGCCACCGGCAACATGGAACAGACGGGCAGGAGGTGTAAATGAGATCAGAGAAGGGCTCAGCCTCCGGCTGCCCTTCCCACGGCACCTACACGGCCGTGCCCGTGCCACCCGTGCGTGGCATCGCACAGCAGAGCCGCAGAAAGCGGTTTGGTGCTTATTTTCTGCTTCAGCTCCTAGGTGTCCCATCCCGGTCCCATCCCAAACACGCACCATGTAGACCCCGATCCTACCAAGCGCTCCCAACACCCACACGTTTGCTAAACCTCCTTTATGCCAGTTGACGATACGTTGAGCTAAAGATACTCGGCGCCCAGCGGGACCAAAGCTGTGGGTAACTCACGGCTGAATTTGCCGTCATTACAAAGCGCTGGCTGGTTTGAAAGCAGGGGAACGGTTCCTGTAGCATCCCCTCCGCACAGCTCCCGACCGGGCTGCTCTGCCTACCCGGGTTTTCTTGGAGAAAGGAAGAAGTCTTCCATTATTTTGCCTGGTTGAGGCAGGTTTTTAACTGCTGTTACGGTAGTCATCGAGTGAAATCTGTTGGGGTTATTCCAAAGATGGTTTTGGCACAAAGGGTTTTTTGGAATGGCTCCCACATAAAACTCAAAATTGGAGGGGTTCATTTTTCCTGCTGACAAATGATCATTTAAGCAGGAGATTTTTAATAAAATTAGTGAGAACTGACCGTGTAAAATGAACCCACCTCTCTCCCCTGTATTTTTCTTGCATGGAGTGGAAAGTAAACACCGTCTGGCTTTGACACACGGCTACTATTTTGACAGGTTCCTCTTCAAAAAGTACTGCTCGGGTTTCTCTTTAGCCCCATTGTGCTGTCTAAACAAAGTTAGATTTTTATTTTGTAAGCGGAGTGAAAAATGTGTCTGCCTTTCTGCAGTTATTTGGCAGGAACGTAGCAAATACCAGTTTTGCTTTTGCTTTTCTTTCTTTCAGTGAGTCCTTTGGTCAGGAGGGGTTCCTGGCTTGGCAACCCCAGGGCTGTAAATCCTCTGTTAATCCAGACTCAGGCAGGTGCAATGCGAATTCCCTCCCTTGCTCGCCCAGTACATTTCCACTGCCGCAGCGAGGGGAGAGCAGAGGTTATTCCCTCTGACCCATCCAGTCCATAGCCTCTCTGCTGAGGCTGTTTGCAGGTCTGCTGCTGGCCGACACAATAAACCGATTTCGTTTCTTAAAATGATTGCTCCGATAGCCGCACAGCTTGTGCAGGTTCAACCTATGGGCCAGACTGAAAAAACCGCATGTCATGCCTCTGTTTCCATCAGCCACCCACATTTTGGTTTAAGGGCAATATCCTTCCCCCTCTGAAAGTTAATAGAAGTTTTAGCATGGACTTCTGTGGGAGAACGACCTAACGGAGTAAGTAAAAACTGGTGAAGTATTTCGCTTGGCAATACAAGTCATACTTTTATAGGGTATTTGTCTGTTTACCCAAGAGGAATAAATCCAACAGAAGTTCAAAGTCATTTAGGAAAGACTGATTTTTAGCTGAAAGTCTGCGTAGCTAAGAGTTACATCCCTGGCTTTCCATAGGCAATGCTGGTCGTCTTCCCTACTCCGTTTACTTATGCTCAATACACTGCTTAATTTTTATAGCTTTGGGGTTTTTTCACGCCCGCACAGTATGAGTGTGAGCAGTTACTATTGCTGAAAGGTCAAATCAAATCAAGGTCTGCTTAAAAACTCTGCCGGTACCACTGCTGTCAAACTGGCTTTGCAGCTGAATCCCTCCAGGAGATGCTCTTGTCGGTGATGGGTGACACACCGCCGGGTTTAGAGGTCCCCTTGTCTCCTGGAGGGTGTCGGAGCAGGGTTCGGGGTTAATCCCTTCTGCTGCTCCCGCAGGTCCTCACCCAAAGCCCCGGTCCCGGAGGACACGTCGGTGGCTGCAGAGTCTCCAGCAGTTCCCCTGCCTTCAGTGGGACTGCTCCTGCGGCCACGTTAAGTTCATATCCAAGGCCCAAACCTCTTTTTTATATAAACTACGGGATTCAGATCTTCTTAACGTATAGAGACCTTAGCCTACAGTTGGCCAAAATCTGGCTGCTGTTCTCCCTTTGGCTTGAGAGTTGTTTGCAGGTCTGGTCCAGGTCTCCACTACAGGGGTGTGTCCCAGGGGAACTTGCTCACCGCAGCATCCCTGATGCCTCGTCTCACACGGAATTTTCCTTTTTTTCTAAAAAATGCCAGAACAAACTGGGAAGAAGACAAAGGGTAAGAAAAGTGACCCGAGAAGGAAAGGAAGAGATGGTAGAAAAAATAGTCCCGAGAAGAAAGAGAAAAGGAAATCAGTCAACGAAACTGTATTGGGACAACTGGGTAAGTCTGATTTTATGGGCGCAGAGCTGACCCGTGCCGCTGGAGGCTCCCTGTTTTGGGGAGCAGGGTTAAGAGTCCCGGCCCCTGATCCCTCCTGAACGTACACGGTGGAGTTACACCCGAGGCCGTGGGAACCTCTTCATCTCTCCCTTGTGAGCATCAGCCTGAATTACCGAGGTCCTACGGGAGAGACGGCGTCGGAGACGAGGTCCCTGGTGGGGCAGGGGGCATAAAATCCTCCCCCCGCAGCCCCAGGGCTTGCGCCCAGATGGAGAGACTGTGTTACAAAACCTGTGATGTGCTGCTGAAGTGCCATTTTGCTTTCTGGTGATAAAATCAGACTTACCCACCCCACAGTTAGGGCTAATCCCCCGTATCTTCCGTGCTGTGTAGCGATGGTGAATACAGCACCTGGGCTGTGCATTTTCATGCCATGTACTGGCCAGGACTGGGCAGTCACGCTGGTTGTGCTGGTGGTCCGGGAGCATCCAGGAGACGGGCACAAAGCACGGCTGATCGCTTGAATTTGCTCGGGGGGGGCGAGGAGCTGCAGGCTGGCTCTGCGGATGCTTCATCCAGCTCTTCCCCATCAGCTACAACCTACCGCTGCTCAGCGGCAGTCGAGGCTGGGGTGGGGGGGAGTAAAAAAAACAGAAAAAAGTCTTTTTTTGGCAAGATCTTTGACAACCGCATGGGGTTTTTACACGGAATTGGGTTTTTGTTTGATTTCCTCTGGCGCCGTCACCTCTGCCAGCATGCAGGGCAGGAGGTGATGAGTTCACACGTGCTCAGCTGTCCCACGGGTGCACAGGGGAGGCACCGGTCCTGTGGGGGTCCTGGACAGTCTGGGGGTGCTATAAATGCCTCTTGGGGATACAGAGAGTTTCTGGGAGGGGTCTGGGGGCCTGGGCCACCCTGCCTTGCTCTGCTTTGCCCGTTGCTCACCCTGACTCTGCTGCTTTCTGTTCATCTCAAAGCTGTTGGGTTTTAGGCAGGAGCCCCTTTGGAAACGGGGCTTTTGCGCTCATCCTGTTTCTGCCAAAGAAACCTTGGATTTCCTGGGGCAAATTCCACCAAATGATGGAGGGCTGGGGCGTCTCTGAGAAAAGCTCCACTGCTGCGAGCCTGGGAAGCCAGGCAGCCAACCCAGAGCTTCACCAGGGTCCCGTAAGCTCCTGGATTTTGTTACGGGCTTGAAGCATCACTTGGGGCTGCAGTCATCAGAGAAGGGCCGGGGAAAGGCGAGCTTGGCAGGGGCCTTGCTGGCAAGACCTTGGGCTGTTTGGCGCCTGGGTACCACGCGATGCCCTGAGCTCATCCCTGCTCCCGCTTCCCCTGCCCTGCATTGGGCTGGGGGGCCGTCTTCTCCAAAAGGACCGTGGTGACCTGCCAGGAGTTGCAGGACTGCCACCTTGACAGTGTCACCTCCAGGGATGGGGAATCCGACCTGACCGACCTCCCCAGTGCCACCCTTGAGCAGCCCTGGCATCACGCAGGGCGTTTTGTTTGTGTGTGTCCCCCCCCACGATGGTCACTCATCCACGCAGCGTGGAGGTGCGGGGTCACGTCCCCTATCGCTGCTCACAGGGGAGGGTGATGCAAAGCTGCCATCGAGACCAGCAAACGTTGCGGACGTGAGTCACCCTGCCCGTGCCGCTGCTCTTTCCCTCTGCTGTTGCTAGGCTGACTGCTTTAAAAGGAAAGCTCTTACCTGAAATCAAAAATCAAACCTAATTTTTCCTCCATCTGGAAAACCAGCTCTGATGTTGAACCTGTGGGTTTCTGTTGCGGGGATTAAAACTGCATGTGCTTGTGCAGGCAGGTATGCGCCTTTCCAGTCGCTAATTAGACCCAGCCCAGCCCACGATGCTCGCTCTTGCTCTCAAGAGATAATCATTAGGAAGTTTTTCAGCTTTTTCCATTCCAGCCTGTCACCTCTGCTCCTCTTCTTCAGTTTTCACGCCTCTGGAGTGTTCGGAGATGTTCTCAGCCCTGCCTCCCGCTCTCCCTGCCTTGGCACGCAGATTTAGCCCCGGTCCCATCGCCCCACTGACCGCCCGGCTCCGGTGGTGGCCAGGGTTTGGGCAGCACGTGGTGGTCCGGTGGCAACTGCTCCCTGGAGAAGCTGTCGCCCCTCGCCTGGGCACAAGTCCCACTCTGGTAGCAGTCACCAAATTTTTCGGCTTACGCCTGGATCGCTTGTCTGCCGCCTTTGCACGGGAATGTATGTTCCACCCGTGGTGGAGTGGGTTGGGGCTCGGCATCTTTGCTCAGTTTAGATTTGGGGAAGTTCTCAGGGTGTTGGATGTGGGGGACCACTCGGGTTGTTGTGCTGTGGCCTCAGGGAACCCCAAACCCAGCATTAGTGCTGGAGTAAACGCTCTCCTGTGTCCCGATGTGGTGCGTTAACGGTCGACCTTTTGAGCGCGTCTCCGGTGCCGGGGAGTTTCGGTGAGGTTGGTGGCGATGTCGAAGGGCAGCGTGGCCGTCCCTGGCTTCTGAGACAATCTTCCGCTTTTGTTTTTCCCAGGCTTGTCAACCTCCTTCCCCATCGACGGGACTTTCTTTAACAGCTGGTTGGCGCAGTCGGTCCAGATCACCGCCGAGAACATGGCGATGAGCGAGTGGTCCCTCAACAACGCCCACCACGAGGACAGCACCCCCGGCCTCTCCGAGGAGCTCCTCCAGGACGAGGAGACCTTGCTGAGCTTCATGATGGACCATTCCCTCAGGTCCCCGTTCAAGCAGAGCGAGGCCACAAAGAAAGTGAAAAGCAGAACGAGAACGAACACTAAGAAAAAGCTGCCCAGGAGCAGCCCCCCCGCCGTGGGTGGGAGCCACCCGGAGAGCTCGGAGCCCTGGACTAACAACGCCAGCGATTTGTCGGATGATGCCGCCAAGCCCTTCGCTCCGGATTCCAGACCGAGCAAGTCGGAGAAGGGGACGGCGAAGCTTCCCACCGACCGCAAAGGGACGGGCGAGGCGAAAAAGGCGGCCAAGAAAGGCTCTCTCCCGAAAGCCGGCGAACCTCAACCCCCGGCCGGGGCGAGGGGCTGCGTCGGCAAGGAGGAGGAGGAGGAGGAGGAGGAGGAGGAGAGGGAGGAAGAGGAGGAGGAGGAGGAGGAGACGCCGCGCTGCGCCCAGCCGGAGCCCAGCCCCGCGGCCAAAGTGCCTGACTCCATAGGTAGCCCCAAAACCGTCGTGCGGTTCAAATTACCAAAGGAGAGCCGAGGGACTCGGAGGTCGCAGCCCCCCAAACCCGACGGCGCCGGTGGAGCTCCCTTGCGTCGTTTCGACGCCGAGACGGACGGCTACTTCTCCGACGCAGAGATGAGCGACTCGGACGGGGAGTCCCGCGGCGGCAGGGCGCAGCGGGGCCAGCTGGATGCGGCCGGCGAGGACATCGTCAGGATGAGCATCCTGGCATCCTAATTCCTCCCGACCAACCGCGCCGGCTCGACGAGGCCTCAACCCAGTTACAACTGCCATGTCCAATTTCTGCCTGGTATCATAGCGAGGGGGGATTTTTAATATGTGTATATAGTTGGAAATTCGGCACTGTTGTCTTTCTCTTCTCTCTATGCCTGAGATACAGCTTCAGCTTCACCGACATCGATGACCGTGACAGTAGTGGTCCCTCCCCGCCTCCCCCCCGCTTCCCGGGAACACGAGCTGCCGGCGCCCGGCGGGACCGATGCCGAGGGTGCCGAGAGGGCGGAGGGTGCCGGTACCCGTGCTTTCTGCAGGGATGAAAGTTTTAATTCATGGGCATTATTTAACGAGGGGCAGATTTCTGCCCGGGACGGTTGCCCCCGGAGCAGGGAGCGAGCGGAGGGTACGGTAGCGGCCAGCTGCGGGAGGGGAGATACCCGCCTGTGGGCGCGTATACGAGGAAGCAAAATAAGCGATACTAAAATAAATAATGACTAAAGCACAAAAAGCTTGTTGGAGGAAAGCGCTTGGGGTGGAAGAGAGCAACGTTACGTTTCTATTTTTAGAAAAAAAAAAACAAACCCCAAACCTCAGTAGTTATTTTTCCCCTCACCTTTCCATCTGGTCGGGATCCATCCAGGGGCCAGGATGCAGAATTTCTCCCCGTCCCTGCCCCATGGGTCGACCCCGTTGAGGTCGTTAGAAAAACTGAAGTGATTTACTCAGGTGAATTGGTCAGCTGTTAGCGAGCTGGAAAATGGAAATGCGGGGCAGGACAGAGGAGAAAAGCATCCTTTAAAAACACCGTGGGGAGTCGGGGTTGGTTTAACCTGGGAGGTTGAGCGAAGTTTTTCTGCCCCTGCTTCTCTCCGATGGCTGCCATGGTCCCACCGTGCCGGGGCGGCACGTTTGAAATCCCCTTTGCACAGCGAAACGCTTGGCCCCGAGGCCAAACGTACCGTCACCGAGGGGAAATGGAAACGCTTGCCTTCGCCATTTTGTTTCCCTACTAAACGCTACAGTGGAAATGGTGAATTTATTCCTCCCCATCCTTTTTTTTTTTATTCCTTAAATCCTGGTTACAAGCTGTTGACTTGTTGCGGGAGGGTGATTCACAGAAGCTGACATTATAAATATTACAATAATTTAATGCATAAAATGTCCCCAGTAAGCCTTAAATGTTGTTTAAAAGCCCATGTTACCTACAAGTCAGGCGAATTTCCATGTTTGCACTTAATTGCACCATTACTTCGGTTTTGGCTTCAAAGGTCACAGTTAAGTCGTGCTACGTGTTTTATTGGAGTGACCCCAGTGTGAGCTCAGGGAACAAAAAAAAAAAGGAATTCACTGAAACTTTTGTTGTTGTTGTTTTTTAAAAATAAAAAATGTTTAAAAAAAAAAAACTTAAAAAAAAAAAAAACCAAACCTGGGACACTTCTGCAACCGGTTAAACCCATCACTAAACAAAAACACCTTGCAATTGTCAGACCAATCAGTCAAATAATTTTGTGGATGCCAAAGAATATTTTGACAGTCAAGCAGCACAGCCAGAAACCGGAAACTTGTCATTTTGAAAAAATTGGAAGTTATTTAGCAACAAAGGACTAAAGACACACTCATAACACACTGCTGCGGCGTTAGGTTCCAAGCTTGCTCCGAGGGATGCTGCTGCTCCGAGACCGCATCCTGCCGTTTTGATTTCCGATGCTTTTTGCTCATTTCACTGTGAGCTTTCTTTTGAAACTCTGAGACTCCTTCAACTGATGTTTTAGAGTAGATCATCTTTATCAGCCTTCCAAAGTCCTTATTAGTGATAAAACTGCAGCAAAGATAAGCGATGACAGCCTAGCTCATCCCAGGCATGGCGAGCGGCGGGGGCTTCGGGTCGGATGCTGAGCGCCTGCACCCAGCCCTGGCTAAGCCCGACACTAACCCGGCTGAGACTGACCATGCCTGGGGAGGAATCTTCCTCCGATGGGAAAAATGTTACACGTGTTATTAGCGGGGGGGAGGGGGGGGAAAAAAAAAAAAAAAAAAAGGCGAAAACACAAAACCAGAAAATCAACAAAACGGGAACCACCTTTGTTATAAATTAGCATAATCCATTGAGGTTGGAAATGAAAATCTGCTCATTAATTAAGGCTCAGTATGTTCAGATAATGTTAAATACAGTAAATAGGACTTAGTTTATCTTATCAGGCTTGCTAGCTTTAGCTACAGTATCCTAGTATAAGAGTCATAACAATAATCAATATGCTGCCTTTTAATGAATCTTGCTTCCGTGTGCTTCACTCAATTATGGTTAAAAAAAAAAAGCAATCCACAAATCTCACTGTACACAGCTCCATTCATCAGCTTCTGCACTACTTGTCTTCTCAGTACAGGAAAGCAAAAAGGGGGGAGACTTTAAAGAACAACCAACCCGGCGCCGCCAGCACCAGGCAATAAAACAGTTTGAAACACTCCCAAAACGTCAGGCATCTTCTTTTGCCATCGGGAGACGGCGTTTAGGTGGGGAAAGCTGGAGGGGGCTGGTGGGGCATGTCAGACGTGGGGGGGAGAACGGGGCAGGGGGGGATAGAGAGGAGAAAAGGGGCTCGCGGGAGCTGGGGGGGCTGAGCGAGGGCTGGACCGCAGCAGGATGGCTGCGGCCGTCCCGGCGCATCCCCTGCCCGGAGCATCCTCGCCGCTGCCTCCGAGCAGGGGAGAAAATGCACAAGGCAAATATTTTTGATGTTACTGTAAATGTATTTTGAAAAGAATAGAAAGAAAATAAAATAAAAGGGTTTATTTTAGTAGAGAAATGTTGTCTTTTAAGATGTATAAACTGCAGGAATCGACATTTGCACTGTAAGAGCACCCGTTTCCTTGGAGAAGCAGCGGCGGTTGCAGTTGAGATGAGGATGCAAATAGCATCGTGCCCTGATCATGGAGCACAGCCCCAACATCAACCCCAGCCCCGATGGCTGCGGGAATTTCCCGACGACAGCTCTGATTCCCCACGCCCATTTTTAAATTTTTTTCTTTTTTTTTTTTTTCCCTCCTTTTTTTTTTTTTTTTTTTTTTTTTTTTTTGCTTGCACCTATAGTATGAGATTGGGATGCCTGCTGTCCCACAGAGCTCGCCCCAAGGCGGGATGCAGGAGGGAGCTGGGAGGCGATAGCAGGATGCTGGAGCAGCCGCCAGTGGGAAGATGCTGCCGCAGGGCGTGAGGTTTGGTTGTTCTTTAAGGAAATCCCCCCACAGTTTGCGCCATTCCACACACGAAACAGACCCACTTCACATCAGTTAACAGGAAACGATATGAATGTCGCAGGAGGAGAAACCCTTCTGTTTTCTTTGTTTCAAAGAACGTGATGTGCCATTTGTTAATATAAAAGAGAAATATTGAAAATATATTGAAAAGAGCAATTTTAAATTATTTTTGGCTTATGTTGCAATATTTATTTTCTTGTATTAGAAATTCCTTTGTAGAGAAAAAATGTATTTTTCATTAATGCAAAAACCTATTTCTCCTTTTTGTACATTTTCCATGTTAGTTAATCCTTAAAGCAATATAATGTTATCAAACTCGTTCTGTGTGAGACTGTATTATGCATGCTATTTGTGTTGCCTTGGAATAGCTCTGTCTGCCATTATTTTCATCCTGTTTAGATACAGTGTATGCTTTAATACACATTGGGACCATGGCCCATTGCTTATGAAAAAACCCTTTGCATTCCTCAGTGTGTTGGCAAATGCAGTCAATAAAGCAGTGTTTTCTGTGTACCTCTGTGTCGGTGTAGTGAGCAAGGTCACACAGAGCAAATTTACCCAGGGACCAGAGGGCCCGTCGGAGCATCCCAAGGGATGCAGCTCTGCGCGTGGGCATGCGGAGCCGGTCCGGCCCTGCCGATGCAGCCAGTGTCTGCCCGTGAACAGCAAATTTCTGAATTTCCATTGCGTTTCCATTTGCGTTTCTGTTGCCAGACGGCAGCGATCCCACGAGGAGCGCAGCTGGAGACATTTGTCACAGCTGGAGGGGAGACCCCAAGCAAGAGGGTGCTCACAAAAGTCCCCCGTGCCTGAAAGTTTTTGTCGTTCAAGGTAACCGCCCTTCTCCTGGAGATTTTAATCTTATTTTGCAGATCTGGAGCAAAACACGCAGGGGAAGCCCCGCTGCGAGACGGCAGGTTCGGAGGAGCAGCCTCTTGCGCCAAGAGCTGGCGTAACCGGCGGGGAAACACGCTGTTGTATTTGCTATTCATGGGAGTGAAAGCAAGCTGTGAAATCCAAAATACTACAGCAACGTGTTGCTGTTCATTAAGACGCTGCTCGTTATCCTGCTGATGGGGGTTGCGGGCAGGCGGGCGCTGGGGCTTGTCCCCCCCATCACACCTCCACCTGCCGAGCGTGGGGGGAGAGGCAGGGCTCATCCCGACAGCTTGAAAAACCATCGCTGCTGAAGGAAAATGAGATATTTACTAGACATTACATTCGATTTATTACCGAAGTGATTGGTGAGGGAAATCACGGTGCACGGTGGAGACGATGCTAAACCCATCAGTCTGAGAGGGGTTTTCTTGGGGGGGTGTGGGGAAGAAGAAAAGAAAATCTGCCTTTAAACTAGCACTGCCTTATATTTTGCTATTAAATGAAAAGGTAAAGGGTCAGTTTATTGCAAACTAAGGATTTTATTACTAAGCTGTGTTATTGCTCGCAGCTCTCGAGGCGTCCCAGTGATGAACTCCAACTCCTGGCCGGTCCATGCAGCCCCACAGTGCTGGCACGATGCCTGCAGCATCTTGCATGAACCCGTCTGTCCAAAGCCGGTTCAAGAATCATCTTCTACAATAAGTTTTTTGCCTGTTCTAGGCAGGGAGATACTAAAGAGTTTTTGATTTCATAAAGCAGGGAGCGAGGCCAGCCTGCCGTGCTCCTGGTTTAAGAAAACCCCTTTGGTTTGATTCCCTGATGCCCCTGGCCCTGGGATACTCCCAAAATGTCTGAGGGAAGATGACACACAGCCCAGCCAGGCCTCGAGGGTCTGATGCTGGGAAGCACGGGGCAACAGCCATACCAACCGGTAAGGATTTTGTCTCCAAAATATCTGAGTGTCATGGAAGAGAGAGCTAGCCAAATTCCTGGGAAGATGCATCCCTGCCTCTGGCACCTGTGTTAGACCAGAGGTGGCTGAGATGGTCTGGCCAAATGTATCGTGGGAATGGGCTTGGGAAATGGAACCCAAATGCCTGGAAGGAAAGGAAGAAAGCAGAAAATTTGGGGCAGCTAAAAGGTCTACGTCACCTCTGTCCATGCCCCCCTTTCCCAGAGAGCCCATTTCACAGGAGAGACAATAACCGAGATGACAACGAAACCAACTCACCAAGAGTAGCTCAGCTCCTTAATTCTGGCATCCTTCTGTTTAGGCAAACACCTTCTAAACCACCAGCTGGCTCTCACAGGAGCGAGGTGCAGTGGGGAGCTCCGCCAGGACAGGACCCAAACCCTGGGTACCCAAACCTGGGCAGCATCCCCACTGCCCATCACCAGGTGAGAGCCACCAGCACCGGTCCCCGAGCCACCAGCCACGAGGGTCGCTGCTGTTCGTTCAGGCATCCAACAAAGCAGGGACACCGGGGGGCTACCAGCAGCACCACATCATCCTTCTCCTACAGCCCAGCCTGAGAAATAAGTCCCCAGTAAAGTTAGAAAAAGCCATTCCTATTAAAAAATATATATTTATAGCCACTTATAGCATATGGGCTTTCCCTCTGTTGCTTGCTCGGGGTTTGCCTAGAGTACTTTTGTCAGAGATGCTGCTGAATGCCTCGGTCTGGAGTGAGCAGGTGAAGAATCATTTCAGTTTCATTGCAAAATAAATGTTAGGCTATCCCCTATATGTTTTGCATAAGGAGTTCAAGTGCCACCATAAATACTAATGGGGCAAATATGCCCCTGTGTCAGTAAATCATGGGCAACGGATGTGAAAATGAATTGGTTTCCTTTCAACTTATCCTGAAAGAATTGCAGTAAGATCTTGTTTGATTAAGTGCTAGTGGTATAACATAATTTCCCCTAACCATTAAAATGCTGGTGCTGTACTTCTGCGTAAATGCCTCTAATGTGATGAGAGTGTATTTAATATTTACTCTTCCAAAGTTAATACATTTAGGGGAGACATTTTGTGTGCTAAAAATAGTTCCTTGGTCTTGGATTTCCATGTAGGGCTGTGAAATGATGCGTCTGCTCTGATCGCAACAGATGAATAAGAAAAAAAACCCCAACCTCTAAAAAAATAAACAAACCTATGACTAACCCACAAAACAAGGGAAAAATCCTGCTCGAGCCAACGCTGACCCTGGCTGAACCAGCCGGGTTTCACAAGCGCCGCCTCTGCCTTGACGTCTTGCCCGTCCCAAGCTCCACTTGCCAAACTCATTCCCTGTTCATTTAATGCACAAGCTAAAAATAGGCTGGTGCGTGCGACGTGGAGGGTTTAACCAGGCACCTTGCTCGTAGAGGATTAGCACGGGGAAGTAGGAGTGATGAGATGGGGCAGGTTTTCCTTGCGGGCAGCTCTTTCTGCTCCTGTGATGGCCCCGTACACCAGAGATCATCGACGGAGTCGTGGTGGGGAGTGCTCGGCCCCCAGCCAAGCGGTTTTGGGGGCACAGGGTGAGCCCACGGCTTTGCCCGTATCCATCCCTCATCCCTGAGAGGGTGCTGATCCTGGACCTTGTCCTGCACAGGGGTATAAAACATGTAAACAACAACCAATTCATAGGAGAATTAGAAGGAGGTAGGAGGAATATAGCTCCTTCCAAAGTCAGGGGTCAGGTGCTGGGGGTGTTGTTCGTGCTGTGGCTGCCCTGAGAAATGAGCCCTGGGGGTGTCCGTGAGCTCTGCTGGTGTGTGCAGCGGTGGGATGGAGCTTCCCAAAGTGGTGGGATGGCGCTTCCCAGCCAAACCCACTCTGCTGAGTATCAGGCGCAGTGGTTTTGCTCGGATGTAGCTGCTGTACATTCAGATGTAATAAAGATTAAACTAATTGACTGCCTGTGCTTGTATTTTAAGTGGTGCTTTATAACGCTGACACTGAACACTAGGAGAAAATGCAGAGGTTAAAATACTGCTGTTACAGCTTGGTCATTAGCAGCCCTGCAATGAGCTTGAAACGGTCTGATCAATGAAATGGAGTTTTTCCTGGGAGGCAGGCAGGTCAAAGAGCAAAACAACACATCTGCGGCCATAACTCCCGGGAAAATGATTCTCAGGAGGAAGACGCTGTGTTTGTTTAGGACGCTGCTGCCATCGGAGCGGGACACCGGCCATCCCCATGGGTCTGGACCTGCCACGTGCTCTGCCCCCATCCAAGCATCCCCCTGCGCAGGCTGGAGCGCTACGAGCAGCTCCAGGCACCCTGCAAGTGAGAGAACGCCCTGTGGAAAACAAGGGACTGAAACCGCTTCCAAGAAGGCTCAGCTAAAAATAGGTGTTTGTTGTATGGGATACCACAAATAACACTCACGCTGCGCAGAGGGGCCGGCAGGCGGGGGATAAATTCCTGCCCTTAATATGCGAGCGGGATCAATAAAGCATTTCTAAAAGAGGGAAATCAGCAATTTTCGCAGCTCCAGCTTTAAAATGACTAAGTTTAAGGGATAAAGCATAGCAGCAAGGATGCCGATCCGCGTGCCGTGCATTCCCAAACACAGCCTGAGCCAGGTGCCATCCTGGGGGACACGGGAGTCCCTGACACCCAGTGAGACCAGCACACAGACCTGGGGGGGGGCCAGTCCCTCTGAAGGGCTGCTTCTGGAGTCCCGTGGGGAATGTCCTGGTTCCAATCAGCTTTTTAAATCCACCACACAGAGAGCACCCTCCGGAGCAGCACAGAGCCAAGCAGCATCGCTGCATGGCCAGAGGCAGGTCAGGGACACGCAGCCCCGGTGCCCTGAGCATCACCTCCTCGGCACCAGCTCTTCTCTAGCAGCAAAAGGCACCCATGCCTGATTTTTTTAGGATTTCTGAGGCGCGGGGGGGTGTCAAGGCACAGTCAGCCGCAGGGCAGCAGTGCTGCTGTTTATCGGCACGGCAAGAGCCAGATGTGCGGCAGGCCATGAGGACTTTGGTCACTTCTCCGACCTGAAGCCTTCAAGTATCTCCCCAGTCCTCTGCATGTGCTAGACAACAGCTATAAAACTGGCTCGTATAAATACACCAGGAGGAAGAAGCGCTATAAATAGCCGAGCTCCAGGAGCGCGGGCTGGAAGCGGCATGGGCATGGGATGGCACCGGCACAGCTGGAGCCGAAAGTGGCCGTGCCCCCCCCCCCCGGGACTAACAGCAACCGCAGCCACCTCTCAGATTCCCACCAGCCCACCTGCCAGGCGTGTGTGGTATTTTCCACCCCGAGCTTTAGAAAATAGTCGGTGATGATGAAGTAACTGCCCCACTTGACACCAAGGGAGATGTCACTGCCGCCTCCGGCCCACAGCTGTCTTCTACGGCTGGAAAACATGACCTGAACTTTGAAACTCGACAAATCTGGTTCTCCCAGCCCTAGAAGGGGGAGCAGCTCCGGTGGGAAATACCCTGTGAAGGTATTTCCATCCAGCTCCCTTCCATCCAGCAAAGGTGAAGCTGGATGGAAGGGAGCAGGGACACAGCTGATTTGGGAGCAATCGGTCACCAGCAAGTGTTAAAGCAGTAATTAAACAGAATTATCACTTGAAGACATCCTCAAGGTGGGAAAAGACTTAACTGCAGTGCTGACAGCTTCTTCTCAGCGTCAGTGAGTGGTTGCAGGTAAACCGAATATCTCTTCGGACCATGAAGTGTTCCCGCGGTGCCTAGCAAGAGCCGAGCGGGAGGTGGCTGCTCGGGCCATCACCTTCTCCAAGGAAGAGGAGGGAGATGCTTCGGGAGGGTGCTGGGGAAAAGCCCCAGGTACCAGCAACTGCGCTGGATCAGGAGCAGCAGAGCTGCCTGGGTGCTCGGCGCGGCACCGACAGCCCGGCGCAGCATCCCGCGGACGCTGGAAAGCCCAAAACCTGACCCACTGCACGGTCCTTCAATGGGGATTGCAAATGTCTGAGGAGTAACTTTGCTGTAAAGTCATTTATTCAGCCTGTGGCTTGCAAACCTCCTCTGCTGAACAGCTTGCTGAACGCTGCTGGGAGCAAGGCAAGGAGCAGAGATCAGCTCTAAACCTCAGAGGGATGATCTCCTCTCTAAGTGTGGTTGGGCTGAGCTCTACACGCTTTCCAGCACTTTAAAAGACAGTTAAATTAGCTTAACTATCTCAGGCCATTCAAAGCTTCCCAAGCTGAGCAGGGATGCAAACCCCACAGTTACTGTACATTGTGTTGTTCTTGTTCTCACAGATTTTGTTGTCTTTTACCTAATATTTAGATGTCGAGTGATTCCGTATTTAACCACACCATCTTATCTGTGCAATACAAATCTGCAGCTGTGACATTTCAGGGTTATTGCCTTTGCAGCATCTGTAATAACAGAAGGATGAAAAATGTCAACATGCGTATGGGACAAGGCAAATATGCACTGAGTATTCCGGCTTGTTCTACATGCAGAGAAAAGATAATGGATTGTTTCCCATGTGACGAGTATAGCAGCTGCAAGGGGAAAAAAAGGTTGGCTCTGGGTGTTTTTATTGCTCTAGCTCTCCCTGCCCACCTCCCCTCTGGGTCTCAGCAGCGTCTCAGCAGGAAAGCCGGAAAAGAGCCCGTTAAATGCAGGGCGCAATACGCCAAACCACCAGGAAACCCAGCAAAGTCTGTATCAAAAACGTCCCTTTTGCAGCTCTGCTTGCAAGGTTGCATTTGGGTTTGGTGGTAAGTGACAGGAGACTAAAGGTAAACTGCTCAGCTGTCATGGTGGTTTTCTCTGAATGTCTTCAAAGAGACAGCAAATTTTGGCTCAAGTGTCTTAAAAGCAAAATTAAATGTAATTCTGAAGACTATAAACTTCACCAAGAGGATTGTTTTGGACTGGAAGAGGGTGTGCAGCAGCAGGGAAGCTCAGGGGTAGGACGGGTGCATTTGCACCTGGCAGAAACGCCTGATGCCCTGATAGTCACCAAAACTCAAACAGAGTCTGGACAAGATGCAGAAAAATGTTTGTTCCTTCACTTCGGGGGAAATAGCCTGGATAAATCAATAGAGTATTTTTTCCCCCTTTCTTTCCTCTGGTTTTTGCTCAGCACCGACGATGCCGGTTTCTGCCAGCGGTTCTGCTTTCCTTTCTGGGTGCAGAAGGAAGAGGCCAGCGCACCCAACGGGAGAACACGTCCCCTTCGGGACAGACAGCTCATCCCCAACGAACAGCCCCATCTGCACCGTGAGCCCGGCTCCTCCGGGACCGCGCACAGGCGAAGATGGCAGGACACAGCGCTGGTGCCTGTTGTACGAATTGCAGTGGGGACTCTGGTTTTTTCCAAACTCCTGGCACTTGGGGACTGCTAATCTGCGGGGAGTACTTTGGGCCTGGCTGCTTTTATGGACTGCATAGAGTCAGAGCAGGTTTATTTCCCGAATGAAATATTAACCTCAGTGTAACTCACTGCTTTCTAACAGGGGGACGCAGGATACCATTTACTGGCTTACGAGACTGCTCACTGGGGTTTTTTAATACTTTCATAAAATCTTTGGCATAGCTAAGGATTCCCATCTCCTTACAATTAAGTGGACAACACCACCTGCTTGAGCACACAGAATTACCTCACACTAATGAACGTGTGGCTGAGCGAGCCCAAGGGCAGCGCTGCCTGCTAGCCAGAAGGAAACGTGTTTGGACCTTCGCAAAAATCCCATTTCGGCTGATTTCCCAGCCTGAAGGTAGTGTTTGCTGGCTGCCGAAGAAGAGAGGGGATGCCGGGGGCTGGCAGCGATGAACTCATCATGCATTTATGAACTCATTTTGCATTTTTGGTTTCTGTACGTATCAATGAAAGGGATTTGTTGAAAACAAGGGAAGTGGGGCGCAGAGAAAGGTTTGCTGACCGGGGCTTGCGTGGAGCTGAAGGGCTGTACCGCTGGGGTAAATAAGCAAGGAATTAGCTCATTATTGAATGGCAGGAAAGAACGAGGAGTCAGTTCCCAGCAGTGACTGAAACGTCTCCCAGACTCAGCCGTCGACTAAACCCAGCTCGAATGAGCTTTCGCAGCTCTCTGAAGGAAAGCGGCAGGAGCGGAGGTCTCGCTGACAAAACATCTCCATCCCCTTCACTTTGCTTTTTCCCTTTCCCGGGAAGGTGCACGGGGCTGGGACTGTCCCTCCCTCCATGGGACATGGCACTGGGGTGCAGGGCTGTCCCGTCCCCCCCCCCGAGGACGCCCCCTCGAGCTGGTACAAGTGGAAACCTTACCGCGGGCAGCAGTTTCATCTACATTTTGCTCTGAGATTTTGAGTCATCCCAACCTGAAAGTCAGAACGAAAGTCACAGCGGGGTGGAGGTGGGGGTGTGGGGGGTGTGAAACACCGAAACCCGGCGGAGGCTTGCACCCTCACCCGGGAGCAGAAGGCAGCGGGGAGGCTGCAGAGGGCCGAGAGCGGCTCATTGCCTGGCACCTCCGACAGTCAGTGCCCTCTGCTCCCCAGCCTGGCCTCCCAAAGTGCTGCAGCTCCTTTTAGGATGCTCTTGGACCTGATCCGGGCAAGAGGACTGACAGGCTCGGCTCCTCTGCAGAGGAATTTGTTTTTCATCCTGTGACACCGTCAAATGTAGACCTAAAGGAAAAGCCCGGACTGAAACGCTGCTGTGGCCGACCCAGCCCCAGCTCTGCTCCTCTAATGACTGGCCCAAATTCCCCAGCCTCCGCACTGGCTTTGCCCCCCACGAGTACCCCGCGCAGCTGAGCCCTGCCGCAGCTCGGTGCAGCTCAGCAACACGGGGGGATGCCTGGCCCGTGCTCCAGCATGTGCAATTTTGACCCCAAATTATCAAGGCAGGGAACACTGCACGTCCTTCCTAACCGAGACGAGGAGCCTGCAGTGCTGCCCGTCCCGGTCAGGGCTCAGCCCCTGCCTTCCCCTTCGCCAGTGCCATCGTGTCCCTTGGGTACAGTTTTGGCACCTTCACCTGGAGAAGGGGAGGGAGGGGAAGGCGTCCGTCGGCGACACCGAGAGCATCATCTTCCCCACGAAAGGCATGAGTCATCTCCGCAACGCGCAGCCGGTGTCAGCCCGAGACACAGGATCCCAGCGCTCTGCCCACACGCTGCTGAAGAGAGCCAGCCAAAATCAGCGTGTTTGGCTTCTCGGCAGCACCCGGCCCCCTCCTTCCTTCCTTCCTTCCCCCGCCGCCACTTTCAACAGCCACCAGCTCCGCTCGAAAAGATGCTGCTTTTCAGAAGACTTTTTTTTTTTTTTTTTTTTTTTGTGGTTGATCTGGGCCAGCTGGCTTCAGAAAGAAAAAACTGGGCTCATCTCCTGTCTCCCCAAGCTACACGCGGCTCTCCAAGCAGTTTGTGTTGGGTCTGATGCGGTGGAGAGGGGATTTGCTCCAAGAGAGCTTCTCCTCGCTGCTGCACACACACTCCGCGCTGGCAGCACAGCCCCGCTGAGCATCTTCCCATCCCAGCAGTAGGGATGGGGACAAGGATGGGGATGGGGATGGATGGGGATAGGGACCCCCCCCCCCGAAGCACACCAGGATGCTCAGCATCGCTGCAGCCTGAGGACCGTCCGCTTCCCCGGGCTCTGTGCGCGCAGCGCTCTTTTGCTCAACGATGAAAATAGCGTGAAGATGTTACCGCAATAATTTTATGACTTCTCGAGTCTAATTTGATGGCAAAGCGGCAGTCCAGCCCTGCAGGCGGGTGATCGCGCTGCAGAGCGTGCCGGAGCCATTGCTGCTCCTCCAGATGACACCGGGTTGTCCCCATGCATCCATCCTGGTGGCTCACCAGCCGGCAAGCCGGTGGGTGGGAGCTAGGCTGGACCTGGCAAAAGAAATCCATAAATAAATAAAACCCTCAGAAACAGCAGCACTCAGCCTGTTTCAGGTAGCGTTCGCCCCAGCCCAGCCACTCCCCGGGATGGACGGGAGCCGGAGCGACCCAGAGGGATGCGGGGCCGTGCACGGAGGAGCAGCTTTCACGGTAGCAGCACGTGGGAATTGCTCTTTTCTGCAGGAATACGAGGCCCCAGCACTGGCAAAGGCCCTGAGGAACACCCCACCGGTGTGTGCTCTGGCCCGGGCACAGCCACCTCCGGGCAGACATCCCAGCAGCGGGGAAAACATTTTTTGGGAAGTGCAATGCCACGGGGCTGGTTTGAAGCTGCTCGGGATCACACCGAGTGCCTGCAGAGCAGCTTCATGCCCCTGGGATAGCCCAGGAGCGGCTGCGGTGCCTGCTTGGGCACGTGGAGAGGCAGCTCTGCCACAGCTCCCAGCTTCGGCCCTTTTATCGAACACCACATTAACCATTATTTCAGCAAACAATGCAGCAAACCGCAGGGGAAGGGTGGGGAGATGCTGAAATTTGCAGGTTCTTGTTAGGTACAAATGCCGCTCAGCTGCACGGCACTTACTTACCCATGTGGTTTATGCAGAGAAATCACGCAAATAAATATAAAGCAGCACTTGCTGTAGAGAATGAGCGTAACCTGCCTGATGGGAGAAAAAACATCCCATTTCAGCCGCCCGGCAGCCGGGCCCCCCCCCCCCCCCCCCCCGGGAACTGCCGCATCCCCCAGTTCAGAGTCACGCAGCTCAAAAAGCACGCTGAGATCTTTTTTGGATGAAAGCCGTGGACAGCTCGAGCCAGAGGGAAATGGGTGCTCTCAAACAGAGGCTGAACTTCTTCTGGAAGTAATTGCAGGCACTCAGCACGTTGGAGCAGCAGGCACAGATGGAGGCTGGGAATAATACAGTAATAGCCCAAGCTTGAGCAGAAGGGGTTTCTATTTAAGTGCGATGCTTGAACTGTAAATTTCCCACAATAACCTGCAATACCTCTCTTTGGCTTTCCTTACGCAGATGTGAACCACAATATGAAATGCCTCTAAAACACCAACACGGCCTAACACCTGTTCTAACGTTTTCTACGCCGCTCTTGCTGAGAGAAAAACAATAAAACAAAGCCGGATGGCACCAACAACCACCAAAAAGCAAAACTGTGGCAAAGCTGCTGGATTAAGCAGCATCTCCTTACGCAGCTCCCACCTGCGGGCGCAGAAGCTTTTCAGGCATTACGGCTGAGCATCCCACCAGCGCCAGCATCCGCATTTACCTGAAATTAAAAGGGTTTTTAGCTTTACAAGAGTATCTTACAGGATATTACAACTGGATTGAATTCTTATAGGAAAAACTATATTCATAGAATTTAAGGTTGAAAAATCCAATTCCACATGGGAAGAGAGAGACCTTGACCCATGTCCTTTACTGTCACAACGTGTGGCATCAGCCACCGCCAAGGCTCAGCCTTGGGGTGCTCACAGCACAGCGGGGTCCCTGCACCCCTGTGGCAAGTGCTCATTCTGGATTGGGACCATCCTCTGAACCCTACTTCCAAGGAAATAGGATTTTGGAGGGCTACCAAGAAGCCAGGGTATATATTGCTGGTTTGAATAGTAGCGGTTTTGCAAATATTTTGATTTTTGCTGGTATTCCTGGGTACCGGGAGCCCTCCTGCTGGGTGCTGGGGACCAGCGAGGGTGATGGATGCTGAGGGGTTCCCCACCTTCCCACCTCGGGCCAGGCAGGACCGCAGCGAGCCCAGCTCCGAGGACAGCCACCGCCTGCACGCCGACACCCCTGTGTCCTGCTCAAACCTGCATTTGATGCTACAACAGATGAAGAACCACTGTTCTCGCAGCTGTCTGACGCGAAAATTATTCCTGGGGCATTTCCTAGGGTGGGGAAGGGAAAAAGCCACCCAAATCTGGGCTGCAGAAGCCCAGTCTCCCATGCAGCCTCCACCACCCAGGCAGGACTCCTCTCCCCGATCCCCCCTTTTTCTTCCCGGGGTGCCAGCACCCACTCGCATCCTGCACACTAGCGGTTTCTAACCAAAGGCCGCCGCAAACTAGACCGAGATCACCAGCTCATTTTACGTTAGACAGTAAACAGACATAAGATGATCGCTCTCCAACTTAATTATATAATAATTAAGCCCTCATATTCCTGTCAGCTGCAACTGTCAAAGGCAGGCTGTACGGGGCTGCTGCTCCTCTGGAAGAGCCGTCACTCATCGCTTCTGAGAGGTGTCAAAATAAGGGTAATTTTGCCTGCAATGCCAGCTAACGGCTGTAAACAAGCGATCATGCTTCGCTTCAGAGCTCTGCCACGGAGCAGGGGCCGTGGGGACGGAGAGATTCCGCTCACCAGCAGCGTGGGATAACGTCCCGGGACGGCGCAGGGAGCGCGGCAGCCTCGGGTCCCGGCACGGGGTCCCCACGTCCCAGTGGTGGCACCGGCATTTGCAACCCCGTTAAACGAAGTCACCTCCTTACCTCGTGCGAGCAAGCTGCGTGAAACGTGTATTTAAGCGCGTTATTAGGAAAAATTAGAGACAAATCAGCACGTGCTTTTCCCTGCAGGAGCAGAAAACGAAGGCTGAGGATGGAAATGCGGCTTCATTCACTGTGCACCCAGAAGAAGATGCAATTCCCCGAGGTGCAGCTGAGCACGGCACCCACTCGGGCACGCGCGGAGATTTGGATGGGCTCCCTCTCTGCTGGAGGAGACCACGTCCTCTCCCAGCTCCTCTGCTCACCGGGCCTGATCCTGCTCCCTCGCTGCATCTTCCACGGCTGAACCGAACACGCTGTATTGTCCCCCTCTCCCGGGAGAGCCGACAACCCCAGGAGGTCTGTACATAAACCCAGGCTTTCTCCGTCCCCTTTGGCTGCCTCCCCTCCTGGCCGAGTCAGAGCTCTCCGCGCATACGCGCCCTACTGTAACTACTATTTTATTATTATTTAATTTTCACAAGCACCGTGTACAGCTTGCAAGGTTTCATTTAGGATTGCTCTGCTGCCCGTCAAAAGTCCTGCCACCTTTGTGGTTTCTAAGCAAGTCGTGACCATTGCTCCAGCAACACCCCATCAGCTAACAGGCAGGTGGAGAAGAATACCTCATTCAATTAAAGCAATGATTAATTTTTACAGGAGAAGTATAATGACTTATACGGAGGGCTTCCCTCACGCTTAGCCGGTGCTGCTCCTGCACACCCGCTTTTCTTTCTCAGCCGTGGCCCAGCCATGCTTTAACAAATTCCTGATTAATCACCCCGGGAGGCAGCCGTGACTCATTGCCTTCTCCAGACAAGTGCCTGCCTCCCAAGGAGCCCGCTGACCTCTCCACCTCGCCTGCAGCCGATGCACCTTTTGGCTGGTCCTCGTCAACACGGTCTGATTTGTTTGGGTGAGCCTGGCACGGCACGCGGGGAAAATAAAAAGCAAACTGGAAAGAGTCGCGGCGGCACGCTTGGCATGTGGCACCGTGCTCACCGGGATGTGCCAAGCGGTGCTAGCCAGGACCCGCAACCTAAAAATACTGTGAGACACCCTGACACTGACCTTTGTCTTTTATCTGTTCCATCCTGAGAAGGGGATTTGGGACGGGGAGCCTGGAGGAGGGCTGGCTCACGGCACCGCCAAGCCTGGGGCAGCGGCGGTGCGACGCTGCTGGAAGCGGTGGCGCGGGGATGGAAAGCCTGAATACTGGAGATCCTGAGCACTCCTTGGAGCTGGGTTTATCATCCCCACGGAGCAGATCATACTCCACGTGCTGCTGGAGCACGAGCAGCCAACCCTGCCCCGCGTCGTCCCCGTGTCCCCGCCGCGCTGAGCCCGCTCGTTTGGTGATGCCGCCCGAGGCTGACCCAGAGAGCGGCCAGGCATCGCCACGGGGGAGAGAAGAGACATCCCCAAATGCAGGCAGGGACATAACAGAAAATGCAAAGCCAAATTTGAGTAAAGCGGCTTAAATCTGCCTCACAAACCCGACTTTTTGCATCCGCGTGCTTTTGCAAGGCAAGGCAACGTTATTTTTCCTGGGTGACTTACCAGACAAAATTGCTGCTCTTTGCAAGGGTGTGTTGGCCCAGAATAGGTGCTCGTCTGCCCTTTCTTACCCCCGAGATGGACTTTCTGCTATTTGTCTTCACAGAGCAATTCAGTGAACGGCTGCAAAGGATGTTTTGTTCCTTGAACATAATTCATTCAGCTCCATTCACCAAAGTCCTGGAGATCATCGCACAACTCCCCGAGCTCCTAAAAAACATCAATGTTGAGAGGTTAAAGATTTTAAAGCCTGCTGCCACCTATGGATGGAAAGCAGTGAGAGCAGAAAACCACCGCGGGGGGCACGGCTGGCTGAAGTGAAGACTTGAACTCTTGAATAAAAGCCATTGGCAGTGGGGACATGCCAGCAGCCCGGGACAAGACCTGAGCTTTCTCCTTCTTCAGACAAACTCTGGAAATTTGGGAAATTTGCCACCCATCATGTGAATACACGTAGTCCAAGAAAGGAAATAAGCCTTTTTTTTTTTTTTTTTTGGCTTGCTGGATTAATCTGATTACAGTGTTTTTATTGACAGACTGTAGCTTGCCCTCCCCCTTACCTAATTGTTCTGATTTATTTACATCCTTAAAAAAAAATTGTACATATTTGCATTCAGATTGCTAAAGAGATAATTTTTGCAATAAAACTCTGCAGAATACCTAAAATAGACATTTGTGGGGCCACAGAAACTACAGGGTGGCCTATTCCACCCTCACTGGAGGAAACAGGGTTATCTATCATAAAGGGGACATGCCCTTTGTCTAGCATCATACCTAGCAGAGCTTCTAGTTCATGGAGAGGCTATTTGGTTTGTGGCAGCGTAAGGAGAGAGGTCAGGCAGTATCTTCCACAGATGTGGGACAGAAACTCCAGCCACATACAACCACGCATGGACGGAGAGAGCTCCCACCCCGAGAGCATCCCGTCTGCGAGCCGGACCGTGCGGGAGCCGTGCTGCCCTCCGCTCCGCGGGACCAGTCCTAAACTGGACAAAAAGAAGAGGATGGGGAGACTGATGCAGAGAAATGACTGCAATCCAGTGTTATATGAAATGCTGTTATATACATCATATTTAATGCTTATACACATGGTATTCATTTTTATTTTATTTTTTTTTCCCTCTGGTTATCTGCATGCATGCTCTGAAAGTGAAAAGGTAACCAAAAGCAGGCACAGTCTAGCCCGCTGGTGTCAGGCACCCACCACAACCACTGCCTTACTCTTTAGAAAAAGATTTCATACTTTCAACACGGGGTTAAAGATGTCCTATTAATTTATTCCTTTTTTTAAAAATTTCATCAGCTTCAGCTTCTTGAAAAACCTGTTTTTCTTTTATCCTGAGTCATTTCGCGTGAAGAAACTATTGTTCTAAACTGTGACTCATCAGTTTGCATCACCACTTTCCAAACCCCTCGGGGGCACACAGGCTTCGAAGCAGGCAATGGCAACCAGCCTTTATTTACCAATAAATAGGCACTTCATCGCTGCATTGACTCATCGCTATTTAAGCTTCATTTTGTTCCTACTTCCCAACCGTGAACCCAGAGCGATCATTCTGGTTGCTTTTGTAGCTGTCTTTTATAAAGAACTTTCACACGAACCACGTCCTACTGACAGTCTGTCTGCTGTTTAAATACAAATACAAAAACTTGTAAGGAGAGACAAGTATCTAAATGCTAGTGCTGAAGTATACCGAGTTTCCAGAACCCAGCTTGCCACGAGGCAGAAAACACAACTGCTCATTACTGAGACATACCTCATGTACTAGAATTAATGGGGAAAAGGAGGCCAACATCAAAATTATCCGCTTCATTGAAGCTCTCACACAGATCATAACTGTATCTTTTTGAAATCCAAGTCAAAAGGAGCACTTTTGGAGCTAGACTCCCCTCCGTAGCCCGGAGCTACATCACCCCTGCCCAGCAAATGCAGCGCCAGCAGCAGCATGGGAGGGATGAGTGAATTTTGGACAAGCAAAACCGAGCCTCTGAGTTTAAAGGTGCAAAATGAAAGGTTTGATCCTGCTTTTCATATGCACCTAGACCCCAGTAATCCTCCTTGTGTACTTCTGCTACCGAATAAGTATCAATAAAACAAAGAAACTAAGGAGTTCGGATGCATTATTCCTTCTAAATCCCACAGCTGCCAAGACCAAATGATACTCAGCACCTTACCTTAAATACATGATGCTGCGCTTTCTGGTGGGACATAAATCACAGCTCAAATCTCCTGCAGCCGTAGTGCCAACTGGAGGCAGAGGGAGCCGAGTTTGCGGCGCTGCAAGCTCGGGCAGCGCGCTGCTCCAGCAAACTCTCGCCGTGGTTCATCTGGGTTGAGATTCACGTCAAGGGCAGGGGGATCGCACGAGGCACAGAGCAGCCTCAACGCCAACAGTCGTGTCCGAGGCAGAGAAAAGCGCAAGAACGTTGCTTGAAAACCAGTGCGAAGAATAAAAAGAATGTCCAGACCTACGACTATGATGATTTCTGTTAAGTACCCCAAAAGTGGGTTGCACACCATGGTAACTGGGGCATAAACTCCTGGTTTTCTCTAACAGCAAGTAGCTTATTGATGTGAAATTTTAACACAGTTTAATTTTTCTTGCCTTCCTACTCTTCTATGCTGTCCTTTGTACACCTTTACAGAAAAAACCTTTGAAAGTCATCTTTAGCCAAAATTTCCACAGCAGTCACCAACACTTCACTGCTGGCAGAGCTTCCCAGCCATGCAGCATGGGGTGCAAATTTATTTTCATGGGGGAATGAGCTGAATTTGGGGCTTGGGGTTTTCTTTGGCTCTTGAGCAGCAGTGACACGTCAGCCTGAGCTCCTGATTGAAACCTCCTCATCCGGCACAGCTTTCCACCACCAACCTCTCCTGTTCCGCAGAGGGCTTTGTGGGGGGATGCTCCAGCTTCCACTTCACCCAATTTCTTAGTGTTAGTACAAAACCCCACAAACTCTCCAAAAACTGGCACTGAGAGCAGATTAATTCCTAGCGAGATACAGAAATATAGGCTGAAGGGGACAGGGGCAGGGTTGCAACGCATGCCCTATAGGCTACATTATACAGGAGAGAGATGAAGGCACATGCTGCTCCAGGAGCTTCGGGGACGTGGTGCGTGAACGGAGGGCCGCCGTCTGGTTTTGAAAGGACTGTCTGCTCAGGCACTTGCTGCAGCGAGGCAGGAGTTCGATCACCTCTTCTGCGAAATGAAAAAAGACAGGAATAAAGTAAATCCAGGATCCCACCAGCCTTTTTTTCCCCCCTCTATGCTTTTGCTCTCCCTCCTTGCACAACTTTTTCACCCGGTCCCCGGGACAGGCTCTGGTTTTTCTCCCACCTGCCTGCACAGGCAGGCTGCCGCTTGTCCCAACCAGCTCCTGCCCGGTGCAACCCAGCGCCCAGCCCACTCCCTGCCCGCTCATTCCCCTCCGGCAACGGGCTCTGGATCCCAAGGGAGCTGCCTAAGCCTCCCTACAGCAGCGAGCTACACTGAATACAGGCGCCGGATGAGGAGACGCTATGCTAGGGCAGACCTATGGTAGCCCTTGAGTTTTGGGGAAGAAATTAAGCATCTAGGGTGGGGAACATCACTGACCTTTGCACTTGGGATGCAGGCTCAGCGCCGGAGCTGCTGCAGAGGTGCCAGGGCTGGTCCCAGGGAGTGCAGGAGGGACACATCTCCTGGAGAGCAGCAGCAGCAGGGGAGGGCACGGCTGAGGCAGGCTCCAGGGGACAACTCGGGGCAGGACCAGCTCCTTCCCCACCGCAGCCTTGTACCACGCAGGTCACTATCGGTACCACCTAACGAGTGTTAAAGCAAAGCATGAACGGCCCATTTCTCCCACGTATTTTTTTCCCTTCTTTTTCAATCCTGAGACACACTTTTTTTTTTTAATTTTGCAGAAAGGAAGCAAGTCTCAGCTACACATCCGTTTTAAGAAGAATTCACTTCAAATGTGGACTGTACACAAGAAACATGGGGGTTTTGGTGATTTTTTTGATAGACGCTGTCTTTGTGAAGTGCTCTTATGTTCACAAGGTGTGCAAGACTTTATTACAGAAACTCACAGCACCTTTCCTCTTACCTGGTAATGTACTGGGTGGTTTCTTTGCTTTATTGCTTGACCTACTTCCCTGTCAATAAACATCTTCCAGCAGCATCATGTTCTGCAGCAAGTTCAAATTCACTTTGCGCTCCCAGAGAGGTGCGAGTCCAATGATAGTTGACCAGGTCAGACAAGGACTTCACCAGCACCATCTCCCTGGCATGTTATTTCATAATTTCATGTTTACAGAGACATAAATAGACTCCATCCCACAGTCACATGCATGAGGATCTGTTACACATTCTTTGCTGCAGTCAGACTTAGAACAGCTCCATGAACTTCAACTAACCACGGTGACTGTAACTTTTTTGGCTTTCCTCATTTCTCTCAAAATAATAATGGCAAACAACATGTGTAAATCTTTTACTGACCGTCTCTTGCATTCTGCCTGACAACGGCTCTGAAAGGACAAGCAGAATTTCTTCTTTGATAGAGGGCCCCCTTACAAATTTTCTTCCCCAAGATTTTAAACATCAAACTGTGGAAGAAAAGCTCTCCCCAAAACAGCCTGGGGGAAAAAAGTCATATTGTTTTTTAAACTTAGGAGGCAACTCAAATTACAGATTAGGAAACAAAAGGATATTACAGATGTGGTAATAGCAGACAGGAGGACTAGAGGAGAACTTAAAAAAAAAAAAAAGACTATAAATAAAAAATAAGTTCTCTTACAAATTTTCAGGTACAAGTGTCAAATCAACGCAACCTTCTTTTGGGGATGTTCATCAGAGCTCTTCAGAGCCAGCTGTCACAACCACAGCAGTGAGTAAGAGCAAGCGGATGGGACACGTTTTCTAAAAAAATGCTTGAGTAAACATCTCATTGTGTAGGAACACCCATACTTCTTTACAGCAATGCTAGAAGTGTCTCTGATGCCAGTAACAAAGCATAAGCTCTAAAAAAAGGCAAACTGTATTATTAGCTCTGTCTCCTTCTGTTCTGCCTAAACACTATTTCTCCAGGCAGCACCCAGAACTCCAGCTGCTCTCCCTACTGTAGCTGCACATCTGAATTTCTCCCACAGTATCTCCTGTAATTATTATCCAGCAGTAAAGCAAAAGCTTTTAATTTTCTCTACTGCAGACTCCTGATTTTTTTTAGCTTTTGAAACCTATGAGTACAGACTTTCACTGAATGTCCTCTGCAATTTCATGCTAATGCATCTGAGTAACAATATTTTGAACATATTTTAAACATCTTCTGTATATATATCCATACATATATATTTACATATTTTAATATATATTACATACATTTATACACACACACAGAGCAAGGAACAGAAGAGTTAAGTGGCACATACAGGAGTCTTCCTTTTACAATTCCAATCTATTTGAACCTAAACCAAAATCCTGCTCTAAGAAAGTAGAGAGAAAATGGCACTCGGGCACTGGGGCTGGAACCAATAGTCTAGGCTGAACTCAAAATCTAGCTCCAAGTGCCAACAGGCATAAGAGCTTAAAATATGGTTTTAAGTTTTGCAGCCCATGCTTATCTCTGGTCAGAAGTCAAGTGCATTAAACAAGTGACCTCAGCTTTGTCCTTGGGGAACAGTCGACCAAGGATCAGCAGTTTGCAGTGACTTAGCAAAAACCAGCTTAATTGTAGGATAGCGGACAGATTTCAAAATAACCTGACAAATGCTGGCATTACCATAGCATGCACAGACCGATTGAAATACAGCTCCTATCACTAGCTAATTTCTCTCCCGCCCCTTTGCTTTCACAAGCACCAGCATTTCCAAATAACAGCCCCAGGGTCAGTCCACGAACAAGCTGTGGCAGAGCAGCATTAGGAGCCCTGTTCATAATTGTTCTCCCTCTTACCTCGCTGGCAAGAGAACATTTTCCAACCCAATTAGTTTTTCCCTTCCTCCATTGCACAGCCTGGAACTTGGTCAAGTATTTCCTAGAGATGCTCGCACAACCCACGGGGCAGCCCCTGCACCACGGTCCCCAGCGCTGACCCCCTCCTCCAGCCTGCTCACTGCACGGTTTCCTGACACCAGCAAAGCTTCTAGGTTTCAACAAACCTTTAACAAAGATTTTAACAAACTCTTAACTTAAAACAAATTCCGACCTTCCTCTCAAGAGCCACATTCTCACTGAAAAGCAGCTTCCTTTGCTCAGAAACCCCGTGTGCTACAAAACCTGAACCACTTCAGATCCTCTCAACAGGGTAAGATCAGGTTCCCCTCGTTAGCTCAGCCTCCCCATCTGCACATACTACTGCAAGCACCAGTCCCATCCCTTCCCGGACCAGCAGCTTGTCACAGTATACCCCTTGTCAACAAACCAGCTATATCCACTCCTGGGTTTGGGTACTCAAGTATCATTAAATTGCTAAGATCAAGTCTCCAACAGCTCATCTCTGCTCCAAGCTACTGCCAGGGGTTTGCTGCTGCTCCTGGGAGTTAATAAAACCACTCTGACAGTAAAGTACCACCTTTGTGGGGGAAAAATCTAACCCAAGAATACAAATTCTTATTTGCCTGTACCAAAACTAGGCATTTGGATGCAATACTGAAAGTGTACCTTTAAATTCTCCTTTTACATGGATAGTGTTTATTTACATTGCATTTAGGAAAGAGAATCAGAAATTACAAGTAGATCCAAGTTTCGCACCCACTCTACACATTGCAAGTTTTTGTGCTGTTCTTTTAACTTGTTACCTACTAAATATTGTCATAGTTGTGTGTAACACAGTTGACAGTGAATGGTACATGCTTAGAGTGGCTTTTTTTTTTTTGCTATGAATGCAGAGGTGACCCAAAATGCCATTGATTTACACATGATTTGTGCAGTATCTTCACTAACTTGCATGTAATGAAGGCTTCTGTCATCACTCTAGGACACAGGCAAACGGTGCTCAGGTTAAGGGAGGCATTGCTTCATTCGATGTTGCTGCTGGTTGCTGTGAGAGCTCTTCTTATTCAGGCAGTGACCAAGTACGACCTAATCCCTCTGGACCTCACCTTCGTCAAAGGTTAAACAAGGACAACAAGAGCCCTCTGCCTCACAAGGGTGTTGAGACAGCATTAGCAGGTAGAAAACTTCGAGATCCTGGAACAAAAGGCATTGAAGGCTCCAAAATGTTATAAATTTCTTACTGTGATGGGACACGTGCCATAAGAAACAGGGTCATAAGAAAAAACAAGGGATACCTGTTTTTAATGATTATTTTACCGTAACTGCTCACTACCAAACACATTTCTAATTCGAGTTCCAAAGCAGTCCAGTAAGAAATAATTTGAAAAACAAACTAATGAGAACACATACTTAGGATTGCAAAATAGTTTTCTATCACATAAGGTTAATACACTTTCCTGTGGGCTGCCTCAAACAGGATTGAGTGGATTCGGCTTGAGGAACACCTAAACTCGGTGGCAATCCCCACTCAATGTAGTGCCACCAACAGTGCAAATCCTAGAGGGCAGCTGGATTCTAAGGCAGTATCATTTGGCTGTAAGATCAGAACCTTTCATCTCATTTTAAAATTGCAACAAAGGAAACGTCATTTTTTCCATGCTCAAAGAGTTTTCCAAGTAGAGGGTTTGCTTCCATGCAAACATGAACAAAAACCCTAGCAAAGAAGGGACTGAATTATTATATATCCAGCTGAAAAAAACCAAACTCACTACTAGACCACGTACTAAGTCAGCACACTTTTTTTCTGGTTTTGATAATTAGACAAGAGCTACCTGTTTAGAACTCCTTTTCTTCAAATTCCAAGTCAGAACTTTATTTTCTATTCCCAACACTTAAATTTCAAGCATGGGATGGGATAACATAACAAACACCACATTAAGAACATGTTTAAGAACACCTTCATCTTTAGCTTTTCTTCTGCAGTTTATTAAATAAATTATGCTTTTAAACAGTTAGAGCACTCGCATTTCAAAACAGAAAATGTTTAGTTTCACACTGAGATACTAGTGCAAAGAGTGGTTTATCTAAGTGCAAATAAGTTACATGCCCCCACTGACAGCCAGTGGATTAGGCCGTTTTTAATATAACTCCTAAGTCCATAACGAACAATTACATTACCTACACTAAATCTGAGCATGTTGTAGTCAACAGAAATATTGGACTTTGGTAACAACCAAATACTCTGACAGTACAAACAAGAGAAGAACAATTCGACTTCAAGCAGACCTGTGAATTCACTGGGATTGGAGACCACCACCGTCACTTTCCTGACCGGACTTTAGTTATAAATAAGTAGATGTCAAATGTTCTATTTGACCTTCAATTCCAATGATTAAAATACAAAAAAGCTCGCATGCATGTAGGTATTGTATTCCAGTGAATGCCATAGGTCATCTTTGGCACATCATAGACAGTACCTGAACACTGAATACAGAAATATTAATGAAATAATCTTGATCTGGCAAGAGGTTTAAATGAGAAAGCTCAAAGATCCTTCCCATCTCCAATGCCAATCATTGCTGCCAAAAAATTTATTAAACGAAGACTGAAATACACCAATACCTGTCAGTTACACAAGACATACTAAACCCCAAGTTTAATTAAATCCAAGCAAAATAAATCTTATTCAACCCATAGACACTAGCGTATGGGGTCACTACAGTGAAATACAGGCCACTTTGTCAGAAGTAGTTATTAGCATCTTAGGAATCTGCATTCATTTCACTTAAAGAACTGTTGCAATGTAAAAACAAAGTGAGACGCTTCATAAATAACATCTTTATTAATGAGTTTCCTTTTTCACATTCCTTAAAGTGATGTTTAATTGAAATCTGCATAGTCAAGAGTGCAAAAAAAAAATAATTCATAGAAGTCGGACCCAAATGTGAATGTTGCCTTTTTTTTTTTTTTTTTTTTTTTTTTTTAGTTAAGTAAGACTGGTCACAATCATAGAAATAAGCAAACTCCAGAAATAAATGGCTGGGGAGATGTGGAAGGGGTGGGGATGAAAACCACCAGAAAAAACTCTCATCAGTATATCTGCCTATTAATGAAATCTTCACAAAAAGACACACAACACCCATTCACATTCATGTGTACAACAGAACGTAAACTACAGAAGAAAGGTACTTCCTCTACTAAATGAAATGAAACAGAGCGAGATTATTTGTGTATTTAACTGAGTGTTGATCAGCTATTCCCACAACAGGAACCAACAATACCCAGGTGGATAAACACAAGGTCCAGATTTCTTCATGCCCTTATTACAACCACATTTAAACTAGCATCCTACAGTAGGAAACATGAAATCTGAGTATTCCCGTAATACTACAAATTACTCTTAACACACACTTTTAAAGCAGTACCACCTCCCTTCTTTTTTAATTCTTAATACTATCAACCCTTTCCTTACTGCTAATGTTATTCACAGTTGGTTGGAAGAGCAGGTGAAGAGGACCTCTCAGTGCCCACGTAATGGCTCAGCCTGTGGAAGCGGTCTGCAGCAGAACACCTCCAGCTTCATATCATTGCACAGGCAACACAGTCCCAAGTCTCCCACATCAACACCACTATGTGACTCTGCAAGTAATATTTTTACTATTTACACCATCTACTAATTTAGCTGTTGTTCTCTGCATTATAACCATCATCAGAAAAATCTAGAGAAAGAGGCATGTCCCCTACGTAACAGCTGTAGGTAGTAAAGACTCATATATTGTCCATGCACTGGTGAGAGGCCATTTCTTACCTCCAGTTTTGATTTATGCAACTGAGACGCTACTCTACAGCTGAGCACCAGCTCTATGAATGCTCTTATGTTGGTCATTTGGAAAAGCTATCCGATACCATCACTCTGAACTTCACCATGCACAAACTAGGCTTAACACTTTGCATATGATTGTGCAGTAATAAACTTCAGTTACAATTTACATTAAGTTAGGTTCTGAATTATTCATCTTATTCAGATGCACAATCTAGGACTGCGGGAAACTGATCATCAATATTCAACCATACAAGTTCAGATCTGGGCAAGGAATAAGTCTCATTTATTTGCTGTGAGCCTATAGGCTTTAAAGCTGAGATTCGAGCCCAGCAGGCCAAGAGAGAAATTTATGAGATCAAACCAGTCAGAAATACATTTGCTGCCATGGATATTGGAAACATAAGGCCTGAAGTATTTTAGAGAAGACCTACAACAGTGAGTAACAGGGATTCAGTGAAAACACTTGCACAGTTTGTACTTGTACAAGGGGAAAACAAGCTACACAGCGAAACTCAAACCCATCACAGCAAAGTGGTGACTCCAGGGCTGAAACCCTACCTTCATTCAACAGATTACAAGAAAACATCCCCAGCACATGGAAGCACCAACCACAGCACCATGCCAGTGTCAGCCAGCATCAACAAGATGTTGACAGATGCAAGTGCTGCAACACCCTTTCTTCAGAAATAACCTGCTTTCTCCTCAGGGAACTAATGCACTCAAAGATGGGGAAAAATAGAAGTCTGGAAACAAGAACTGCAGATAACCAAATTTTACCGCAGAAATAAGCCACCTGGGCAGCCATCAGCTGCCACACTGGCCAGGTTGCAGGGCAAAACCACGGAAAAACAATCCATCTTGTCCCAGTTCAAAACACCAAAAATAAAATTGGCCAATTGGGTGCGAGCTGCTAAATTTTCAGAAGCAGCAATGGCAACATTTTTTTTTTTCCCTGGCAATTTCACAGGCAAATCTTCTGGCAGACCCCAAATCTAATTAAATTAGGAGCAGAATATTTAGTGCAATGGTATTCTGAATTTCTTCAGAAAAAACCTCTGTGTTTCTTGTGTCGCTTCTGGGGTTTAATTCAAGAGACCAATAGAGTAAGACTACTTTTGACATTAGTTCAAGATTTACATTGGCACAGCTGATATACATTATTTTTACTTTTTAAAGGTGGTGGTTATAAGGGCATCGGATTAGATTTTTCTTTTAGTAATGCAAAATCCTAAAATAAATGCAATTTGGTAGTCTGAAAAAAACACCTTACTCTAACATACAATGAAACTACTTTGTGGCCTTCTGTGTTTCAGGAAAATATCCCACATATTCAGATCATCAGGCAGCCTCACTAGTTAAGACACATTAAAATGAAACATTTTCCATTAAAGTTGCCAAAAACTGGATTTAAATTTATTGCATGACGTTGCATAAGAAAGTATATTATTGAAAACCGTAAGGCATCATGCAATTATCCATCAGCTAATTATTTATTATTCCTTGAAAGATGGTTATATACTCTAAAGTTATAAAACCAGTTTCAAAAAAGTACATAAAAAAATTCAACATAAGCATTAAATATTTTTCACATGTTCGTAGTTTTTAGCTGTTAAAAAGTGCATTCAAACATACTGTACTGGAAAGTTGCTCTGACCAAAAGTGGTGCCAGAGACTCGTTAAATTAAATGCTGCAAAAGAATGTTTCATGGGATTAGAAAGCTCACAGGTTGTGGTACTTAAACTTACAAACTTGCTTGAAATAATTTTTCAACCCTCACGCTGACAATCTAGCATACATGGTATAATTAGCTAAAAATGTGTATTTTTATAACTAAACAGTCAAATGAATTCAAGTTACGTACACTGAGTGATCAAATAAGGAGCAGACTTAATATTCAGACATGGGACAGAATGTACTGATGCAATTTTGGCATTAATCAATGTACTGTGCCATCCAGCGGAAGCCTTCTCCATAGCCTTGTCTCTTTAGCACGCTGCACATAAACACTTCTAGTGGCCTTGCGTTCAATTCTTTCAATGGTATACTGCCCTGCAGAGACACAGAAGTATTCCAAATTACGGTATCATTACAAAAAGACAGCTACTTAACATTGACATTTGTTTCTATGGGAAGCCATTATTTAACTTGTGTTGGATACTGGAATTTTAGAAAATAAACTATTCTAAAACGTGTACATGTTACTAAGATTAGGATCACTTGAGAAGTACATGAAGCATATTTTCATGTGCATCGACATTTGGAGAGAGTGAAGTACATGAAACCAGAATGCAACAGCAAGCACTTGCATAGAGAATTTGAGAGCTTATACTTGGTTTTCAGTCGCAGTTCCCTGCTCTGTTTCTAACAGCTTTCCAACCAGATAAAAAGAGCATTTGCTACCAATTGTAGGACTGACCATAGCAAGAGTGCAAGTTGCTTGCTTGCCAAGATTGGCACAGTGCGATAAAGCTGTTGCTCAACTGCAGATTCACAATGGTATTCATACTTCATAGACTACATGCAGTGTTGTAAAAACCAGGCCAAGACACACACACAAAAAATTAATAAAAGTCAGTAGTAACTGTTTATAGCCCATTACATCTGTTCTAAAACTAACCTGTGCAATTCTCTTTCATGCAGAAAACTAAAAGATAAAGATCTGTTCCCACTCAACCTAAACTCTGACTGGCACTAAACTTTAAGGGAAGCATCTAAGAGTGAATAAGCAAAGAGGAATTACAAGACCAGGTGCCCTCCTCAGCAGGGCCACACTGATGGTCATCTAATAGGAGCTGGCATGGAAGCCACACTGGAATGGCTTTCTCAGCTGCAGAGAGGTGTCTTTCCAAGGGCAAAGGACAACAGAGCAACTTATTTCTAGTGCCCTGTACCCAAATGTCTCCTCCAAGTAGTACACTGTATTTACTTTAAGAAGAGTTGAAGTATCACAAAGATCCATAATAGAAATCTGCTTTGTTGTTATGGATGCCAGTAGAAACTTTTTTTCCTCTCACGACCTATAAACTCAGACTTCTACAATAGTGTAAATCTGTTTCTAAGCTTTAGGTGAACGTGTTAAGTAACGAAAGTACTAAGTCTACACTTCAAATGAGAAAAGTCACTTAAAGACTATTAGTTTTCTCTTACAGTTCTCACTAGAACTATAGCCTCTGAAAACTTGTTCATCGTTCAAAAAAACTGCATAGGAGAGTTGAAGTATTAAAAGTTATTCTAATAAAGTTTTCTCTGCAAAAATGTGGCATTGAATAGTAGAGATGCATCTAATACACAAAAAAAGACTCCAGAATTCATTCCATATATGGTTACTATGTACCAAGTACTTTATATATTAAAAACCATTTCTTTTGTGTAGCTGGAGTGAACTAGAGTCTACACACAGATATAAGGCAAACAAACTCCCTAACAAAAAAACCAAACCAACAAAACCACAAAAAAAAAAAAAAGGGGGAGGGGGACGGGGAAGAGCATTACCTTTCCTGTTGTCTGGCCATACAGACCAAACATCTCTCGTAACCTCTCTTCACTAATGGCTTCAGGTCTGTCAATCTTGTTACCAAGAATTAGGATAGGCACATTAGCAATAGTTTCATCTGTCATTAGTGACTGCAAAGGAAAAGAGAAAGGAGGTGAGGTTAATTTAGAATCTAGAAGGCCAAATTGCTATTACTCATGTCCAGGTGGTAGCAGGGCTCTGTTGGATACTGTGAATTTGAGCTTATTTCTTAGAAGTTAAAACGTTCAAAAACTTATTTAAACTTACATCAAGTTCTTCTTTTGATTCAAGCAATCTTTCATGATCTGCACAGTCCACCAAGAACACAATGCCATTAATCGCAGGCAGATAGTTTTTCCACACTCTGCGAGCTATGGGGAAGATGTGAATTAAAAACAAAAGGGAATTATCCCAAAATTCAGAGTGAAGCACATCAGTAATTAAGCAGCAACAGGTTGGTTTTTTTCTGAAGACTTAGCTTATGTTGCCAATCTTCAAGATGGAATTTCATGTTTTACAAAGTTTGAAATAATGGTGCAAAAGTATCATTCCCTTTACTGTTATCACCACTCTATCCCACATGTACACTGATGTACTGAAACTTTTTATGTTTCCCCAAGAATTATGTCAACAAAGGCAAGTTTGAAGCATAAAGCTTAAAGGTAAATGTAAGCAATTCAAAGTACAGAATCCTCTTCAAAATACAGATATCAGTCAAAAACTTCTGCTCTACTGCAGCTCTTGCCTAATTGTATTTGGGATTTGTGGTAAGTGGTGGAGACGGACAAAAGAGCAGCATATGTTTTTTATGCTGTCAAAGAGAGCGTGGGAAGTCAACCTCTGCAGTATGGTAGTATTTCTGATTGGAAACAAACGGACCGTAGACAACTCTAACTCAATTCAGTGAAGTTAAGTGAGTCAATGTATTCTCTTACCTTGAGCATGTCCACCCAGATCGAAGGTAGTGAAAGTCATGCCAGCAATTGTCAGCTCTTCTGAAGCTAGAAATACACAGAATTATGATCTCTATGAAGATTATGCAGTGTATTGGAACAGTCCAACCTTCTAGCATATAGATTTTACCTCCTCTCTTGCTTCTTTTCAGTATTTTATATTCAAGAAGCAAATCAGAGTAATACATTTTCTCTCAAAATCAATGACATATTTGTTTAACAACCAAATGTTATGAACCATTAAAACACGTGTGAAATATCTACAGTGCTAAAAATAGCAGAGAATATTTGTACATTATTTACGCCTACGCATTACACAAACAACAGTTGGCTCTGGCATCCAGTTTGCCACAAAGATGGCATTTCATGTACAATACTGTTCAAGGTTTCTCCTCTTCACACCCTTTCCCAATTTCTCACCTCCTTACTGGACTTCACCAATCCACATTTTTAACCTGTGTTGAATTTTTTCTCCTGCAAGGCTACCAGGATAACAATTACACAGCAACCTCCGAGCCAAAAAAAAATCAAAACAGTGTGCATAAATGCTAATTTTCCAGCTACACAGAGAAGCTGCTCCCAAACACTGCAAGCTCCAATTCCCTCAGCTTCTGTAATCTAGACTCTCAGGTCCACCATTCTGCTTGTTGCTCACCTCTTAATTTTATATATACCACATTGAACTATCCTACGCACTTTTTTTGAGTATTACTTGAACTATCTACAGATCATAGTCCCAGAAATTCCTTTGTTTCTCCCCAGTTATGCTGTTGGTCTTATGACGTATAATCAGATCCTGCTTTTCCTGCAACACTTTAAATACTTTCTAGCTATGGAATCAGCAATATTAACTTACTGGGGTGTAACGTGGGGACATGTTGTCCCAGTCTGTCATCTTTGAGCATGTGCAGCAGTGTAGTTTTTCCAGCATTGTCCAGTCCAAGAAACACTAGTTTGCCCGATTTCTTGTACAGTCCTGGAACAAAGAAGGACCTACTGAATAATCAGTTAAATTGGTGGGAGTTACTTTCTAGCTCTAGAGATGATTTTGCTCCCAAGAACAAAGTGTTCAGTCATGGTACAAAATACAGAACAGCCAAGCTCCACCGTGCACTTTATCTATGCCCTTTATCCACGTTCTCCTACTTGTACAAACTACATTCACACTTGCTCATGTGCCTGCTGCACTACGTGTACCATGTGCAGCTTACAGGAGGGGGAGAGGCTCACAACTGATGCAACGTGTCACTCGCATAAACGCATTTACGTTGTCTTAAGAAAACCACAGCAGAACAAGACTAAATTTTGCCCGTGTAGCTTACTCTGGCCCAGCAAAGGGACAGTTTTGCTCACAGGTGGTGGAGAGGGGGGCATGCAAGTACAGTGCTAACAGCAGGCTCTAAAATATGGACCATCTTGAACCTGAACAGAGGGTGTTCTGTTCAGCTACCTCCAATTATGACAAAAAGTTTGTACAAGGCAAAAAGAAAGTTCAGACCTCAGTCAGTATATTACAGAGAAATCGGTTTCAATGTCAATAGTCATAATTAGTATATGTATGAAGACTTTTATGTTGATTCATATATTATTTTGACAAAAAGTAACACTCACCCATAAGCCCAGCTAAATTGCTAAATCCTGAATGGCATCATCAGGGCAATTCTGACATACTTGCTGTCATGTGATGATGCTTTCATAACAGGAATAAGAAATTTTATTTTCACTGATTGTCATCTTTATAAAAATGCCTTTTGCCTTTTTTTTTTCCTCTACTTGTAACCCCAATAAATGCAACAGTTGCTGTGAAGGAGAGGAAGGATGTTTAAAACGTGAACACCATATTTTCTGAAGTTTGAGATTATCAAAGGGCAATTTTCTTTTAACTTGCCAACACTATGTCCTATGCCAGGATTATTTTTCACTGCTTCAAACTGATCGACACTCAAAGTAAAACATTTTAAAGACAAATTAAACAACAACAACAACAAAAAAATCACATTCTGTACTGAAAAAACTGCTGAAATAACAGTCTCTTAACTTCGCCTTTTTTAAGCAGAAAAATCTTCCCTTATTCCCTCTTTGAAGACCTGTAGCTGGATAAGACACACTGCACATTTCCTTAGGAAACACTACTGACCCCACAGCCTTCCCAAGTGCTGAAGAGGGCAGAACACTTACAACAGAGGGTGAGGAAATACATACACATATATGCTGAAATTACACTTCTTCAAAAGCAAAACTGAGCTATGATCCTAACAGAATTCTCTCTTCTTTGTGTAAAAAGAATTGCAAAACACAGCCAAATATTGCAATGTGCGAGGTTTTTACATCATCAGGATCTTTTACTATACCATGTCATAATATTACAGTACTTTGCAATATGCTGAAGAAAATTTTATTTTGCCACCACTGCGACGATATAGAAACATTTTGTGAAGTACACAATCAGATTTTACTGTTAAAGCTCAAGCATCCCATCGCTGCAGTCCCTATACTTAACTGCACCTTCTCCTGCAAGCACAACCAACACTGCAAACTACGCACTGTGCCTCGGGGCCGCAGGCAAGAGGCTGGTAGCCATCTAAAGGATATATTAACAGCCAGCCTGGGTCTCCCTGCATGAGGAGGGTAGTAAGCAGAGCCAGCCAGTAACATCAGTTTCTGGAGCCCTTACTTTTTTTCTTCTTACCTAATGTGTTATTCTCATACAAGTTTTATTTGGTGGGATTTTAAGCGACAGTGTCACACAGGTGGCTGCTCAGACAGCCCTGTTGATGCCGCAGCATTACAGGGGCATAGGTGCCTCTGCCTGGCCAACCTTTACACTGCTGCTGTTTGCTCACCTCTCCCTCTGCCTTTAAGCTAATCTCTGGGGTCACATTCCAGCGGGACATGTTTTGTAACTTGCAGGAATGAATATTCTTTCATATTCCTCAGCTTCTTTCATTAATGATCTTTATTACTACAGGAAATACGCTTAGAGAGTCTTCACAGTTCTTTCAAATGCAACGACTCTTACTTCCCAAACTCACCTTCTCACAAGCCCAAATACATATTACCTATTAAACTACAGAGTGGAGGAGAAAGTATTAATGTTTACAGAGAAAGAAGGAGTGGGCAAACATTTTGATATATCAACATATGCCACAGGAGAAACTCCAGTTCACACTTACCTTACAAGTTAAACAAAATTCTGCTAAACCATAGTAAAACAATATTTTTGCCACTCTCAGCCTGGACATCCAGGAGCTTTTGCTCCCAAATCAAGTGCTGCTGCTCCCTCTGAAAGATTTCAAGCTTCCCAACTGTCTTTCATAGAAACGCAAGACGAACAAGCAGCAATACTTCAGCTATTAGCTACACCAAGACCAGAGTTTATTTGTATCTGTATAAAAAGATTCTTTGTGCATTCTAAAAGTATACATGTGCAAAGATGTACTTCGTAAAGTGATCTTGTCAGCCTGCTGACAGGACAGCACTGGGAACTGCAGGGAGTTTCCCAAATGTTATAATCAACCTCCTTCAACTGTAAAAGTAAATGAGAATGAAAAGAAAAAGTGTTTCCTCTAGAGTAAGAGGGACATATTGACAGTAATTCTCCTTTCTACTTCAAGCTCCAGTATCTTTCACCAGAATTAGACTTTGCATGCACAGGAATGGGAGAGCAGGCTAGCATGCAGTAATCACTGCTCGGCTAAGTAAGAGGAGATAAGAAAGATTAGTCAACTTAGTTAAAATTTCACTGGCTAATATTTCAATAGTAGGCCAAGGGTCTAACATTCAGTGAAAAAGTTTAAACTTTCAACTGATAAAAGGCAGGTGGCACAGCTTGCTACGATTCCTTCATCTCAAATGCTTTTTATTCACTTCAATAAAATCCTTCAAACTTGTAAATTGTGCCTTTAAACTACACGAGCTGCAACTTCTAGTCCTTTTTTTAGTATCCTAACATTCCTCTTCCTCCTAGTTGTTTGGTTTTTTTCTTCCCCCTCTCCTGTTTTGCACAAGCTAATATTTTACCTTGGATTGATACGAATTGCAGACTCTTTTGGCCACAGAATATTTTCCTGAGGCTCTTCAGCAGATGCCAGTGAAGTTTCACACTGATTTCAGTGACATCAGTCACAAAATAACACACTGCTGAACATGAGTAAGGGCTTCAATATCTGGCACTAATTTTTTGTAGACAGTCCCTCATATTTGGATTCTCAAGTGATATCCTCATGTGCAAAAGAAGTGAACTAAAATAACTGAGTTCAGTTCTTTACAGCAGAGAAAAATCAGGAGAAACCCCACAAAAGTCAACTGAATTACAGCAGCTTAAATGTAGTATAATTAGAAAAATCAAACCTATTGTGTTTATGAAAGAATATGTAATTTTTTCAAGAGGTTAAATGATTAACCCAAGATTCATTGGACAGCACACTCTGGAAATACTCAATATTGATAAGTGAAACTTTCGTTTGAGTGTTACTGAATATGCACCAAAACAAATATTATTATTTAACCAGCGGCTATGTTTGAAGATAACAGAGGTGAACAGACATTTTATACAAGAATAGCAGAAAGGAAAAACGCCAAACAAGAAAAACTTACCTAAAAACTGTAATACGCTACTGAAACCACTGTAAATCCAATCAAATATGAAGGACATATCTGAATCTTATAGTCTGAAATAAACAGAAAATATAATGCACTTAAGATCTGTCAGAACAGCACATTAAACATTGTAAGATATTTATAGGTAACAGAAGTAATTCAAAGTCCTGGGTGAAAAATAAAAAACAATTTAGTTTTGGTAAACTGTACCATGGACCAATTAAGTGACCCCACAATGCATTAAAAAAAAAAAAAAAAAAAGAGTGTAGAAACGGAAAACAGAATCCAGACCTTGTGAGCTAGCAGCAAAGACAATTTTATCTTAAGTACGGTTTGGTGGAGGTGTGTGCTGTTCCACTGAAGATTTCAAATGGGATCTTCACACAAACTTTTCAACTAGGTGAAAGTGGCACTTCTGAGAGGACAATAGAAGGATTTCAGTGCCCCAGCTGCACTTGGGAGCTGCTGGGGTTTGAAGAAGCGGTGATAAGAGATTAAGTTTTGTGAAGTTGAATCCAGAGAAGTTTGATACCAAATAAATCCCTATTGTCTGCACAGAACCTGCCTGTTCGGTTCGTAATGGGTAACAACTACCTAACACAAAGCACTGGCATTGCCATTCAGGGACCATGACCTCCTGTACTGTCCTGCAAAGGCTGCCACAATTTAAACCTTAAATGCAAAACTTACGTTTAAAAAAGGACTCTAGAACCCCATGCTTCCCACCAAATTCCTTCAGCTTAGAACAAAAGGTCGAGCTAAGATCAGCCAGGGTGACTATAACCACCAGTCTAGCTGTGCCATACAGCCGTCAGCCAACTTCAGCTGACCATCACAGGCAGGGGACCCCCTGCTACCAGGATGAAGCTCTGCTACTCATTCCACAAATACCCCTTCTTTGTGGTACGGTTAAAAAATATAAGGCTGCTATGCTTGTCCCTGGGAAAGAAGCAAGAGGCCAGGATGGACTGCAGAGACTGAGAAATTCAGTTGTTCCTGCCCCAGAAAAAAACATCTTCCCTCCGCCACTGAAGACAGGTCTGTCTTCCAAACAAGCAGCCACGGCAGAGGTGTCGGGGGAGCTCTGGCACACCTTGAGTGTGCAGGAGGACAGGTAGCACAGAGGAGGAACCACCGCTACTGCCGAAGTGAAGCTTTGGGGTGCAAGAATAAAGGTTCAATGTGCAGCCATGAGCAATTAATTTCTTAGCTTTCATCCTAATTTCCTCATTATCTAAAGCGAGGATAATCACACTGAGCACCAGTTTGACACAGTGAATTAGTATCTAGTGTGAAAACCTCTTGAAAGACTAAAGGGCAACATCCTTATAAACATTTAGCCAGCTAATTTCTACTGGAGTGCATAACCCCTGCTAACATCAGGGGACGGAGTTCAACTATCCTTGGGAAACTGGACCGCACTGCTAAGTCGCTGCAGGCTGTCTTGCCGCACTCGTTTTGACATTGCGGCGGTGCCTTGAGGCATCACAAGAGGACTTTTAGGGCAGCTTTGACCCTGGAGCACATCACACAGTAGTCAAAACACAGGTCAGAACCAGACCAAAATCCAGCCACCTGTCACTGCAATTACACTTGTGACAATGAACAGAGTTTCTCCACTACGCAACAACAGGTCTATCATAGAAAGATAACATGGAAGGAGGAGGAAAGAATATTTTAATTAGGTTTGCTTGCACTGGAACAAAATCTGGTCAGATGATGAAGCACTAGGAGTCTTGGTTTGTCAACAACTAACCCTGAAACCCTTACCTATGTCCTACGTCACTCTGAATAACTGATCAGCTGCAAGAGGGACAAATTTTAAGAATACAAATCAAATACGCTTGTCAATGCATAAACACCCAGTTACACAACATCACGACTGAAACTGTCCCTTGCATTGCTAAAAAGCAAAGGTCAAGAATAAGCAAACACGACAGAGCATACACGTCAGCAGATTTATTTATTGCTTGAGCAAAATACCAATCGAGAAAAGCCTCTACGGGGCTTAGAAAAACGATCGACTCAAATAACCTGCAAATCAGGGCAAATGGCCTGATGTAAGAGAAGTGCTCAGGTTACTGAGGTGAGAATAACTTCACAGTGTTTAGTTGTACTAACCTTTTCCACCTATTAAATTTATGGATAAAACAAACAAACAAAATCTTCATGCATCACAGAAAAGATGTTAAGGGGCAAGATTCAAATTATTAAAGTGAGAACAGGATTACCTGCAAACACAGCTGGAGTGGCATTATCATAGGTTAAATTTCCATCACCACAAATCCAAATACACCCAGAACAGCCTCCGTATCAGCTGGCAGCACTTAAAGGAAAATACTTCTTAAATGGGGAAAAAATGGACAGCTAATTGTAAAGGCACACTGGTAATATTTGAATAGAGATATTAAATCTACTCTTATCACACAAGAAAAGTAACTACATAATTCACAACAGTGTCAAATCAGAGCATTATAAAGCCATAGTGGCTCTGCGTTGGTATCAAGAGTTGTTACGCTGCCAACACGTCCAAGTCACAGAGCTACTCTGAACTAAGGGAAGAACCGAGGCTGTTCAACACATGCGAACACAAACTCTCAGGCTCATGTTAAAAATATCATAAAAGCAGAACAACAAAAACTCTGGCAATCACTGTTCACAAGCCATGATGAAGACAAAAATACTATTTTGAGGTTATTTCAAGGGAATCCTTGAAAATAATCAGTTGCGAGCAGGCATAAGCTTATAATGAAAAATTGTACTGGACACAAGACAATCTTCTGATACCAAGCACTTTTACAGACATCACCAACGTACTTGTGCCTCCTTAACAAAAATAGGAAAATTAATTTTCTAGCATCACATCAACAACAGATGGCTATCACTTCAAAATGTCTCCAGCAACCCTGGGTGATGTTATTTCATCAGCAAAGTATCGTTCGGCAACTCCCATGGAGCCCTGTAAGCCACTCTATAGACCAAGGAGACGGGTTTGCTTACTGAACAACACTTCTGACCGCAGGGATGTGGAATTCCCACCCAGTGGCTTTGGCAACATCTTGAGCCAGCCTCCTGAAGGGAATGTTGCTGGCAGCAAGGACTGGCAAGCAAACTCACTCACGCTTATTTCTTTTATATTCTAATAAACAGGAAATTTTTTCCCCTACTCTCAACTGGCATTTTTCTACCTTAAAAATTCATCATTTCATTTCTGAACCAGTTAGAATAGTGCTTCTAGAGTCTGTGAAACTTCATATAAGAGAAGATATCAGGCTTTTAAAGACAGTTTTTAAATCCCTTTATGGAATAATTAGTAAACAGATACCAGCGACACCCAAGCTAAACAGCTCTTGCCGTAACTGGAAACGCACTGTGCTGCGCCTGGGTGGGTACTGTCAGCAAGAGCTAGGAGAGAAACCTCTGTCCAACCTACCTGCAGCAGCCCCGCACCCCAGCCACAGTTAAGTCTACAAACACAACTTGCACGCAAAAGCCTCTAATCTATTCTTAAGGGTGTATTTGCAGTCTTTCAAGTAGGGTCTAAACATGATCGTTTAAAGTTATGGTTTCACATACGATCATTTTAACATCATAAAATGTTACCACGGACCACAAAAATAAAAATCCCCAAGAAACTCAGTGAATAAACTGATACCTGCCTTCTACAGCATGGTTTATTCTATGATATGAAACTGCACATTGATGTAGTATTTTAAAAGTTGAGGAAAAGGACAGAGTTTGAAAATGAGGTAACGGCACAGACTTTCTTTGGGTATTTCAATAAGTTTTTTTAATAGCGAGTGATCTTTGAGATTTTGGAAAGAGCAATGATCTTACTGGTCCATTGCTAATCGGGTCAGAAACCACAAAGATAACATATTGCCTGGCAGATGACTTAAATTTAGCTATATCACACCTTTTACTCCGAGACAGCCCGTCTGAATGTCGCAAAGATCTTAAGCCCACCCGAAACAGCAAACAGTTTATCTGTGAGGACGGCACTGCAACACGCGCTCGCTCCTAAGGGCACCTAACGCGGCGGTTCAGCTGGCTCGCAGAAACCCAGTTGTCAGAGCCCGCTCTCCACGTAGGGCCTACTGCAGCAGGTGACTTACTTTTACGTATATCTAAAAAATACGTTAGAAGTCTTGATTTCTGAAGAAAGAACAATACTCGGAATAAATCTTGACAGATCACAGCCTGACAGACAGCTGCCCAAGAAGGCTGCAGAGCACCTGTAGGTTACGGGGCGATACTCACGACGCGCTCCTCCACACCACAGACCCCCCTCCTCAGGCGAGGCAGAGCCCGGGCAACGAAGGAACTGCCGCACACCCGTCAAAGGTTCACGGGCCGGTGCCTCCAGCCCCACGGGCGAGCGAAGAGAAGCGGGAGGGAGGCCGCACCTCCCCTCAGAGCAGGCCGCGGAGCCCCGGGGCCAGGCCCGGCCGCGGGCCGCTGCCGGTAGGATACGAGGGCGGCCCACCAGCCCTGCGGAGCTCGCCCCGGCCCCTCACGCCGGTCGCCGAGGGCGAGGCCGGGGAGGACAAGGCGCCTCAACCGCCCACCCCACCCCGCTCCGTGCTCACCCGCCGCCGCCGAGCCTGAGGTGCGGGCTGCTCCGCTCCGCTGGCACCGACACCGCACCCCGCGGCTGCGCCCCGCTCCGCCCCCGACGCGGCTCCTTCCGGGCCCGGCCGGCCGCGTCGTTAGGCACCACGGCCGAGGTGAGGTACGGTGCGGTGCGGTGCGGCCCAACGCTCCGCCCGGCCCCGGGCCGCGGGGCCCCCGCCGGCGCCTCCTCTTCCTTCCCGCCCTCCCTTCACCCACCACGGCCCGGCCTTAGCCCCTGCTCCTGTCCCTTTAAGACGCTAAGTCCCGCCCACTGCCGCAGAGCGCCGCTCCCGGAAGTGCCACGTGTACGTAGTGCGCCTGCGCTGCTCTTCCCGGTAGTTCCGGTGCGGGGCCCGTCCCTTCCCTCCTCCCCCGAGCTGGGCCGGCCGCTGCCAGACGGGCGGCACCGACGAGACCGGACGAGCCGAGCCGAGCCGAGCCCGCCGCCATGGCCCAGCCCGCCAGGCCCCCCACCGGTTACCCCAGCCAGAACGGCGCCGGCCAGCAGCCCTATAGCAACGGTGAGTGCGGTACCGGGGCCGCCTCGCTGGCGGTAGAGGGCCGCAGGGCCGGGGCCTGGTGGTGGTGGGGGCGATTCCCGCTCCGTGGCGCTTAGCCCCCCCCCCCCCCCCGCTCCTGGGCCGCCTTGCGGTGGTTCTCCCCGGGGGCAGCGGGGGAAGGGTGCTGGTGCCCGCGGGGAGGAGGCGTCCCGGGTGACGGGAGCGGGGGGAGCCGGCGGACGAGGGGTGGGGTGGCGGGGGGGGGGGGGGGGGGTGTTAGCTGCTCGGTTCGATCAGTTACAGCCCTTAGGAACGGGCGGGGTTCGCAGCGGCCCCGGGGGCAGCTGAGTGTCCGGCTCTAGCGACGCCCTCACCGGACACCCGGCGTCTCGGGGCGGGGGGGGGTGTTAAAAAAAAAAAAAAAAAAAGTGGGGGTGACCGAGTCCTTCTGCCCCACCACCACCCCGCCCCGGGAGCGTCTCCCGGTCTGTGCGATGTTTCTGCCGCCCGTACCCCCGAGGGAGCCGAGGCAGCGCTCTGCGCCCCTGACCCTTTGGAACGGAGCTGTACATGTGGCACTGTGGTTATCGCTGGCGGGGGGGAGACCTGGCTGCAGCGAAACGGGGCTTTTTTTATTTTTTATCTTGTCTTTATTTTGTCTTGCTACTTGTGCTACGGTCTGGGACAGTCTTGATGACTTTCTTCCCCTCAAAATATGTATATATAGTTTTTTTTGTTGTTTTTGATTTTCACAAATGAGATGTCAAAGGTGAAACTGAATAACTGACTAACCAGCCTTTTAAGCTAGGAAGAAAGAAACACAAGGCAAGCCTTGTCGCCGTATCTGTTTTCTTTGCATTTGTGGAATTCCGTGCTGTTGGAAGTATTTCCTGATTTCGCATATACAGGCAGCATCCTCTGTGCTTGGTTCCTTAATTACATGCTTCTGTGTTTCAGTAGTTGCGCTGCATCATAAGCAATTCAGTTATAATGAGATCTTTTGATTTTTCTGTTTTATGCACGAGTAATTAAATGGTTTGACTTGTCTTCCCCCTCCTCCTTCACAGCGCACTTATTACATTTCCTCAAAGTCATCTGCAAAATGGCATTTTACAAACAACCATATAGTTGCTTATAGGGTCAAGAAAGTGGGAAGCGTATGAATACAGTTTGAAGAGAGAGCCTCTATTTTGGAGAGTTTACGGTCTAAGCAGAGAATGTACAAAGAGAACGTTAGCTAATGGAGTAATCGAGTGGGATGATTTACAGACTGGCATTGCTTCATGTTTGCTGATTTCCCTGTAGTCAGATTAAGCACATAATGGAAGTTCTGGAGAGGCAGTCGGAGGAGGAGGTATTTCAGGCTACCCGGCCATCAGGTGTATAAAAAATAAAGAACCGAAACTTAGAGTTACGCAAATACAAAGTAATAAAATCAAACAGTTGTTATGGTATGTTAGAGATAAGGTTTGGGTTGCTGGCCTTTTGAATAAATTTGATTATTCAAGCATGCACTGTTCTTAGCATTGTTTAAAATACATGTTGAGAAGGTGCTTGCAATCCTTGACCTTTACAGTAAAAACAAAGCTTTTTAAAACAGACTAGAGGGTACTGAGAGTACTTTTGAGGTACTTACAGTGGTCTATGAGGAAAGAAAGCTGTCAACAGAACGATAAATTGTTATATAGCTGTCAGCTCTTCCTCTCAACTTGTTGCTTGCTTTACTGCAGGTAACTTCCCAAGCTTGCGTGTCCATAAAGTGAAGGCAGTAAATTGTCACAGCAGCACCATGTGCTGACTGGGAAATTGTTTAGCACAGAGCATCAGGTTGCTTAGCAACAACCTTTTTCTACTTCATTTGTGTTTTTCTTTTAATAGGACCAGTATTCTGTATTCATTTAACTGTAGGTTACTAATTTGCTTTCCAGTTAATAGATCTGAAGTGCAAACAAGAAGGAGAAACAATTCTTTTAGAACTGTTTTGCTCTCCTTATGTGGTATCTTAGGCGTGGTGCTTTGAGGTCATGAGATGCTTTAGAAGCTGTTGGTTTGGAAACCAGTGGGTCAACGTCAGCTGAAGTGGGCACTGGTGGTGACCAATCCCATGGCAGTTTGGTTGGGATGCAGCTTTTCAGTATGTTTATCTTGCATCTCCCTGGAAGTTGGAGAGGTGGCAGCTAGTGAAAGCAATGTACTAAATAACTAGCTTGGAGTAGGTCATGCTGAAATTCTGTATGGCAGAAAATACGACTTGATTCCTAGCCTTCTGCACTAATATTTTGACCCCTCATTTTATAGAACCATCAGGCAACCTTTATATATATTCTGGTGCTGTTCCTGATCTCTTAGAAATGGCAGATGACCTTGTGTTCCGGTAGAGGCGTCTTTCGCTGTGAAGTAGGTGGCCTACCTCGTATTACTAACTCGTCTCTCTGGTCTCTGAGTGTTGGTGGTTTTGCTGCCATGCAGGTGATCTAGCTCTTCAGTCTACACTGAGTTCCTTGTTGGTTCCTGGCTTTACAGAACAGCACAGAAAACCAGCAGCAGCATTTGGGGAAAGCTGGAGAGCCTACATGCTCTCTGGTAGGCCTCAGTAAAGAGGTCAGGTCAAGATGGGTACCTGGCAGCAGCAAAACAGCAAGTCCTGAGAAGTTTTTGTGCACTGTGAAGCCCTTTGGAAAGGGTTTGCACCCCTCAATGCTGTTGCTTTAGTTTTGTTGGCAGCTTTATGCAGGCTTGTCTTGGAAATGTGAACTGCGCACAGGCTATCGAGTCTTCTCGTTGTGCTTGTGACTTTAAAAATAAAAATTGAAATTTGGAACATCATGCTCTCGGGAATTAATTTTTTTTATTTTTTTTTTTTTAAAGCAAAGTGCTGTAGAAGATATCAGGTCAGTTCCATTGCTTTATCCTCAAACTTATCCCTCAAGCAGGGAAAACAGTGTGTGTAAGAGCAGTCCAAGTATTCTGATTCCTGCCTAGGCTACGGAGTCGTGCTCTAACGTGAATAATCAAGTTATGAAATTAATTTGTATTTGTTCTGTATTTTTCATATGGCTTATAGTGATATTGTTATATCGGTGTACATGCTGATGCACTCAGGAGGCCTGGCATCACATAAGAATTCTTCATCATTCTTAGAGTTAGCAAGTTTAATTTACAATGGATTTTGTAAATCGATTGTTGAAAACCCATCTGATACACCGCAGGGTAATTTTCAAAGGTGAGTTATAATTGTTAGCATTTTCATCTTTGCAAGCTTTTTGTTTAGACACTGTTGGTTGTAGAGAATTATTAATTACTAGGATTTGTGAGGAGCATTGTAAGGACAGCAGGGTATAACTGGATTTCCTAACTGAACGATAAGTAGCATTGAGATTAATGGGTGGAGAATAATATGGTATGTGCTTTTTATGCACAAATAACAGAGGCAGTGAGGATGAGGTCACTGGCACTGTAGTACTGCCTTGACTATGTAGTTAGCGTGGATATGTACGATATTCAGTGAAGTAACAGCTGTCTGATCCATAGCCTAAGGCTTTCTAGGGAATGAGGAGCTAAATGACCAGTGCAGTGTTTGTCCTAAGTATTTTAATGTATTCTGCGTTTAGCCTAATTTGTTGTCAGAAATGCCTGAGTTCAAAGTTATTTTAACTTGGAAATGTGATCTTCCTCACCTTTTGAAATTTAACTAGAATGTTTCAATAGGAAACCAGCTGTCTCTGTTTCAATGTTAAATGAAATTCTGTGACTTCATTCTCATAGCAGCTGTTTCCAGTACTTGTATGGTAAATATATATCCACTTTCCAAGCTTATCTCTCTGGCATGTTTTTGAAAATTTAAGTGTTGAATCCTGGAGGCATTTCTGGTCTGGAAAATTAAGTGCTTTTGTTTATCTAGGTTCCAAAAGATTGTCCAAATCTTAACTAATTCTGGAAATCTGGAGAATAGTACAGGGTTGCAAAGAAAAGGATCTTAACTCTAAACCATGAAGAGAATATTTTCTGCTTTCAGATGTTTTAACTGTGTATGTGGAATGTCTCCAGTATTCAAACTGTGTGTTTGGGGGGTGTGGGGGGAGCCACAGCGTGGCTGGCTTAAATAAATGATACAACATTGGAAAGCGCTTTTGTAATTTTTAAGGAGTCATGGCTGGCTGTGGCATGCATTATCTAGTGTATTCTGCTCAGAAGGATTTCACTTGAAAATTTCTAGTCTCTTTTCAGAATGTTCATTTTATGGCAACAGTGTGAACAACCTGTAGTAGTAACTTTCTTGAAGGAGCTTGTATTGCACTGGAAATCTCACATTACTCTGTCTCTTTGTGTTCCTGTGTAAAACAGAAATCTGATTATGCTCAGAGTTGTTTACTGTTTGGAGTTACTAACCTTTTTTCAATTTTTTTTTTCTTCAAATGAGAGTAAAACTTGGTTCAGCTATACCAACCAACAAATACATAAAATGCACCATTAACATATCAAGTTTTATTTTCCTGATTGGTGATACTTATTTTATGATAAAATCACCCTTCATTCCATGTTCGTGACCAGTTAGCTACTCACATGAGTGGTATGTGTATGGAATAGTTCTCTTACTAAAATTAACTGCAGAAACTTTCATAGATTAACTCTGTTACTTGAGAAACAGCATGGTGACCTATGCTGAAACTGGGTGTTCATGCCTTTGCCGTAAGCTAAAGTTTAAGTTGGTGTCAATCGTCAAATGAAACCGAGTTATTACGTAATGGATGCTTCCGCTTTGTCTTCTCACTTGTACTGCTGCCAGCTGTATGGGAGAGCACTCCTCTTTGGTTGGCTTGCTTTTGGGTGTTTCTGAAGATAGAAATAGTATTCTATGTGAATTTCAGTCTAGGAGGATAGATTTGCGCTCAGGCACTGGAATGCTTAGTGGTTGCGAGGCTACTGTAAAACAAAACAAAGATCTAAGTGCAAAATCCTATCAAATTCATGTCTCCTGCAGCAGTACTTCTGTCGCTTACACCTGGTTGGTTGAGGGGGAAAAAAAGAAAGAAAGATTACTTTTATGGCTTGGAGACTAATAAAATCCTAAGGAAAGAGATTCCCAGGAACATCTCTGATTTTCAGAAGCGATACACAACACTGACTTTCTAAAGGGTTTGTTGGTTTTTTTTTCTTCCAGGCCCTGTTCAAAATCAGCTGATGCATTCATCAGATGGCCAGGGATATAGCCCTTCAGTTCCGGGATTGTATTCGCATCAGATGCCAGCAAAGGTTCCTCCCCATCAGACTTCTGGACAGTACAACTATAGTGGCTCTCAGAACGTTTCTCAATTAAACAATTATCAAGGACCTGGGCAGACTCTCAATAGACCACCAGTGGCACCTTTCTCTGGGTCACCAGTACAACAGACAGGTCCTGTTCCACAAGTGCTGCTGCCTGCATTGCAAAACTCAGCTGCTATATCATCTGCTGGTAGCTTTCCTCCTGGAGCTAGCCCACCAGTGCTTTCAAACTGGCAGTACAGCCAGACTCCTGTGAGTCAGCCAGTTGGGTCTCAAACAAGCCATTTGGCTCACATGACGGGGACAGGGTCAGCTCAGCCACCGTCGTCGTTATCAGGAGATACAAATCCTCCAGGAAATTATCAATATGCTGCTTCTCCAGGAGGTCCTCCACTTCAGAACAGCTATATGAAGCCAGGTAACCATAAATTTTTTATATTTTACCAGTGCCCATTTCTCCGTGTCCTTTTTAAGAAAAGTATATAGAATTGACTATGCAGAGGCATTGTGCTTGTGAAACAAGGTTGTCAAAGGAGATACTTTGAGACAATGTACATCACAAATACTGGGGTGGTTTCTTTGGATTAGAAATGGAAGTTCTGTGTGTGGGTCAGGCATTTCAGTTGGCTGAAGCAGGTAACTCCTGAATGGTGTCTCGATGTTTTGGGAAGCTGTGTGTGAGTAGTGCTGTTTCTGTGACCTCCACCATTCCTTGGGGTGGCTGTTGGAGCACTGGCATGCTTCAGTCAAGTGGGGACTTTGGGACTTCATGGTTGAAAACTGTAGTCCTGTTGAGAGAGTATGGTCTTTTGCTGTTTAAAACTTGTTAGCCTTTCTGTTAATCACTTGATTCATCTAGTTCTCTGAACAGGCTAAGTCAGGTTGATGCAAACAACTTGAGGACAGCCTGGAAAGAAAACTGAAAAGCATTCTGTGCCATTGAAATAGAGGCCAGTTGAATGGAAAGCTTCCTTCCTCCAAACTTGTAATTTTCACTATCTAATAATAATTGTCAGTCCTTAGAATGTACTCTGAAAGCATGTGATGCAAAGAATTACCACTTCTGTTACTGCTGCTTGTGTGGTGGTATATGCAGTGGCGAAAAGCTTTTTCAACACTAAATAGCTCTCTTATATAACTTGTGATTATTAGGGAAACAAAGTTAATACTCAAGCTTCTCTTTGCCAGATTGCTGTTCCTCCTTACAGAGGGATTTTTTAAACTGAGCTAACAGGAGTTACATACAGAAATATTTTATATGTTAAAGCAAATATTTTTTTCTTGTGAAATGCTTTTAGACTCCTTAGATATTTTTCTTGATGCTAGTTTTTTTGTTACATGCCTGACTAATTTTGTTAGGATATTCAAACTGTCTTAAGCTCACAGAATTTATGAAACAAATTCTGGCAGTTTATTGGAATAAACAATTAGGAATTTGGAGTTAGGGAGGAAAGTGCTGAGAAATTTTGGAAAGTGGCATATGAAATAAGCGAGTGTCTGGAATAACAGAGTTCTTATGTCCATTCAACGGTGATTCCTCCTGAGCACTTTCCCTGGTAATTTTTTGTAGAACAATGATCACTTTTAAAATTAATTTAGCTTGTTTTGCTGATCATGCTCATTCTTACAACAAAGCTCTGCCAGCTTCCTGCCTGCACGGCCAACTTTGGACAGCCTCTCAGACACAGAATCTCTTCCAAGTTCTGTGATAGTATTGCCTGCATATAGCAATTATTAGTTAGTTCTGCAGTATCAAACACTAAGCGAACAAACAGGTAACTTCACTGAATGTAATTTTTTTTTCTCCTTCCTTTTTTTCTCTCCCTCCTCCCTTAAAGGTGACCATACTGTGGAGGCTCATGAAGTTGCATATTTTGTGTGGTGGGGAATTCGTCAGTATACTTTTGTGTATGGCTTACAGGCTTCTATACCATGTTGAGACCTGCTAATACTGTACAATTTGGCCTTATCTTTTGAAAGGCTAGCTTTTATATTAAAACATTGGTGTCTTCCCAGAGTTAAAGGGGCAGTTTTACTGGCCTCTGGAATAATAGGGAAAAAAGGGGTGGAAGTGCTCTTAGGATTTGGCATTATTTGAAGGGAAGAAAAGCAATTGGGTTTCTAAATGTCTTGGCTTGAGAAAGTCCTAGAATTTCAAAACAGAAGCAATTAAAAACTTTCCTGTGACTTTTAACGTGGAGGGTTAAACATTTCAGAGCAAAACACCTCACACTCGCGCAGCAAGTTTATTCAAACTGCGCATTGCTGATGCTTTCCCAAGTGAAATCTTTTTCCCAAGCAATTTTAGTAGCTATAGAATCTGTACGTTGCTGTTTTGTATCAGATTATTGAAATGGAAGATGAGCATCCTGTCAGAAGGGATCTGTTTAGACACTTACTAGTTCGTTCATATGGGGCTGTACTATAACTTTATAAAGTCCAGACTTAGTAACTGAAGTTGGGATGCTTTCTATACCTCTTGAAATTCTTCCCAACAATAACAGCAAAAAGCTGAAAGAGAGATCACGGATAATAGCTACAGGAACCCAGTATGAGAAGAGTGTGACAGAAACAATCCGAAGTTGTTAAACCTTCTAGATGCATGTTAGTATTTATGTATGTCATGCTATTCATCATTTGAATAAGAGGAATATTTAGAGTTCAATCTGCATGTTTTTGTAACAAAACTTTTGTGACTTTTTCAGCTGGCTTAAACTCCTCCTAAGAATTAATCTTTTTACAGGATCTGCACCTCCACCAGTGACTCAGCCTTTAACTCCACTCCACCCTCCTGCAAGGCCACCTTTAGGACCTCCACCAGTTGGTGGTCCACCTTTAATTAGGCCATCAACACTGACAGCAGGACCACCTAATACACAGTCTCTGCTAAATTCAGCTGCAAATCGAGACGGTAAGAAATAATTTGCTCTTTTTGTTGAATTTGCACATTACAACTTGGTCTAAAGTCAAGTACACTGTTCTATTAGACACTCAAATGGTAAAATTGATACTAATGCAGCATAATTTTATCTGAAAGGAGCAGGTAAGGACTTGGAAGGAAGTAAAATATTTATTGTTGACAGTTGTTAATAAAACAATTAACACTTCAAAATAGATTCCTAAGTGCTGTTTGACATGTCCATGTCTCCCATAGTTGCCATCTCTTTTATTTTTAATGTTCTAAAGTGATACTGAAATTTTGATTTCTCTGCATCCTTGACTGCTGTGGAGGACATAATCTGTGTATAACTTCCTGTACTGTTTTATTCTGCAAGGAAAGCTAAAATGCAGACCCTGCAATTCCTTGCCTGTTTATGTAGCTGTACCTTATTCTTCCCTTCTGTGTAAAATCACTGAAACACATATCTTGGATTTGTTCATTTTCTGAAGGTTGTTACTAGAGGCTGTTAAGTGTCAGCTGTTGAAGACAGATACCTGACTTCCTCTGTCTCCTGTGGGCCTTGCACAAATATGCCATTGTTTAAGAACTCATCAGGGCTCTGTATCAAACAGACCTATAGTTGTATTGCATTTAGTGCCCATGCTAGATGGGGCCACATGGTAGTCGGCAGTTTTATTTTTACATACATAGTTTGTTCTGTCAAAGCTGTTGGTTCCTTGCATGTTCAGATTGACAGTTTCTTGTATGTGGTAGCTGTGTGAATACAAGAATAGTATATTGAGATTTAGCTTAGCTTTGAACATATGAAATGCACTAGAAAACTGCTTCTGCTTAGAAAGTCTTTTCTTCAAAATGAAGAGAAACATTTCCAGGGCCATGGAGAGATAGAAATGTTTAGTCTGTGAAGTAGCTCGACTGTTGCGTACTAGCAAGATTCAGTGTATAATGCAAGTTCCTTTCATTGGGCCACCTTTAAAGATTTTAATGATAATAAAAACTAAATTGAGTACCTACTTCTCCTTAGCAATAGGTAATTGGGTTTGTATATTGAGACATAGCTAGCTTACAAAAAGCAGTCCTTTAGGAGCACTCTCTCAATGTCAAGGTTTTTCTTCTCTCAGCTGGAATTTATATCTTTACTGGTATGTGACCATATCAGAACTGTTGGTGTTGGGTGAGCAGTGCTGGACTAAGTGTGTAAGTGAAGGGAATTTGGTGTTTCTGTGAATTATCAGTGGAAAAAGTTCTTCAGGCAACTCAGTACCTAAATTCTAAGGTGCTTTGAAAACTGCAGCTAGCCTACAGACACTTTTCTGTTGAGAAGGAAGTGTACCCTGACACTTTATTGTGTATCAGCTTGGAAGTTAAGGCAAATATCTAATCTGAAGTAATCCTAAAAGATCGTTCAACCAGCAGTGTAGGGACTTTTGTTTTCCTTGAAAAAAGATTGTGGGGTTTTATGAATGTCCTTTTTTGAGGTCACATCAGCAGGGAAAGTGTATGTGAGAAAGAGGTTAAGATTTATATTTAATTCTGTTTCGTCCTGGGACAGAACAAAGTAGTTCCAAAGTAATCTTAATATTCATTCAGCAGGTCATGAGGTAATTGCAAATAAATCCTACTTCTTAGTAACTTGTGAAAATTTTTACTGAGGCTGTGTTTCTTAATAGGCAATGCTACATCTGCTGCCAGCGATGGGTCTGTGGTGCAAAACAGCTATGATGCAATAGAAGGTGGTGGCCTCATGGGTAAGGCTTTGGAATTAAAAATGTTTATTATTATGTAACTTTTTCTAAAAGAGTCTGTGACAGACAGAATTTTAGGCATTTATGTACAAACATATATACTTGGTTCGATGTCTTGAAACTAAATATGAAATTTGAAGCATTGACAATGGGCATGTCTGCCTGTAAGTATGGTAAAGCAGTTAAGAACATTTTGTAAAATTGACAGCAGTTATCAGTTGTTTACACTTAGAAACTAAATGACAACAAAAAGCCCTCCTGCTTTATTAACACACTGAGCAAGTTGCTGTTCTTCAGCAATTAATTTTAAGTATTTTGTCTTCTCTGCCTTTAGCAACTCCACATCCTTCTCCTGCACCTCCAAATCTTAAGATGAATAGAAGTGTTGGGTATTCTTACCCTACCTTACCTCCAGGCTACCAAAATACTTCTCCACCTGGAGCACCAGGAATGCAAGCATCTGCTTTGCAATATCCGGATGGATCTAAACATTTCCACCAGGTAAAAATTGTCTGGTTTTTATCTTGGTACTACCCGTGGTGCATGTGGGTAAAGAAAAGCGAAGATTGGTGTGTGTTGTGCATCTGTGGGGTGCTGCTCCTACGGTTTGCTGTTTGGTGTGCCGTTTGTTCAGTATGGTAGATGTAGTCTAAAACTAATGCTTTTACTGATGCCTTGTATCAGTTTGGAAAAGCTGGGTGCCAGCTCTTTCTGAAGTTTCCTATCCTTGAATCTGTTAAGAATATTACTCTTAAAACTTTCAGCTGCTTTTGGCATGTTTTTCTTCCCTCAGGTTGCTATTGTTAGCTGGAGTATTGGGTTATTTTCCTGAAATTTCAAAGCAAACTGACGAACACTTTCACTAGCTGAGCCTCTGTATTTCAAGAGCTTAGTAGCAAATGTATGCTAATTTTTACCTCTGTTATGTTACATGCCTAAGTCCAAGTTTATGTAGCAAGTACTATTTCTAAATGTATTGTTGTAATACAATGGCAGTTAATACACAAACAAAACAAAAAACTGAAAGGCAAATATGTTTGCTTTTTAAATGAACTGTGGGTTTCATCCAAGTAATTGGTGTTAATTTCTGAAATTTTGATTCTAGCCTGCCCTGGGTACTAATCACTTAACTGCATCTATGGGGGGCCTGAGTCTACAGCAAGAAGGATTAAGACCTGTGAATCTTCTTCAAGAAAGGAATATTCTTCCTATGACCCTCTTGAAGGCTCCTGTCCCAAACTTGCATGAGGACATCCAGAAGCTCAATTGTAACCCTGAGTAAGATTATCCATTTGCTATAATTCATCAAAATAAGTAGAATTATAAATGCCTACTTGTAGACATAACTCTTCACAAAATATTTCCTTAATTTTGTGAGTAGAAAACATTGAAAACAGGCTTCACTGTGTTATTATAAAGGCGGTAAGTGGTTTAAATTTTGAAATGTGGAAAATTATCTGTGTAGAAAGTATGAGGGAAAAATACATTGCTTGCAAGGCAGCTATAGATAGGTACAACACAAAAACTTTACAATATAGCTGGCAGTGAGTATGATTGAGAAAAGATATAAAATAGGAGTTAACTCACTTGAGTGAAGTACACCAAAAAGACTGTGAATGCAGAAACATGAGTGACCTCCATATTGAAGTAACCATTTAAAACAATGGAGTAAATGGAATGTCAAACAAGAGTCTGTCAATTGGTTATTCAAGTCCTCTCTTTGAGGACACCAACCAAACTGTGTATAACCAGGTACTCTTGCTTTCCAAGTCTTTTATGATAGATAAAGGAAATAACAGCATCTTTGTGAAGTTGTTCAAACAAACAAACTGGACTGGATTTGCAGAAGTACTGTGTACATCTGCACTTGTGGAAGCCACTAAGTTCTGAAGTCCCTGAAATGACTGTGGGGTTGTTTATAGTTAGTTTTGTGTAGTTTTAAGAGAACTTTTTAAATTTCACTAGTTCAGATTTGTATGTAAGGCCACCTCAAAATGGTATTCCAAAATAACACTTCATATATAAAGATTTGGTGCAACTTTGAACATTGTTAGGCTTAGCTTTGACTTAAGTGACTAAAGTGATGCTCAGTTCTGTGCAAAGAGCATGTGTATAAAATAACATAAGAACTCAAAGTAGGTACTGTGGGTCAAGCTCAGACTAAAACAGAATGATTTGACAGAGTTGGAGAAGATGCTTTATCTGGAAATGGATATTCACCATCACCAGCTCTAGAAAAATATAAGGGTGCTCTGTACTACTGAAATCATTTTATTATCTGAAAGCCTCTGAAAATAACCCTTTGTCCTCCATGTAGGTTGTTCCGCTGTACCCTGACTAATATTCCTCAAACTCAGGCCTTATTGAATAAAGCCAAACTTCCTTTGGGGCTCCTGCTTCATCCTTTCAAAGACTTATCGGTATGACAAATATTCAAAACTTTAAATGCTGAAATATCAACTATTCCTGTATTAAAGTCCAGAGCTGGACAATGGATTATAAAAGAAGGGCAAGTACATTGGCTAATCTTGGCCCAGAAAAATTACCCTGGTAACTCACGTTTCACTGTTCCATACAGATCATTGTAATTTTTCTGAAATTTATCTCCCTGCCATTTTTAAATGTTCAAGCCTCACTTCTTAATTAAGAAAAACCCTCTCAAACCTCAAAGAACCAGAAGCTTAAAGGCAGCACAGCCCTTGGACTGTGACAGAAGGCAACACATTTAAATTCCAGTATTGCTTAGATAGCTTTATCTTGTCAGAGATATCAGTTGTAGTTATTGATTTCCTATACCAAACCTAGTACTGATTCTTAATAAAGAATTAACAAAGTCAAAGGGGTTTGGATGTCCTCAGATAGCCAGAAGACTGAATTTAGCAGTGCCTCTTTTAAACATTGTTATTTTTCACAATTTAAGTAATTTTTCAAAGATGTGGGGGTTTTTTCTGATTTTTTTTAATCTGTATTGGGTATAGGACTTGGTCTTCAACGATCAACGTAAAATGCAAGACTTTAGAGGCTTGAAAAGGGAACTTATGCAGTCAAATAGGTTAGAGCTCCAACCAGTCCTCTTATTAAGGAATTGTAGGGGTGCTGTGAGGATGCAGAAATACTTCCTTCAACAAGTATGTTTTGACTAGCTAACCAGGAAGATAACATTGTTATCGTAGATGAATAGCTGTAGTGTGGTGATGCTTTAAAACAGGAAGCTTTTCTTTTCCAGCAATTGCCAGTGGTCACTTCAAGTACTATTGTGAGATGCCGTTCCTGCAGGACATACATTAACCCTTTTGTCAGCTTTCTAGACCAAAGGAGATGGAAATGCAATTTGTGCTATAGAGTGAATGATGGTAGGTTTTAAATGTGCTTATTGTTTTAAACTGTTAAGGTTAACCTTTCCCACCTTGGCCTTTGAGACTGTAATATTGTTGGCCGTATCAGTACTAGGGATTGTCATCAGTCATGCTGGGGCTGTGAGCCATGAGAAATGTTTCCCATGGGCAAAGACAGTGGTGTCACTAATGAAGCACAGTAGGTCTGATGTCGTCTTCCAAGGTACCCTAGCAGGTGACAAAGTAGCTGTCCTATCTAGTGTAGTTCTCCAAGAAGCACTGCCCAACAGGCACAAAAGAGTTGATGTATTTGTTTTAAAATGCAGGACAGCTAATACTAGTGTCAAGTAATAATATATAAACTTATCTGCATAGTTCCTGAAGAATTCATGTATAATCCTGTGACAAGAGTTTATGGAGAACCTCATAAAAGACCTGAAGTCCAGAATGCTACTATTGAGTTTATGGCTCCATCTGAATACATGGTAAGGCTTTATTTACTTCTAGTTATTCTCTCCCTTTGTTTTATTTCCAGAGGGAAGTCAGAAAAAGCCTTGTTATAGAGGATGCTTTTCAGCTTAGTAGAACAGTTGCTGCCTCAAGGAGTGTATCTGAGAACTCATGGGAAGGACTTCAGATAGTTCTTCGTTTCTAAACATTTATGATGTCAAAGTTCTGCATTTAAAATATGTAGGCATTTGTAGGTCTTCTGGAAGAAAACTATAGTTCTAGAGCTACTGAATAAGACAAACGCATTCAGAAGTTTTAGCTGTCATCTGTATGCTGTTTTAATAGAGTTTAAACTTGCAGTGGAATGAATAAACCCAATCTAATAAATGTTAATTTGAAAATTAAAGGTAATCTTTTTTTTGCTCAGCTACGTCCACCTCAACCACCTGTGTACCTCTTTGTGTTTGATGTCTCTCATAATGCAGTAGAGACAGGATACTTGAATACAGTCTGTCAGACCTTGTTGGACAATCTTGACTTGTAAGTACCTTTTTCTTAGAATCTCCTTTTTTCATTCCTCTAATGAGGAATGTTGTGATAGACATCAACATGCCAGTACTTCCTGTCTAGAAGAGAAATTTCCTAGCATTGGCCAGCAGTGGCCAATGATGTATTAAAATGTAGTGTAAAGCTGTAGTCTATTTCCCATCACAGCTACACTGGTATCAAAAGTAATTTTGAGTCTTGTTTCTCAGTCTGGCTCTTTCCTATCTGCTTCATCAATCCCCCAAAGGACTAAACATCCTGTTTATGATGTCTTTTGAACTGTATTTTTTAAAAGCTGAAGTTCAGAAAAGCATTTGCTGAAAGGAGTGCTTACATCTAATAAACTTTTCATAAAATGCATGCTGTTTGAACCAATATAAATGCTGCTTGATATTTGCAGCTTGTTTCTTCCTTTTCTTCCATTTCTTAATACCCTCTTAAAAATCTTGAGTGTCTGCTAGGTGACTTTACTATGAGCTCCTTTTTTTCTTTTTTTTTTTTTTCTCCAAAATGACTTAGTCAAGCTGTTGCAGTGTAGCTGTTAAGCTAACTACTTGGTAACAACCTCGGACAGGTGCAGTGGATGTTTTTAAAAAAAAAAAAAAAAAGAAAAAAAAGCCTGCAGAAAAGAAATTTCATCTTGCTGAACACCATATGTCTCATTTTTAGGCTTCCTGGGAACACTAGAACAAAAATAGGCTTCATAACATTTGACAGCACAATCCATTTCTACAGTCTTCAGGAAGGTCTTTCTCAGCCTCAGATGCTTATAGTTTCAGATATTGAAGGTATGCAGAAATAAATTCTGTGATTAGTATCTACTAATGACTGCTGGTTTTGACAGCCTTTTTAAAAAATATGTCTGGTGAGAGTTTCTAGATCAGATCCTTAGTCTCCCTAGTAATGGCTTTAGAAGTAGCATATGTCTGTGTTCGTTTATGAAGCCCCTGATGTATGAGCAATGCTGTGGCTGTTCATGATGTAAAACATGAAGACAGCCTTCCTAATTTCTAGTTTAATTTGTACAGTTATCTAGATTTCTCTTATGATCCCAAATACCGATGCTTGGTAAATTGTTACAGATTCTGTGGTGACTGATACTTAGCGCTTGTTCTTCTGCCTTTAGTTTCAAGTCACCTTTTACTGTATGTTATGGGGCAGGGCAGAATGAACACTAGAAAAATCTTCGCTATGTATTTTTACTTAATAGTCTTAATTATCCTTCAGCCCTGTTGATTGCTACTCTAACATGGCATTCTAGCCACAGGTATGCTTAGGAGAGAAAAAAAAAGAAATCCACGTAATTGTGTTTAAATGGGTTTACACACTGATACTGTATTCTTTTTTCAATAGGTGTAATGGTTGGCAAGTAGAATTGGGGGAAGCTTGATGTGTTTTTTAAAAATAAATACTTTTTTTTTCCTTCCAGATGTATTTATACCAATGCCAGAAAACTTACTAGTAAATTTAAATGAAAATAAAGAGGTAAGAACGACCTTAAAGAACTAGTGACATTCACATAGTTTGGGATACACTTGATAATTTCTGGATTACTTAATGCTCTTTAACACCTACAGTTTAAATGCCAAGTATGAGGTGGAAAAAAGAGGTCTTTTACTTTATCTATGTGACAGTGAACTTTTGCCAACCTGAAACAAGACAGTACTTGACTTTTGCTAGGGCCTTTTCTTTACTACCTTAGTATTAGAAGTGTTTATATGTGTTTATGTATGTTGAGCAATCAGCTCTATAAAGAAGACGACTCTAAAGACTCCTAGCCTTAATACATTTGTTTTCTCAATTGTAGCTAATTCAAGATCTGTTGAGGACCTTGCCACAGATGTTTACCAAGTCCCTGGAAACTCAGAGTGCTCTGGGGCCTGCATTACAGGCTGCGTTTAAACTGATGTCCCCCACTGGAGGTAGAATCTCTGTCTTCCAGACGCAGCTTCCATCTGTGGGAATGGGAGCACTCAAGTCACGAGAAGAGCCAAACCAAAGAGCAACTGCAAAGGTTAGAAAAGCAAAAAGGCTGAGAGAACTGACTACCCTATTCTGTACATGTAGGTGATTCTGGAATTGCCTGTTTTGTGTTAATTTTGTCGTTCTCTTGTTGGGCTAACCTTCCTTTGTTAAAGTGGTAGAAAGAACAAAAAAAACCCCAAGGACAATAAACACAGGTTAATAATCTGATTTTTTTAAGATGTCACTGTAATCAGTGATAAAGAATCAATTATTAGTGTCTCTGAAAACAGGCATTAAATGTGTTATCTGTTTGAATTTCCTTTTGTATTTTGTAATACTCTATTGTAATAACAGGACATACATCTGACACCATCGACTGATTTTTACAAGAAGTTAGCCTTGGACTGCTCAGGGCAACAGGTTGCAGTGGATTTATTTCTTCTTAGTGGACAATATTCTGACTTGGCTTCTCTAGGTAAGTCATATTAAACTGTTTTGGGGCGTGTAACTCTTGTACTTCTGGCAAATACATAGAATCTACATTAATATTTAGTATATAAACATGATTTGAATGAATCTAGTGTGTTAAGATGCAAATTCATCCTTCATGAGCAGTGACAGTGAATAGAATGTAATCTTTCAGTCTTTCCTGATTTAACCTAGCTGTTTTTATATTCTCCCTTAGTGAGTCAGGATTCTTGTGATCCTGGTATAAGTGGCTCTCCTTCTTTTATGCCTTTTAACCATCAGTGTAAACATCTTTAGAAAAAGCTGCATTAGCATTTTAGTTATTTTCTTCTCCATTTAACCACTTTCAAGTGACAAAGTACCTGTAATTTCAGGCCAATGGAAAATTATTTTAACACCTGAAACTACGCACATACTTGAACATACAGTTGTGTTACATCTATGTCTCTGTATGCCGGTCTGTAACTGTGCAACAACTATTTGCAGGTGTGAACAGTTTAATAATTAAAGGGAATATTGCATTCAAATGGTATATTTAAAAGACTTAACACCAGCAACTGTCTGCAATCTGCCAATATATGTTGGTTTTGTTTCAGGTTGTATATCAAGGTATTCTGCAGGTAGTGTCTATTACTACCAGTCTTACCATCACAAACACAACCCTGTCCAGGTGGAGAAACTGCAAAAGGAACTGAAACGATATTTAACTAGGAAGATTGGGTTTGAGGCTGTCATGAGGATAAGATGCACCAAAGGTTTGAATGCAGTTTTTTTGTTTGGGGGAGTGGGGCAGGCAGGCAGAGGGGAAGTGGGTGTTTACTGTTGTTTAGAAATGTTTTGATTGGTATTTTGGCTGTTATGCAAGCCTAAATGGTTAAAAGACAAAGATTAGAAAAGTAAAATTCAGTACCAGGAATCAGACCATTTATTAAAGACTGTATTTGCAGTATCTTTACTGGCATCCAAGTTCCATTTTACAGTGGTTAAAACTGGAAATTTTGTTGGACTGCTATTTCAACAAGGGACTGTTTTTACAGTTTAGAGACTTACTACTATTCTGCATTGATTTGACTTCCTAATTCCTGCTTTCTGTGAGGCTTCGTGGATTCTGTGGATTAGTTGTCTGTTTAGGATGTTTACCTTATCTGAAGATGCTTTATTTCATTGAGAATGATCTTAACATTCTGATACAAAGCAATCTAACAGTGAAGGCACATGTGTACGTGCTGTCTGTACTTCACGACTATAAAAATAAAAATTATTTGATGCCATGCTTATCTTGTAGGTCTTTCCATTCATACCTTCCATGGGAACTTCTTCGTACGATCTACAGACTTGTTGTCATTACCCAATGTAAACCCAGATGCAGGATATGCTGTGCAAATGTCAGTAGAAGAGAGTCTTACTGATATGCAGGTTGTTTCCTTTCAGTCAGCTCTCCTGTACACATCCAGCAAAGGTAAGATATACAGGTAGTGTTAGCTGCATTGACAGTACAGTATTCACATAAGTTTTCTTGTGTCCATTTATCAGCTGCAATTCAGTTGCAGTACCTTAGACAAACTATTTTATCTAGTATCAAGATTACAGCTGTGATATGTTACTTATGTTGTTGATGTTATTGCTTCCTCCAGACCGAGAAGTTTCTTGGAAAACTTAGTTCTGGTCTGAAAATAGGTAGACTTAACCCAGAAACTGAGACCTAACCATTTTTAAAAGTTACTGGAAAAGGCCTGATTCACCACTTGTATGATAAATTAGATTAAATCTTAAATTTTCTTTTTGCTATCGAGTAAACAGTGGTATTTCTTGTATTCTTTCATAAAACAAAAGTTATGTTTGGAGACTACAGTTTTTCTTTTCTTACAGGTGAAAGACGAATTCGTGTCCACACTATGTGCTTACCTGTTGTAACAACACTGAGTGAGGTCTACCTAGGGGCAGATGTACAAGCCATCACTGGGCTGTTAGCCAATATGGGTAAGCACGATAAGAGCTCGTTTGGATGGGTATGGATGATAGCCCTAAAGCTCTGAGCAGTAGTCCTCTAGGGAGTAACATTAGAAGAAAAGATTGTTGCTTTCTAAGAGTGCTTTCTAAGTTGCAAACCTAAGAGGTTGGTTGGTTGGGTTTTTTTAATGCTTGGCTTAGGTAAAGTATCAGTATAGATGTATATAGTCACCTGGACTTACTCTGGTCATCATCATGGGCCCCTGGCTGGTTTTTTTTCTGAATCACTTGTCTTGGCTTCCTCTATAGTGTAGTAAAAGCTTATTAAGATGCATGGAAATATATGTTAAAATGAGAAAAGTTAACATATGTGACTGTACTCCTACCAAGGGACGAAAAGCCTCTTATTTGAGCTTTGTGCTCTATTTTTAGCTGTGGATCGATCAGTTTCTGCTACCCTGAGTGATGCTCGGGATGCCTTGGTCAACGCAGTGATAGATTCTTTATCTGCTTACCGTTCATCAGTCTTAAGCATTCAACAACCTGGTCTCATGGCCCCCTTCTCACTACGTCTCTTTCCACTTTATGTACTGGCACTCTTAAAACAGGTAAGAGTTACAAGGAAGCTGTGCAAGAGCATGATTGTCTGTTTGGGCATGTCAACCTGAAGTAAAAAGACATTTCTTCGATGTACAAAATAGCATCTAGCTTCTCTTTCAGTATTTTTGAAGGACTCAAAATGGAGAAGTTGCTTCATTTAGATTGTTTAATAAAACCAGCCTTCCTGCAATTTGCCATTAGAGTACTGAGAGATTTTAGATTTGAGAATGATCCTTCTTGCATAGATAAAAGTTCTCTCAAGATAACAATTCCATTTCTCTGCCCCCCAGAATTTGATTACTTGAAAGGTCAGTGTAGAATGAATCATATTTAATTGTTTCTCAGGCCTGGGTAGATAACGTAGGATTTTACAGGTGGTGAATATGTTTTTATCTTGGAGTCTGTTATGAAAAATGGAGGGATTTGGAGAATTTTATGGAGCAAATGAGCAAATGTATCAGGTCTGCTCTTGCCTGCAGAGGAGAGTGATAGGAGATAGAGAAGACATTTAAAGAATATCACTATGGAGAATGATCGAGTTGAGAAGCAGGAGTTCAGAAGTGTGTATTAAAAAAAAATACAAATGTTTTAGGCAAGGGAATAGGAAAATATTAAAGGCACTGACTAGTCTAGAGAATGTGGCAGGGTACTGGTAGAGTGATTTTTCAGAAATCTAATTTTTGTGCATTTCTGGAAACGTAGCTCCACATAGCAGTTCAGTGTGGATTAAGAGAGCTACCTGGCTGGTAAGGAGGTAGTTGGCTGCCTGATCTTGCAAAAGGTTTAAAGCATTTCACGGTATTTACTCAATGTAAGTATTTTTTGACTGTATTTCGCTGAAATGATACTAGAAGTGATTGTAAGTATTGGACAAGCTAGCTTTCTGTTCTAGAGAGAATTTTCTGATTCATGCCTCTTGATAAGGAATTACCCAGCATGTTGTTACTAGCATGTTCATCCTGACATGTGAGCTTTTCATGTAGAAGACTTTGTAAGTGTTTGACCCAGTCAAGTGGGAGGAGTGAGCCCTTGTTTCAGTTCTAGCTGGGTTTTTTTGTCCCATCGAGCCAGGAGTATCTCTTTCTTGTAAATCCACAATAACCTAAGATTATGTACATTGAAGCAATCGTAAACTGCTCCAATATTTGTTCTTTTAAATTCCGTCAAGTAGCATTTTTGAGGTGCATGTTAGAAGAGATATATTTCAAGATGCTGTCATCTCAGCTGTAGCGCTCACTAGAAAGGATTGATGGTGCAAGGTCACAGTTAATTCTAGAACCCAGAAATGGGAATAAGGAGACTTGTATGATTTATATGTGAAACACTGAAGAGAACTATGGAGAATTAAAATAGCAGTGGTAAAATACCATACCATGAGAAGATACCTATGGCTCATCCCTAAGACTTAAGTAAGTTAGAAATAAACAATAGATGCTGCGCTAAATTCAGCTTATCTGACTTTGCTTTAACGGTCAAATTAAATGCCTGATCTTGCAGAAAGCATTTCAAACTGGGACAAACGCACGTTTAGATGAACGCATTTTTACCATGTGTCAAGTGAAAAACCAGCCCCTTGTTTACCTCATGCTTATGACACATCCCAGTCTGTACAGAGTTGATAATCTCACAGATGAGGTGAGTATTTGCATTGCTACATGGTCTGTTTGTCTGGTTCCAAAGATTTGTATGATGTGAAAATATATTTGTGTTAATCTCACGTTTTCTATGTTAAAGCTGTGTACCTAAAACTTACTGTTTCATGTTTTCCCATTTGTTGCATTTATGCATTTGTTACTTGGGACTGGATTGAGGAATTCTGGAGAGAAGCTGTGCTCTGGCTATGGGTGGATGGGGAAGGTTTTTTCTAAATTACTTCACTTTTTGCCTTGTGTCATTATCTTGCACTATGAATCACATATACGTAAAGACAGTATAACATGCTTTTTGTCCCTCTGTAGTTTCCTTTATTTTAAAATGTCAAAATAGCTCTGTGAACAGTGAATGTCTGTGTAAAAGCCTGAAAAATTTTAGAAATCATGTCTTTTGTACATAGCAAATCTGATATTCCAGTTCTAGAACTAATTAACTAAGATGAAGTTGATGAAGTACACCCTCTCCAAATAAAACATTATAAGCTTCATTAGTAAATTATGCACTTGAAGTATGACTTGAACTAAATGGAGAAAAAGGGTCCAGCTTCAGTATTCAGTGTAATACATCCTATTCTTATTTAACCTTCTGTTCTTGTGCCTGTTTCAATGCATCAAGATGTGAACCACTGGTTTTTTTGCTTTTTCCTTTAGGGGGCTCTTAACATAAATGATAGAACTATACCTCAGCCACCCATTCTCCAGCTGTCAGTGGAGAAGTTGAGTAGGGATGGTGCTTACCTTATGGATGCTGGCTCTGTAAGTTGTGTGGTGGTGGTGATCTTAAAAAGTATCCAAATTTACTTGATACGTTCTTTCTGAGAATTCAAAATGTGTAAGAGACTGCTCAGGTGTGGTTTTGCATTGGATTAATGTTGGTATTACTGGGTATCTTTCAGGTAATGTTTCTGTGGATTGGGAAGAACTGTGGGCAGAGCTTTATCAGCCAAGTCCTTGGAGTTCCAAATTATGGCTCAATACCACAGAACATGGTACGTGCTTACTTTGCTGTACACGAATGGTACAGTCCTGCCAGAATATTATTTTTGTGAGAACTGAAATACTACTATTCAAATATTAGCCCTTTAGTTATTGTTCACTATAAATCCAGATTCAGGGAAAGAAAGAAAGAATTTCTATTACCTCTCTTGGAGTTTCTCCAGGCTAAAACTCTATGGATCTTCCCATGAAAGCACAGTAAGAAGAGGCTGGCAATGATTAAGTTTCTGAGAACTGTGGGAGCAGACTGAGAATACTTGCAAACAGCAAGCACAGTGGGTTAGTGGGAAATCCTTCAGTTTCTGCAATAAAACAGGTATCAATCACAGCTCTGTCATCACTGTTCTGATAGCCAATTGCTGATACCAGTTTAGTGCACCTGACTGTTTCAAGCCCTTTAAAAGGAGACTAGACTAAAACTATACATCACAAAACTTATCTGTCTGGGTTTCCTTTATACATGATTAGGATAGAGTTGGGCTATTTTAAGTGTTCCTTTTGCTGTTTTTCTGAAAAATATCATGTATGTATTAATAATACCCTTTGCCTCTTAGACACATCTCCCAGAACTTGAAACTGCAGAATCCATCAGAACAATAGCTTTCATTTCTTGGCTGAGAGAACAGAGACCTTTCTTTCCTATACTATATATAATAAAGTAAGTGGTTTTTTAACGGTCTTTGTGCTTCTTTAGGGACCTCTTAACAATACGTATTTGGATATCATATACCGAACTTTCTTAATGAAAATTTAACAACAGTGCATGCTGCCCCTAACAGATTTGACAACGGAAATTACTTGTTATGAGTTGTCTCTACTTAGAATTTCCAGACTAAAAAAAGACTACGCCATAGAACAATCTTTAGTTAATGTTGGATAAGTGTTGTAAATGCTGATAATTGCCCTTGTTAGGATTAATCACAAAGGCTAGTTGAGACCCTCTTTTCATATGTCCTTAAACTCTTGAAATATCTTGCCACTTGACCTGTAGCTTTATTAATGCATTCCACTGTAGATCTTGGCAAATGATTATTTCACTCAAATGCTTATATTTTCATTTTTAAGGGACGACAGTCCATTGAAATCAAGTTTTCTGCAAAATATGATTGAAGACAGAACAGAATCAGCCTTATCATACTATGAATTCCTCCTTCATATACAGCAGCAAGTGAATAAATGAAACACTAGCCTTTGGCTCACTTCTTTAAGGAAAGATTTTGCAGTAAAGAACGATTGTGCTTGTAGTATCTTCATTAAATCTGTGGCCTGAGGCAGTTGATGAGAAGTTCTCACTGTGATTTCAACGAACTAAAGCAAATAAAGGACCACATCTGAGAATCAAATGTGCAACTACATAATATTGTACCTTAAAAAAAAAAAATCAAACTGTTGGAACTGGCTGAGCACCTTTAATTTGCTGCAAATCATGTTTTTACTGTAAGTAGTTGCAGCATGAAGTACATTTACAAAGGCAATACTGAAAAGGTGAAATACATTTTGTAAAATAAAGAGTTCTTTGTTGTTCAAAATGTATATTTCTGTAACTCTTTGCATTTTTTTTAAATTTTTTTTTTGCTGCTAGATATAAAACCTCACAATACTGATCATGATTTGCAGGGAAATTCTTTCTAAGTGCACCCAGTGATTACAGACAGAACATCTCAATGTTCAACTTAATGCTTAAAGTAGCAATGAAACAACTGTTCATTGTGAAACGAACAAATACTTATGAAGCGTAGAATCCAGTGCTTGGATTGGATTATGGCTAATAGGACTAAAGGTAAGCTTAACCCAGACAAGATGGCTGAATTTGTTAAAGCTTTTAATAAGTCAGTATTCTAATTAAAAAATAGTGGGCAGGAGTGGGCCCTATATGAGAGACATCTTAAGTCAGTGGCTGAGTCAGCAGCAAAAGTAGACTTAGGTAGATGGCAAGCTTTGTTTTTTCTTCAGTAAGAGGAATAGTTCTAATTTTAGTTTGTGAATGGTGTGGGAGGAGAAGGGCAAGGAAGGTTATTTCAGATTTTTTGGTTTATGTTTAGACTTTTGGCTCTTGTTTACATTAACTGAATGTTAGGCCCCTAAAATCTAGTGTGTTTCTGAAGTGAGTTTGTATGACAGCAGTTCAAACAATGTTTCAAGGCAACATTGAATATTTCGATGTTAAAAATTGGAAAAGAAACTATTTTTCCAAAGATGAAAAATATTATATTGTGTTTGAAGATTTATTTATGGTTTGAGACACACTTGAAGTTTTAAAAAAAAAAACCACAACTTTTTTTACTGCAGCTGTGTAATGAGCCTAGGTCCAAAGCCAGTGTGCATCAAATAAAAGCTTTAAATATACTCTCAGATACCTGCCAGAGCTACAAATGGAAGTTGACATTGAACTTGAAATGAAAATTTATATACAAAAATATTTAAATCATTTTGTAAAAGTGTATTTGTAATTGTTCTGTTTTGGAGATTAAGCTATCACTGAAAGCTACCAACATAAAGAGTATTTAATTACTGTATCCCAATGCCCATGGAAGTGTTTCATATAGAAAAGTCTTGGTTTGCTTTTTTGTTTAATAGTGGTAAACTTAAAGGTCTTGCAAAACCTACTTTCTGAGGCAAGTAACTTGAACAGGTAAAACACAAGTGGTCAAACGTGTACTGTGATTAGGCTAGTTAACTTACATTTTGTGATACAAATGTCAAAGGACATCATAGGGTAATCATTTGCTGCCATTTCAGGCTGTAGCTGCACGTGATTGTCAGGAGTTGCCTTACTTCAGGGGAGAAGTTTCTTTGCGGAAGTTGTTCTTGTCGCTTGAGCACAAGAAGCTAAAGTTCAGAACAATGTCTAAAATAGCATGAAAAGACTATTAGAACCAATTTAAGCTTCCCTGTCTGCTGTCTACATAGCAAACAGGAGTATATTTACTTGAACAGATTTTCAGAGAATTGCACGGTTTCTAGTCATAGTGAAGAGGTTTTTTAAGTTTTGACAGTCTGATTTTTTTTTTTCCCAGCGGAAAGGGTCTCTTTAAATCATAAATGGAAGCTATGCACTTGCATAGGGTATGACTTAAAACTTGTGTTTGGGGAATATTATCACTCAGATGTTGAAATGCATCCTTGCATCTAACAGCCCACCCAAAGTCTGTTTCTTACTGTGACTGTATTTTGCTACTATATCCCTTATTTTTTTTAAAAACATAAAATGTTGGAGATGGCTTCATTGCTTTATGTATACCAGACTAATGGCTAAAGATGCCAGTCTTTGTGGCAATTAATAACTTTGAAGTAGAGTCCCTAAGTGTTACAGAGCAAAACGTTATAAACAAGACTCAGATGAACCCTCTTGGAGTTCACTTCGGAAGAAATTGTGTATTGAACTTTGTTAGTTTATTCCCTCACAGTGGGAAAGGCCTGCTGGTTCACCTTGTGTTGCCGTAAGGGCAATACAGGACAGATGAACACACAAACTACCTATGATGTGTCATTTTTACCCGCAATTGAAAAATGAGGACACTGAAGATGAACTGCAAAAATGGGCAAGAGTGGCTCTGGTACTTAGATCTCAGCACGACAACTCTACCACTGCAAATGTACTCTATTTTTCTAATTGAAGACTTTCTTTTTTTAAACTATTTCTGTATTTGACACATTAGTGTTCAGCCAACATTGTTACCATCCATTTTACTTTGCTTTCATTATCGTTTTTAATTTAATATATTTGAGTCTAAGTCCACATAGACTGTGTTGCAATAACTAGATGATTCACTTTTCTTTAGAATTAATTTCTTAACAGAATTTAATCAAAGATGCAGAATGGCTGTTAAGTAAGGGACCATTAAATGTGATTTTAAGGTTCTGTTTACTATTATGGATGTAATCCTTATAGTAAATTTAATTTTGTAAAGTAGTGTATAATATTGTAATATTAAATCTTTGTTTTCTGAACTCAAACATTTGATCTTCAGTATGAAGTTATAAATCTTCCCCCTTCTGAATTTGAGACAGGATTTACTTGTCCTCCTTTTTACAGTTTGTAATTTTCACTGTTTTATTCCTGTAAAAAGTCATTTGTAACACATGCAAATGCTTATTTTATCTGTGCTAATTTATCAGATTTGGCTACTCAATAAAATTAATTGAAAGAACTCATGCAAGTCCATCAGTCCTTTCTTATAAATAATGTATTTGATCAATTGAGATAAATACCATGTACCAAAAGTGATAAATTCTGCTTTTAGCTAAAATGTAGTATTTAGGTGATAAAAACTGAGAGGGAATTTGAGAAAATTACTTCCAGCTGACTCAAACTTTTCTTCTGTCACTGGCATTTTTTTTTGTCCCTCCAGAGCATCTCTGTCAGTCAGCACTGTTATTCAGCCCTACCTTGGGGTTTGTTCTTCCAGTAAGCCCGCAGTGGTGCTGCACCCCACCATGTGGTACCCTGCCATCTGGCTGGAAGTTGGTCTCAAGAGCCAGCTGACATTTATGGTTGGAATTTATCCTTCAGCAGTGTTCCCAAGATGGTGATCCATTTTATTGTAGGTAACCTGGTATCTTCATTTAACATCCTAGTCTTTCAACACTTCTTTTGTAATAGTCATTCCATCTTATGCTTGCCAGTTGTTTTTTTTTTTATGAGCTGTCATCACTGCTGCTTCTGGTTCATCATACATATGTTAATGCATGAGCTTGGTACTTTTACCTCTGTATTTATCAGGTTTTTTTGAATACAGAATCCTATCATTCTCTAAATCACTTAGCATCACAGAAATATTAACTGGACTTGTTGGCATAAAGTTTTTCCCCAATACATGTAACGATTTGTCCTGCTGCTGCTGAATTTCACCACTCCAGCTGTAGCTCGGCGTTCAACAGGCAGCCATCCTAGCACTGGTCTTTGGAACTCGCAAGTACAGGATCTTGAAGCTGAGTCCTGCTTCTAATTGAAGTGCCTGTGGCGCAGTCTGTGAGTTAAGGAGTGCAAGTCATTCAGTGTCAAGGATGTTGAAGGTAATTAGTTTGAATTATTGATGGAAAGTATCCACGTCCCTGTTTTCATGTGGTTCGGCTTTCGGGTCCTTTTGCTACGCATGTTAGCTCTGTGAGTGTTCAGCTAAGGGAATAATACTGTAGCCCAGTTTTGTCGCTTTTTGTCATGCAAGTAGAGGTGTGATAGACTTTTTATTGTACATAAATATGGATGTTATGCCAACTGTATCTTGCTAGAAAGAACTGAAGACACTCCTTGTTTTATAATGTTACAGTAACTCTAGCATCCTTGAGAGGTCCTTCTTCCCTTGTTTTTTTCCTCAATATGAATAGTCAATCTCTTCAGCTGCTCACTATATTAACAGCAGTGTGGTGACACTACACTGGGAATACGATTTGGGAAGCTGACCTGTGCTGCCTACCAGCACCCAGAAGGCATTTCCCTATGCTGTGTATCCGTTTCATGTCCACACAAAAACGTCTGTTTCCTGGCACTCTAATAATCAGCATATTCTCTTCCCTCATTTGGAGTGAGCCCAGAGGTGACAAGCTAACTTCCTAAATTCAGCTGCACAGCAGCCCTCAAAGCTTTTCCAACAGAAAATCTCAAAACCCGGCACTGCGCTCCCCCTCAGCGCGCTGATCTGTTCTGCCTGAGGAGCGCAACGGGGGCTCGCGCTTTGTAGTTTAAACGTTGCGTGCTGGAAATTAAACATCTCTGTGAACTTAGCCTTGTGAACGCCTCTGATGTTCTGCTGCTTTTGTACGGTCACAGTTTTAACTGTTTTTCTAGTTACAGAGTGTTAGGTAAATACTACTTTGGTTAGAACGTGAACGTTTGCTTATTCTAATGCTTTAAGTTTCTACACAGAAACTCTGTAGAAATATCTCTCTGTATGATAAGGAAAATGCTACCAGCCTATACCAGTTTTTATATTGCATCGTTAAGCAGATTTTCCTCCTGGCTTTGCCAGGTTTACCAAAACCAGAATTTTAAGCAAACCAAGGAAGGTGCTGGCCAGCGCCGGCTCTCAGAGCATTAAGTCACGTCACCGCTGGTTTGCTTTTCCTATAGGCATGCAAAACGCCTCACCCCGGCTGCAGGTTTCCCTCAGCGCGGCGTCCCCCCGCCCCGCCGCCACCTCAGCCCCGCTGGGCCGGCGCCGCCCCGCGGCCATCGCTCCCTTCCCGCCTCCTCGCTGCACTGACGCCATCGCCTCTCGCGCCGTGATGTCACTTCCGAGGCCGGAGCGGCCATCTTCAGTGCGGGCGCCGTCCGGTCAGTGAGCGCGCCGCGCCGAGGGCTCTCCCCGCGCGGTTCCCCGTTCTCCTGCCCTTACGCGAGATGGCGGCGCTTGCTTCAGCGGCTGGAGGCGGGCGGCACTGGCGCCTGCGCGCTGAGGTGGGGCGGCCCCATTGTGCGGCGCTGAGGTAACGCCGCGGCCTCTTCTGCCGGGGATGGAGGACGGCGGCGGGGCGGGAGCGGTGCCCGCGCCCCCGGGGGCCCCCGCCGGCCTCTCGGCCTCCCAGCGCCGAGCCGAGCTGCGGCGGAGGAAGCTGCTGATGAACTCGGAGGAGCGGATCAACCGCATCATGGGTTTCCACCGGCCCGCGGCGGGCAAGGGTGAGCCGGGTGGCGGCGGGGCTGCGGCGGCGGCGGTGTGAGGGGTCCCGGCCGCGGGGCTGGCGGTGAGGTCCGGCTGCGGCCTCCTTCTGCCGTAACCGCTCCCCCCCGCAGTCTTCTCACGGGACAGTGGCTGGCTCCCAGCGGCTGCTGTTTGGCCTCTCGGTGCGATCTTTCGTTTCAGCGATGCTTTAAGTCAAGCACGACCTTCTCTGGTCCTCGAGAGACCCGCGGATAGAATACGTGTGTCACCAGAAATGTGCCGAGATCGGGTCTTGGGGCTGTTACTGTTCATCCATAGCGAGCAGACAAGCTTGTCGTTTCCCTTCACGTAGTTTTTCTTGGTTGAAGAAACGATGAACCTCCCCTACGTTTTCATACAGTAACTACTTTCATAGCTGTGTTTTCATATCGAAGTTTTCTTGCATTTGGATAACAACCAGTCATTGGGTGCTTGTGGTTGACATGCAAAATTTTCTTGCAGATTCATAGGTAGGTCATTTATATTTCTGTACATACTTCGAGGAGGCTGACTGTCTTGTCAGGAAAGAGCTCTCTGATTTCAGTTTACAAGGGTGCCCATAAGCCATGAATCAATATGCTTTAATGCTGAAAAATACTCTTTAAGCATTGGTTCTTCCTCTCTGGTAGGACCAGACCTGTTCTGCACACCTCTCGGTTTGGTTTTTGTTCTCTAGGATCATCTCTTTCGCTCTAAGATGGGGTGTTCAGGTTTAACATAGAGCAGGTTGACACTGCTTTGCCTCTGACAATAGAGAAGAACAAGACAAAGTACACTCCTTCTATTGCCTGCTCATTTGTCAGTCTTTAATGCTCCTTCCATGTGATGCACTTTCTGTAAATATTAGTCCTTTTTCTAATGTTACTTCACGTATTTGGAACAACTTTCCTCTTGGGCATGCAACGTTGTTGCTTAAGGAAGTCTGATGTTTTAATTTCTCTATTGCTGACTGACAGCTTCAACTTCTAACCAGTGTTGCACAGCTTTCTGTCTCATGTCTGCGCCGTTTCTGAAGAGTGCCCTGCAATGAAAAGCAGGTACACGTAGGGTTCTTTGTAGGCTGATGGAGGAGATCCAGGAGTGTGCTGAGTCCAGCTGTGTAAAAATGTAATTTTGGTGAAGCTGATGAGTGTTTTCAGTCTGGGCCATGCTGTGCTCTTCCCTTTTTGTTATCATTTGTTGTGTAACCAAAGTCTGAGTGTAAATGTTTCCTTTGGTACACAAGTAGGTTGTGTATGAGCTGAACCCGTTTCTTTTTAAAATGGGATTGCTTGTATTCAGGTATGTCAAATGGCTTTGTGATTAATAATTAGCACATTTATTAATCATAAATCTGTCTTTTCACTTTGGAAGTGGAGGCATCAACCCAGGACCCCAATCCAGTATGGCTCAAATGGTGTTCCATTTACCTGGTGCGCATAACTCTGTATTTTTGTTTCTCTTCTTTAGATGACGAAAGTCACACAGAATCAAAGCTTCAGCACGAACAAGATAAATCAAACTCCCTTCCCATTCCTTCAGTTTCCAAGCGAATTGTGCTTGGTGATTCTGTCTGTAGTATGGCAGGCACAGCTGACCATGCAGGCAGCATGGTAGACCTCAAAGGGGATAAGGACTTGTACAGTAAAACTCCAGAGCTTGTCAATGAGGGTACAAGTGAGCTCCGTCACCGTAATAGAGGGGAACTGCCATCTGAAGCTGCACCACGGCCACCTAGACATGGATTAGACCAGTACTTATCCAGATTTGATGAAGCTCTGAAGCTGAGGAACCAGCTGATGAATGAGAAGCCAAGCCAAGAGAATGGGAATGCAGTGGAGGAGTTTGACTCTTTCCGCATTTTTAGATTGGTGGGATGTGCTCTGCTTGCCATCGCAGTCAGGGCTTTTGTGTGCAAGTACTTGGTGAGTTCAGGGAAACAAACAATCCTATTCTGTTTTGCTAGTTTACTGCAAACTTACTAGGAAATATCCTTTATCTAGGGCTGAAGTCCATCAGTAACGACTGAGTTTGGAACTTCAGGCACGCTACGTTTCCAACAACTGTATAAAACCTTAAAAAAATCTCTAAATTCTTTAAGATGAATCTGTGTTACCTAACACAGCCACTGTGTTAACAGCTGAGAGTAGCACGCGTTTGGCCTGTAGTGTTTGAGGAGCAGAAGCACTAGAATAGTTGTTGCAGCTTCAGTCCCCTGCAAGTTTATTTCCATCTTTGTGAGCATGAGTCAACTGCTCTTCTAGTTTGGAGTCTACAAAAGAATAATAGAGTAAGAACAATAACAGTTGTCCAAGAGAAGCAGATCCTACTCATTTATCAGTCTTCTGAGAAAAGTAGTTCCTCAATATTCCTGGTGTCTGCCAGTACATCATACAGAGGTGTGTGGCTGGTACAGCCTGCCACCTCCTGGATCACTGGGCTCATTTTTACATGCTGCTGTATGCTTCAGGTTTTCAGGTTTTTAGGCTCAAAGAAAATAAAGCAGAACCTCATTTTTGACATGTAACTTGTCTACTTAGGTTTGTAGTATTCAAGAATAGTGTTGCTATTGTCCAAAAATCATTTTTTTACCTATGTAACTTTCTTTTATGACTTGGGAAGCATTAAATTACTGTGTTTTATTAGCTATTACTTCTGACCAAGTTAATTTTTGTATATTCTTTTCTGTTCCTTCAGTCAATATTTGCACCGTTTCTTACTCTGCAACTTGCTTACATGGGACTGTCCAAGTACTTTCCAAAGGTAAAATATTTTTTTCATTAATTTGAAATGTTTTAAATTTAAACTTGTGCTTAGATTGTATTGTTTTAGGACCAATGCATGTGAAGTATTCTTCCCTTGTTTTAAACTGTAGAATTGAGAGTTTCTAAATGCTGATAGTTTATACTAGTTTTTAATCTTCCCAGATTTAGTCCAAATCTTTTTTAAAAGTTGCTGTGAAAACATGGACTAGCAGCTTGTTTAGCTGTAGCCTAATTGAAAGCATCGGACCAGGAAAGCCAGGTAGTTCTTTCATGTCTTCAGGAAATCTTTGCTTTTCTCCTAGACCACACTGTTCTGTGGTTACTGTTTGCTCTGTCAGCAGCTCTTTGCATGCGATACCTGGATGAAATTTGGGAGGGTGTTCGTTAAAAAATGAGACAGTCCTTGGGTTTTAAGGGCTCTAGATTCCATTGCTAGTATCTGTTTGAATAGCAGCTTGAAATTTATTCGTGTGTGAAACTTGCTTATTAGCAAGATTTGCTATATACTTGCTTTATATATTTACACCAGTTAGTTGTGCTGAAGTATTTGGTTGATGATTTTGTCAGGTCTACAGTGCAAAGCAGGATTGAATGATGCTCAAGCCATAGTTGAAAGGGAAAATTTGCATTTTAAAGGAATAATAGATTACCTGTAGCAAATCGGAATAAATCAGCAGTTCTTTTGTAGTTAAGTATATCATTGAAAACTAAACTTCATAGTAGTCACTCTAAGCTGACGTGTCACAACACAGAACAGTAGAATTAGCCTTAGACTTGCACTAGCTCATCTGCTAGATCTTTTTGATCTTGTTTCTGCTGTCTTTAAAATCAGCTCTTCAGTTTCAGAATTTAAAGAGGTGGTGCCTTTCCACAGCTTGCTTTTACTGCACTTACACCCAGGTGAGGTCAATCAGCTTGTTATCCTTCATTTTTCTCTCATGAAACCTAGGAAGATTCTTGAAAGCTTAATTTAGATTGGATTAAATTAAGATGTTCAGCAAGTATCAAATTGCCAAAACTTTCAGCCACTATCATCTTTTCCTGCCTGTCAGACTTTGCATCCTCAGGATTCATTATCTTAAGGACAGGAGCACAGCTTTCAAAAGGGCTTTTGGGCATTTCTGAGTTGAGAGGATAAAATTGCCAAAGGGAGTCATGCTAAAATAGAAAGAAACAGTTGGTTTTCAGTTCTAAATCATTTTTATATGTTAGAAAAGTAACTATTTTTTGCCAAGTAGTGTGAAGAGATTAATCCTGTTCTGCCAGTGGAGATGCCTGGCTTGGCTTCTTACACCCAGGCTGCCCTTGTCTGGGACTCTTCCTGCTCATGCAGAAGCTGCTGCACAGCCCCACTTTACAGCCTGCTTGTAGTGCCAGCATGAAGTAGGCATAATACCTGTGATGAATTTTACCTGCTGTTAACTAGCTTCTCACTCAGCTCCATTGGATCCATCACAACATGAATCTGTAGTTAGGATAAGTGTTGTGAATCCTGGAGGGTGTCTGGAGAGAATCAATCCAAAGCTGCTAATCTTACCGATAAATTTGAAATGTGCCTGGCTGTGTGTGAAACCGTCACAACATTTGTGAAATGTAAAGCAGAATTGCACTATAACAGAAGAACTAATGTAATGCTGTTTGTGTGTGGTTTTTTGTGTTTGTTTTTTTTCGTTTAGTGTGAGAAGAAGGTGAAAACGACAGTATTAACGGCTGCTCTTTTACTGTCTGGAATCCCTGCAGAAGTGATTAGTCGCTCCATGGACACCTACAGCAAAATGGGAGATGTTTTCACAGACCTTTGTGTCTATTTCTTTACTTTTATCTTTTGCCATGAACTTATTCTGGTTTTTGGTTCTGAAGTACCATGATGGCTGTAGAATTCAACGTGGTAGTTACACTAAAGCTTTCTGGACTGTATTCCTTTAATGTCTGACTGTGCAGACAGGTTTAAACCTTCATTGAAATTCTTACCTGTTGGAATGCTTGAAAGGAGCCTTAAATCCAGTCATTTTGGGAAAGGAAGAGCAAGGTCCCAGACTGCCAGTTGTATTGGTTCAGTTTATTTAAATACTGTGTCTGCCTGTTACAAATGTGAAGAATAGGATGCAAGTGTCAGTGGATGATTTATTTGGTTTAGTTAGATGATGCCCTTCTCAGCCTCCTTCATAAATATTTACAAAGCTGCCTTTGTTCTTTCCAGTGAGAACAAAGAGAATTCCTTTCAGCAGAACCATATATATATATCCAGTATGACTATAGCTAACAAGACCTGCTCATTTTGTGATGTTCCCATTTTTTTAAGAAAGCTCTAAATAAAAGAAATCCCTGTATTCTGTTGTTCAAACTCAGAATGTTGAACCAAGTAGCTGCTTCTGGAGAATGTTGGTGAAACATGCCACTTTGTTGTCCTAATCCTTGCCTTGCTATACATTATTTGTTGTGATTGCGATTAATTTCATTTGATGATTATAGTGCAAAACAGCTAAGCAAAACCAACAACAAAAAAAAACCCTGTTGCTTACAAATGTTATTAATCAAAAAATAGGAAGAAACAAAATTGTTCGTCTCACCTGTTTGTGAGTTTCCAGCAGCCTAATCCTAGTGTAGCTCATACATGTGCTTTCATTCTGATGCTTTTTCATTATTTAACAGTTCATCTCATGAGGGGAAAGTTGTATATATTGGTAACCAACCTACAGTATGAAATGTTTGCTCTAGTATATGTAAAACTTAAAAGGCAACTATTTTTTTTTTCTAGCTCCTTGCAGGATTGCATAAGACAACTTCTAATAAGACATTAATTTCTGCCATTTGTATCTGTTTTATTACCAGACATTGCATGTAAACAGGATCTTAACTGCAGAAGAGTTCTGCTCCTGCTGTGTAATACTACAACCCAACCGTATACAGTCTTTGATTCAGCAGAGCTGTTTACGTTAACTTTTTTGGTGTGTTTGTGAAATTGCCCCAGTGAAACCACAGTAGCCATTCCTGTTAAAATCCTGTATACCACAAGTGACAGTGAAATAAAAAACAGTGCTTTGAGTTGACTCCCACACGAAGATCTATGTATGAAGGGAGAATAGCATTTTGTATTTTTTTCTGTGGGCATCCAACCACATAGGTGAAAAGACAAATACAGATGAATCCTGTTACTGGAGAAAGTAGCAAGCTAGCGAATGCTTTAGTTTTCAATCTCATATGAATTTTGCACAGTGAGAGGAAGGAAGTGTCATTCCAAATAGTCAGCTTAAACGCTGATAATCTGTAAAAATTTCTATTTAAGCTAAATTTAGTAATATTTTCAACTTGTAGTTTTCTGTTTAGAATCTGGACTTTCAGGTAATCTAGGCCAATACCTTTTTTAGCATAGGGAAACACTTACTTATTTTGGTATTTGTCTGCAGAAATTTTTTTAGGGAGCAGCAGTGTTTGATTATGCCTGTTTAAAAGTAAATGGCCCTGCTTTCTGATTACTCTTTTCTATTAAAGCTTCCTGCTATCGTTAGTGCTGCATTTCTGACTACTGAATTAGATATATGTTTGTTTAGATATACGTGGCATGAAAATGAGAAGCTTATGTTTTGATTTGACCATTTTCAGGGTTTTTTTACTGATTATTTTACAGTGAGTATTATGTTAAAGGTGTCCAGGGCTGGGCTGCAAAAGATTCTGACTTAGGTCTATTAGCACAAATATTTATTCAGAAGCTTTAAATCTGTTCATATTAGACAGGAGTTTCAGCACATTGAAATAGCTATCATTTAAGGTTGAGATATGTAAATAATGAGGTTGCTCAAAAGTTACGCTTGTTCTGACTCTATTTATATGCCTAAACGTAATAAGAATAAATTGCAAAAATACTGTGTATTAACACCTGCAAAAAGCAATGAATTTTTAATCTTCAGCATAAAAATTTTAATCCTGATCAGCTAAATACTAAGAAAAGGGCTGACCCACCTGCTGTATGTACGTTCAACTCAAGCCTTTGCACCATCCTTACGTGCGCGGAAAGACGAAGCGTGTTTTCTTCTCAGGCGGTGAAAGAAATCTTGCTGCGAGACCTAACGTGGAACTTTTCAGCCCGTAAACGCTTGGGTTTTTTTGTCCGGTGAGTTTGGGGTGGGCTGGAGGAGGCCTCCCCACCCTTGGGTGAGCGGGCACAGCACCAGGAGGGGCTTGTGCTCGTTCACCTCGGGTCAAGAAATGAACCCCTTTTATTCCATTTCTAACTTCTCCCTGTTCGTGTACATAACTCTCTTTAACGTTTATTGCCAAACTGACCGTTTTCTATTAAAAGTATATTTGTTACCCCCTTCCTTGGCGGTTTGTCCTGGCTGGGGAAGAGGGTCGTGGTGCGGCGGAGGACGTTTTTCACCGGGAATCCCGCCGGGACCGGGCAGCGGGGCTGAAGCCTTTGCCCGGGCAGTTGCGGCGAGCGCCGGGACGGTGGCAGCCGCCCGTTCCTGCCCGTTTCGCTGCTGCGCCCTCCGGCCGCCAGGGGGCGCCGCAGCCGGGCGGCGGGCAGGAAGCGGGGGGGGGGGGGGGCCGCAGACTTCCCGCCGCGCCTCTCGTCGTCCCGGCCGCTGGGGCGCGGAATGGCCGCCGCCGTTTAGCGCAGGGACCGCGCCGCCGCCGTCGCCATGGGCCGGGAGTCCAGGTGAGGGCAACGGGGTCGCCGCCGCCATCGGCCTGGCCCGCGCTCGGGGTTCGGCGATTCCCTCGGGTGGCGGCGCGGCGTGGCGGGGGGGGGGGGGTGGGGAACAAAGGGCGGCGGCGGGCCCGGCCACGGCAGGCCCCGGGCCCGGGCCGGCGGTGGGAGCTCGTAGCTGGTTCTGAGGGCAGGGCTGGGGAGGGCTCGGGGCTCTGCGCCAGCCTTCGGGGCCCCGGGCCGGCCTTCGGGACCCCGTCGGGCCGCGCGGCCGAGGCGCTGTGAGGAAGGTCCGCGATCCCCGCGGAGCCGCCGAGCCCCTCCGCCGCTGTGAGGAGCCGGCCGTGGGTCTGGGCCCGGAGGCGCCTCGGGGCTCTGGGCGGGGGGTGGGGGTGGTGTGGTGTGGTGTGCTGTGGGGGGGGTACAAGCGGCCGGTTTTGGTGGGGGGCGTTGAGTCCGAGGTGCTGGGGGTAACGGAGAAGAAGCCCCCAGCCTCTCTCAGCCCAGCCGGCCTTTGCTGGCTTGTTTTAAAATAATAGGAATGTCATATTTAGCTCGGTAGGCTTTTTTATCTGGATTAGACGTTTTTGCAGATTCGCATGTCTTTTGTCCCCTTGCAGCTGGTATAAACACCTGAAGAGGTGTTGTAACCCACTCAGCAGCAATGGGATCGTGTACTTTGTGTGTTTCGGGTCAAGCCTGTGCTGCCAGATGATTTGGAGCTGCTCACACCTGTCGGGCTTTAAACCAGCTCCAGAATTTGCAAGTGCTGTTGTGGCATACGTCTCCGTTTCCTAGTTTAATGTAACCATCAGATATTAACACTAAAACTGTGACACAGTAGTCTCCGCATGCAGTTGTGCCTGCACTGTAACAGCTTCCTAGATCCTTAACGGAGACTTATACTGTGTGAGGCACATGAGCTGAAATTTTAACAGCCGGCTTGGGTTCAAATTAGTGATTCAGTGAAGAGCTGGGTACTCCCATAGATATATCTAAATTAGTTTCAAACTAGCTAGGGCAGCAGTTGGTGCCAGCGGGACACTGTTAGAGACTCAGGCTGCAAAATCTCCTGGGAACTGAATGCCAAACTGCTGACGCTCAAGCTAGCAGGACTCCCTCGCTTATCACAGTACAGCTCTGTTTGGCTAAAAATAATAGAAAAAGTGGGTTTAAACTTGTATTGATTTTCTATTTTAATACCCACAAAAAGTTTTAAAAATGAAGACGTAGTAAGAGGGTGAGACTGAATAGTGGGTGGAGGTAGGTGGGGTGGGCTGCGTGTGCTGGAGTTGATGTTCATTAGACTGGGGATGATGAACCTGGAAATCATATGCTCAGCTTTGTTGCCACTGTAGAGGAAAACTAAAAAGAAATTTTTAGTTTTCTAAAACTAAAGGATTAGAAAGGGGGGAAGTACAGAGCAAATCCCATGGCATTTTGTGACAGAGATGGGAAAGAAATTAGAGATATCTAATGCTGACAGATGTTCTTTGCATTCAGTTGTACTGACGGTAGGCAGTATATGGATATTGTGCTGCTACTGTACTGATTCCAAATGTACATAGTACCTAAATATATTAAAGTGCTGAAATAAACTATATTATTTTTAGTGTCAATACTGTTGTAATACAACCCTGTGTGGCAATGATGGAAGGGAGAGAAGGAGGTGGGGGGCTTGAGGTCTTGCTTTCTCTGCTTCTTTGTGGATCCCGAGCCTGGCTACTAGGCCTTGTCAGGAGAAAGGCTCTGCGGGTCCTGGAAAAATAAATGGAAATATAAATTTACCTAGGTTACCTGAATAAAAGTCATATATTGTATAAAAAGCAACAAGGAACAGTTATATGTATTTGACAAATTTTGAGGTAGCTTCAAAGAGTCTTCATCTTCTCCTATGTATAATGGAAACCAGTGGATTTTCAAAAAGGAAATTGTTCTTGATGTTCTCTTGTTCTCATGATGTGCTTATAGTAGTATTCTAAAACCAAAACAAAAATTTGACCAAGTAATCCTTCTAGTTTCAGCATCATCAGGAGTGTATGTATATTCATCGGTTTGGCAAGATGATTACAAATGTTTAGAAATTTAAAAAGTCCAAGAAATTACGATAAATAATTTTTTTTTTGGCTTGTCCACCTAAATATGACAAATATCCTTTAACTGTAAATTGTTCTCATGCTCATGTTCATCTTTTTTTGTGAATTTACGATGCAGGCATTATCGGAAGCGCTCTGCGTCACGTGGACGCTCTGGTAGCCGTTCTAGGAGTCGTTCTCCATCTGACAAAAGAGGAAAACGCGGAGAAGACAGACGCTCTAGAAGTAGAGATCGAGAACGTAGACGTGAGAGGTCACGCAGTAGGGACAAGAGAAGGTCCCGATCACGTGACAGAAAGCGTCAAAGGTATGACTTATCAATTCCAGTCAAAGTAGATAAAAATGCCTGTTGTCTGAATATGTTCTTCCACTACAATTGGTTAGTTTGCTGTTGTTCATGTTAGATTTTACTATGCTTAATGTTTTTGCTTATTAAATGGTTTCTATCTCCTGGTGCTGGAGTTTGTAAGCTCTTGGTGGTCTTGATTATTGTTGGGATTCCTTTTACAACTGGTTCCTCAATGGCAGGCTAAAATTTTACTACGATCATATGCTAAATAAATACAATTTGTTTTCTGTGGCAGACGTTCAAGAAGTAGAGAAAGGGAACGGAGCCGAGAGAGAAGAAGATCGCGGAGCCGAGAGAGGAGGCGCTCTAGAAGCAGAAGTAGAGGTAGACGGTCTCGATCTTCCAGTCCAAGCAAAAACAGGAAAACTGAAAACAGGTATTTGTGTCCTCTAATTATAATCAATGTCATAGTGACAAAATATTGTAAAAGTATTGGTAGGATGGAGGGAATCATCAGGCAAAGCTATGCAAAGCTTTGGTTTATAGAATAAGGAGAATACTATGTGAGTGTACTGTTATGATCTTTTCCCACTGCTTAATGTGTCTTAACACAGTTTGTTGTGAGAATGTTTCTGTAAAAGAAAAAGTTCCAAGTTGTGGCAGCTAAAAAAAGCAGTTTACTTTAAGATTGAATTTCATTCTGAAAGTTTTGTAGTGCTTCATTGTTATCTCGGGTTCCAGTATCAATAAGTAATGTTTTGTGTCCCAGCGTGTATGCCCAAGTTAATAAAGTACAGGTGCTCTCTAGCACAGGCATTACATTGTAGTATAACTTTCTTCAAACTTGTAAATTTCTAGGGAATAGTAAGTTTTAGTTACCAGATTTACTCCAGTGTAGTGTTCTCAGTGATGTGCTGTATCATTTTCTTCCTCAAATAAAGCAATTTATTTCTTTGGAAATGTACAAGACTTTTAAAAAATGCAGGTAGGGTAGGAGAAGGGGATCTATAAATGGCATCATGGTAACATCTATAACAGGAATTCCCGAACTGTTACAAGTGCCACTGATTGTACCTGAGCTCAATGTTTAAGCCATTCTTTACACAAAAGGTGTTCTAAAGACTGTAAGTCAATAACGTTTGAAATCTGCTTTTTTTTTTAAAATGATATTTTTGCAGAAAAATAAAGTATATAGTGTAACATTTCAGTGAAGCTCAAAAAGTCTGCTTTGGTAAAGCCACCACCTGTTTTAGATGCTGTTTGTTAAATTCTGTGGGTGTGCTTAGTGCTGCAGTCAATACAGATTTGACAAGTACTGGTCTTAGGGGTTTATAATTGAATAAAACTGTCTAGTAAATAGACTTGGTAAAGAGGTGAAGCTTGAACTTTTGTAGATGTTGAGTTTAGAAATGTGTAAAAACTTACTACAGGTTATGTTCCTTTAAATATATTTTAATGGATTTTTCAGATATAATTACAAACAGCATATAATCATGCTATACTGTAAAAGGCGTGGGAAGTCTGTAAGTTTTAACAGCAGTCTGTATAAAGAATAAGCAAGTTGGTGACAATCTAGAAATCGTGAGAAGCTGGAATCACAAAGTCTTTTGGAATAAGTGTATGGTTTGTATTAGAGTAGCTCAATGAGATTTAATTGGCTAAAGTGAATTTTACATTTATTGTCATGAGTTAGCACATGGATGCTTTTTTTTTTCTTTTTTTTTAATTGGAAGCAAGGATAATAAAATCTGTGACAAACGGTTTTTATATTAAATGCAAGTCTGCATGTTACATTTGAGTTACATAAGTAGCTTTTCCCAGAGAGAGGTGGTTCTATGTCCTTCAGCCAGTACTGTACGCTCAGGGGGACATTCAAGCTTCTGTGGCAAGATGCTAGATCACTTTACCTTTCTCTAGAAATTCAACAAACAGGAAATTTTTAGTATCTCTTTTCTAAGCGCTGTCTTCAAGGAGGTGTAAAAAAACCTGCAGAACCACTAGCGTATCAATTATAAGTGTTTGGAAATGAAGTCTGCAACTTCCCCCTGTAGAGAAATGAGAAGAACAGAGCTAAAGCATGTGAATTGGTGGATTGCATTTCTGGTAGTAGTTAAAGGGAATATTTCCATAACATGGCACAATTCTCTGGGAGGCAGTGTGCTTTGTAAGGTATTTGAAAACATAAGCCTGTACAGGGTGTTCATAGTTCTGTTTTTATCCAGCACATGTGTATCCCTGCCCTAAGAAAAGCTGTAATGTTCCAAGAAATCTTTGATCTTACTTTTCAGATCAAGATCTAAAGAAAAGACAGAAGGTGTGGAAGTTTCCAAAGAAAAGAAAAAAGACAAAGAAGACAAAGAAGAAGAGAAGGATAAAGATGCCACCACAAATACCGTGGCCACTGAGGTAGAAGCTTTTAACACTTATAAATTTATAAGATAAGAATTTAAACCAGGAATTAAGTTAGCCATAGATTACTGCATCAACAAAAGAAAACCTGTTCTTAGAGCTGAACAAAATCCCCACTGAATGAGAGAGTGTTCTCTTCAGTAACACAAACTCCTGTCATGGGGTACACTTCCAGTTCTTGGCATAAGAAACATTCTTCTCAGTTCAGGATTTCAAACTGCTTAGACTGTGAACCACAGGCAAGTGTGAAGATCTCACATTTTTCACACATTAGGTGTCAACAGATGAGCTGAAAATTTTTTTGGCCTCTGGACCCAGGCAGCAATCAAAGAACAAAGGGAGAGGGAAGCTCACTTTGCCTTGTTCCATGTCATGAAAAGATGTGCCTAGATGAAGAATTCCCAAACTAGCCCTTCTAGCTAACTCTTCTAGACCAGCACGTTGTTACTAACGCTCCTTTGTTAACAGTGGCTGCACTGTCAGTGAGAGCTCCCCAGGCATAAACCAATCACAGGTTTTTGTACTAGAAGGACTTTTGGAAGTAGAGGGTAACGTGATAATTCTTTAGTCTTTTATGGATCAATGGCTAAAATGAGTTGAAACTCACTGGTGTGAGTTACGTTTTTTTTCCCTAGTAAATAAAGGAAAGTTTAATTTGCTATTATCTTAAAAATTATATAGCAGCTACTATCATGTAAAGTAAAATAGTAACTGCATTATTTTACTTTAAAATATTATAGTTGATGTTAGTATGTTTCATTTACTTCTGTTGTGATAAGTTTGTGGATGTCCAGTCTCCTACAGCATGCTCACACAACAGTTACATTTGTTTGAAGAAGCATAGGCTAAAGCCAGTGGCCATTTATTTTCACTATTTGGTTGTTTTTTATCATAGAATTTTGATCAGAACAAACTAGAAGAAGAAATGAGAAAACGAAAAGAAAGAGTGGAGAAATGGAGGGAAGAACAACGCAAGAAGGCTATGGAAAACATAGGAGAACTGAAAAAAGAAATTGAAGAGATGAAACAGGGGAAAAAATGGAGTTTAGAAGATGATGATGGTATTTAACTTTTTATATAGGACAGTTAAAATACTTTTGTTCCTAATGTTTTTATTATATTATCTTTAAAGCATTTAATTACTTCTCAGAAGGTGAACTATAAAATAACAGCCTAAATCTAGTTGTGGCTTCAAATGGTTTAAGATACAATTGAGATTAACAAACTGGAGAGATTTGTATGAGGAAAAATGATACAGTAATAAAACCGGACTGTAGTTATTTGGGTAGACTAATAATTTAACACATGTGAGCACTTCTCTCTTTCCCTGTTTTATTCCCGTCTTTCTTGCTCGTATTAGATGATGAAGAGGAAACTGCAGAAGGAGAAAAAGAAGGCAACGAGGTTGAAGATGAAGAATTAGATCCTTTGGATGCTTATATGGAAGAAGTAAAAGAAGAAGTCAAGAAGTTCAATATGAGAAGTGTGAAAGGTGGAGGTGGGAGTGAAAAGGTGAAATCACTTATTAAGATTTTTTATCTTTGTCTTTTAAAAATTACTTAGTGTTTTAATATCAAAATGGCTTTGAAAAAAGAGAGGATGTGCAAAAAAGCAAGAAGTAAGTTAGATGCACTTAATGCCTGTTTGCCTTAACTTTAATTTCCTGGTGCTTTTATCAAGCATTATTCTGATAAAATTTCACTGAAGGAATTGAAAAAAACCCAGCATAATGCATTCAGAAGTACAAATATTCTATATATTTTGTACAGTATGTTTTTTGTTTTATACGCTAGTGCAATAATTTTTCTTAACTTTTTATAGAAAACTGGACCAACTGTTACCAAAGTAGTAACCGTGGTGACAACCAAAAAAGCAGCTGCAGAGTCAGAAAAGAAGAAAGGGGAGCTCATGGAGAATGACCAAGATGCAATGGAGGTAATGGAAGTGTCTTGTATTTCTACTGTGAAAAGGCAATGTGCCTCTGATAAGAGGCATGAGAATGAGATTTTTCCATCTCCTAGGAGATAAACATTTAGGTATTTAATTCGCAGCACACTGGTCAGAAGGTTTTTTGATCTTATGCAGTTTCTTGTTACTTGTACTGTTTGGGGTTCTTTGGTTTTGGGTTTTGGGTGGGTTTTTTTTGTTGGTGGTTTTTTTTGTTAGTTTTTTCTTGTTTGTGTTTGTTTTTTTTTAGAAATTGCCATTGCCATTTTATTGTTCAGAGGCAGTGTTATACAGATGAGAACTGAATGAGTGCATCAGGTTGCCTGGCTTTGTATTTGTTCTTAATATGGCTGGGCTGGTGTATGTCACGTGTAGTGTGTGTTCAGTTCATGTGTTTATGTTACTGAAATTGGGCAGGCAGTCCTGGTGATCCTGTGTGTGAATGACCCACAAGCTAGCATAGAGTGTTTATGTATGTATACAGCTGCTCAGTCTGCACATTCAGTTGCATGTATCTAATCTGAAAAAAATTAGGTTTACAGTTCTGCTGAATTTTTTTGTAAGTAGAAATATATTCATTCCCGAAATACCTGTAAGTTACAGATCTCAAAATACTTCGTAAATCATGATGAGACATCTCTTTTAGCACAAATGAGAGGTAGATGTTTTCATTTTACAGTTTAGGAAAGAGTAGAAAGGAGTTTGATTCTGCCTGGGGCTACAAAATGCTGTGCCAAGTCGTGTTCTAGTAGAGGGCACCCTAAACCAAATATATAAGCATTGTCTGTTACAGTGGCTGTAACTAACAGTGTTTTAGTAGGAAGAGGTGGTACAAGTAGATAAATGTAAGCTGCCCTTTCTGGATGTGGGTTCAATGAATTGGTAGATCTCCCCCTAGTCTTTACAGTACACATTTTTCTGCATGTTGAGCAATGGCAGATGAGCATGAGTATTGAATTTTAACAGCACAATGCTCTGGGATTCTCATAGAGCCATCTTGCTCAGGGATTGGACCGGAACTTCTCAGAATTACTCTTCTGTGACCAAACTGCCTTCATAAAATGCTTTCAGGAGAATAGGAATATTGAGTGCTTAATGTGGTTGTGTGTGGTATTGTAGGCCTGAATAGTAGTTAAGTGTATAGGTATATTGCTGTCCGGGGGGGTCTGAGACAGCCTTGCCCAAATCGTAGACTAGATACCCTGCTAGCACTGTAGCTCAGCTAGGTCATGGTAAGCTCTATGTTGCTGCAGTTCCAGTGTTAGTAGAACTCAGCTAGTTTAAAGCTGAGTTGAGTGCATCTGTCAGAACTGTGACTGCAGTGGGACACAAATCAGTGGTATGCTGGCTGGATTTTTTTTCTTAATATTTTCCTCTTACTGTTTCTGTTGCACGGCAGTGATTATTTCTGAATGACAAGGCTGGTAGTATTCATAAAGTCATGAAAGTGATACAGCACACAATGAAAGTTAAGGTTTGGGAGAAACATGAAAGAAATAGATGAAAGAACAGTTGGGACTCTTCTTAAACTGAGAGCGGGTTTTCAGTGCCTGGTCTAATAGGGTAAGAAGTAACTGTTGAATTGTTGGAACATCTGCGTGAAGTTCCTTTGTAAATGAAAAAACAGAGCCTCTCAGAATATCATTCATACTAATTTACACACAAATTATAATCTATGCAGTATTCCTCAGAAGAGGAGGAAGTTGATCTTCAGACTGCCCTGACTGGCTATCAGACCAAGCAGAGAAAGCTGCTAGAACCAGTGGATCATGGGAAGATAGAATATGAACCTTTCAGGAAAAACTTCTATGTTGAAGTACCAGAACTAGCTAAAATGACTCAAGAAGGTAAGGACAAATACAACCAGAACACCTTGGTTACTATTGAAGAAAAGAAAGATGGATTTTGATGTGTAGAAAAACAGCAAATTCTTTTGGAATATAAAGAGCATTTGGAGCAACTTGGTATACAAAAACATTGAATCAGTCAGAACCCTATTACTTATAACTTCATATCATTATATATGAGGCTTTCAGTGAAAAATTTACCAGAGTACTTTCCACCTGCCTCCTGTATTTATGTATAACAAGCTAATTCTGGTGGTGCTAAAACTAATATTTCATGTTCAGGGACAGATCAAGGTGGTAGAGGAAGGTCAAGTTTGACTCTGTTGTAATGCAAACTCTATTTCAGAGGTGAATGTGTACAGGCTGGAGTTGGAGGGAATTACAGTCAAGGGAAAAGGCTGCCCCAAACCAATAAAAACCTGGGTACAGTGTGGTATTTCCATGAAGATTCTCACTGCCCTCAAAAAGTAAGCAAGCACTTTATGAACTATATCATGCTTGATTTTGCTCACTGTGTTCTATCATATGTTTATGAGAAAAACCTTTTTCTTTGTTGCATAATGCAACGTGCCCATGTTTATAGATGCTACATATATAGTCATCAGTGTTTATCACTCAGTATGGCACTATTATTATGAACTATTCCTTCTGCCATTTGTATCATGCTTTTACTGCTCATTTTTAAGCTGTGTTTTTTGAATGGCACTGATACGCATATGTAAATACAAGTATGCAAATTTTTTTAGCATGACTTTGTGATTCACATCTGTGAAATTTTGTGTATTTTATTCTTAAAATATCTTTTTTTCCTTTCTTTAAGACATGGCTATGAAAAGCCCACTCCCATTCAAACCCAGGCTATCCCAGCGATTATGAATGGACGTGATTTGATTGGCATTGCTAAAACAGGAAGCGGGAAAACTATTGCATTTCTGTTGCCCATGTTCAGACACATTATGGATCAGAGAGCATTAGAAGAAGGAGAAGGTCCCATAGGTACAAAGCTTTTATTTTCAAGATTGCTATTTAAATAAATAAAAACTCAACCGTACACTTCAGAAGGGTCTTCAGTTCTTCACTTGTTTATAGGGAGGAATGGTTACTTACTGATCACCATTTATGAGTGGCTTTTTTTTTTAGTTAGTTAATGATCACAGTGCTATTTAATTTGTTCGTGATCACTTTGCTATCTAATGTTGTTTCAAGAGCACTTGCATGTCCATGTATCTGGAAAGGGAGACCTTACTCCTTTGATTTTGAAACTTTGACCAGATTTCCTCTCCATCCTCGTACTGTCTTAATTCTCTTTTTCTTGAAATTACATTTTTAAAAATATATATAAGTAAATTGCTGTAAACATTATTACAAATGATTAATTTTTGTTGTATAATTAACAACATCTCTTATATTACAATGTATGATGAAAATGCTTTGCTTTTCAGCTGTCATTATGACACCTACTCGCGAGTTGGCTTTGCAGATTACCAAGGAGTGCAAGAAATTCTCAAAGACACTTGGGCTTCGAGTTGTCTGTGTTTATGGAGGAACAGGAATCAGTGAACAGGTACACAAAAGACATACCTTACTTGTCAAATAACTCTTTAACTTTATTAGTTAATGTTACTTTCTCAGTGGATTTAGTTCCTTTCTCTCTCCCGTAAATCCAGTACTTTTGCAGCCTTCATTATGGATTTTCTCTGTATGAATGGTTGTAATGCAAAGGCTTAATCGTTTCCACCTAACTTAGCCTTAAACGTACTAATCTTGAAAATTCTCAAGTATGGTCCTGAAAAGTTTCAGACTGTTTCTTTTTATGTATGTACTGAGCATGGCAATAGTTAAACTATTAGTGGGATGTGATAGTTTGAAAGTTATTGAGAAGCTATACTTTTATGAGAGTTCTCCTCAAGATAACAAAAGCCAGAAAATGTTAACTTTCGTTTATTGCATTATGAAATATTGCATGTTAGAGTAACTTAGAGATTAATTTCAAGGGGTTTCCCCACCTGCATTTATGGAAACAACAGCAGTGATCATCTGTGATGGAACATGGTTTATTTAGTATCAGTTGTCCCCGATAAACATGTGACACTTCTTATAGGCCCTTAACTGTATAGAAGTCATATCCCTATTATAACAACTTCAAGTTGTCAGAAGTTACTCTTTTGGAAAGCAAAGTTTTCCAAAGGCTTAAAGAAACTGCTGCGTAAAATCTTTACATAAACAATTCACATTAGTAGAACAGCTGTATTACAGTGTATGTCGTTTTCTTTTTTGCAAGTTGATACATGTTTTAAAAAAAACAAACAACCACAAAGCAAAAGACCACTCTAATAGTTTGTTTACTATGTTTTGAAATCAGATAGCTGAACTCAAAAGAGGTGCTGAAATTATTGTTTGCACACCTGGACGTATGATTGACATGTTAGCAGCTAACAATGGTGAGTAGAAAACCTTTTCCTATGGAGATTTTTTTATATTTGTTGTGTAATTCTAACAAATTCAAAAGATCATGTATTTTGATAAATGGTCTTATGGAATTTTCTTATATCTCTTCAGGCTGCACTATCTAGCTATTGAGAATGTATAGTACTAATAATAGGTTTAATAATACATTGGTTTGACTTTTTTGGGGAGGACAGGAAATACTACATTCTTGAAGAGTTTCTGAGAATGTTTATCATTGTTAAACTTAAAATGTGCTGGTCCAAATTTTTTAAATTCAAGTCATTTAGATAAAGGTTATATAAGAGTTGCTTATTTTATCTGCCCACTGATGCTTTATTATTGTTAGTGTAGCTCAGCAGTTACGCACTTTTATGTAAAAGCATCTGACTGCCTTTATCTGTTGGTTTTAAAAAACAAACAGACAAAGAAGCCCTCCCTAAATAACTGTTCAAAAGCAAAAGAACTGACCTTACATCAAATACTCAGATTGATTAAACTGAGCCGCTGCAGCTTTAAGAGGTTTTGTCCTAGTGTAACCATTGCATGCTTATTAGATAAAGTTTTATTATTAAATTATTCCACATCAAAACCTCTACTAAACTGTTGACATTATTTAACTTCTGTGGAAAAAGTACCTTCAAGACATATAGAACTGGGCTTCCAAGACTTAAATCGTCAAAGGTAGGTACATTAATGCTGTTCCCAAGTAATTTTACAAAGTTATTATTTGGGGATGAAAGTGTTAAGATGTTAAATAGATATGTAGATTTTAAGAAATATTTATTTTGTTCCTTAAGTATGAATTCCATATCTTAAAAAAACTCAGCGCTAAATCTCTAAAAAATAATTTGAGGATTCAGCTACAATTTGCTGAAGCTGAGAGGACCAAATTCTACTGTAGTTTGATAGGCACAAGTCTGAGTGATAGTTGTCGAAAACGTGAAAAATCTGTTCCATTCTGCGAGCATTTGACAGTGTCACTCCACAGTTGTTTGGAACTGAATGTGTTCACATGTTAATATTGTTTGAGAATATGATTCTTAAATTCTTGAGTTAAATCCTTCTCATGAAAGGGAATCTTAGCTATTTGTTTGGGAAGGGTGCTAATTATCCTGTCCATCATAATTTCAAAATGTTCACAGATATACAACTTGCTTATTTTGTTTCCAGCTGTCCCAGAGTTTGGGGTGGTTCTTAATTTTACACTTAGTAATGTTACTGGGTAGGTTTTAATCTTTAAATATTCATTTTTAAAAGACTGCTTACTCTGTTTTATGCATATTATTAGCAGTTAACTAGAATTAGTATGATTATCCTCAAATAGTTATTTCTATCTCCAAGGAAGCATTACATATTATATGTGTAAAAGGAATTTTTCTGAGGCTGCAACAGTTAGCACTGGACTTTGCCTTCCACACATGCGCTGTAATCTCTAATATGTTTTTTTCTAGGTGGCGCTGTCAGATAATGGCTGATGTGGCTCCTTGCTTCATCTCAGTCTTAGTTTTATGATGTGTTTTGGCGAGGGCAGTTTTCTGAATTTTACAGGTTCTTCTGGCCCTATGATGGTATGCAAGAGAAGAGTTTGACAAAATAAAGGGCCTTGTGCATACTTACACATTTCCCAGAATGTATATGTGATTAAAATGAGAACATTAAAATTCACATTTAGTGAATTTTTTAAAAAATTAATTAATGTCTTTGTTAGAAGATAGTGAGACTATATAACATTTTTTTAAAAAAAATTATTCCTGAGGGAAACTAAATTTCCATTTGATTTTGTTTCCCATGTGTTTTTTCCTCTCCTTTCACAGGTCGGGTAACAAATCTCCGTAGAGTCACATACGTTGTACTTGATGAAGCAGACAGAATGTTTGACATGGGTTTTGAGCCTCAGGTAATTAATGACTTGAGTGATATTGCCACAAGATGTTGTTTTCCACTTAAAGGATTTTGCAATGCTACGTTATTATTACTCTGCCAATGAGTATTCAGAAAGATGTGCTACATATGGACAACAGTTTAAACTGACTCTTTAATTTTTCTATTATCCTCACATGCTTTGTTTTCAATAAATTCTTACATAGCTTGGATTTTTCTCTAATATACTTTTTTTTTTTTTTTTTTGGCACAGTAGTTCTGGGTACTTGTGGCCATGTTGTAACTGTATGTAATCCCTTGATGCAGGTGTCATATTAGTAGTTGAAGCCTGCTTATAAAGTCTTTGATGTCTGGTGGTAATGTCGTGCAGGAAGCAGGAACAAAACGTTGAAAATGTTGGTGAAAAATTACTTGCTGGCAGCTTGGGACGTCCAGGACTCTTTCACTTGTCATCAGGCTATATTGTCCCCCAAAACTAGAAAAATTCCTTTATTTTGGCTCTTGAGCTGTAGGGTTTCTGCTGCATGTCTTAATATTTCTGCTGGGCTGTTGTTGGGTTGTATATTGCCACTCAACTTCCCTTTGAATCCAGCAAGTTATGCCTGTCTTCAAATGCCAGCACCTAGGTCCCAAGAGGAAATCTGTAGAGAAATATTTTGTAGTCTGTGTAGTGCTGATACCACCTAACTTTAAAGACAACAGCTCTCTATCTGTATGAAGTTCAGTTACAGTACTTGGATATTAACAAGGAATGTTCTCTTAAACCAGGTTATGCGCATTGTAGACAACGTCAGGCCTGATCGTCAGACTGTCATGTTCTCTGCTACTTTTCCCAGAGCTATGGAGGCGTTAGCTCGGAGAATCCTAAGTAAACCTATAGAAGTGCAGGTCGGAGGCAGAAGTGTTGTCTGTTCTGATGTGGAGCAACATGTTGTGAGTATCACACATCTGCCTTGCTCATCTTCTCATTTGCTTGCAAAAGATTATTTCCAGCAATATTGAATATAAACTAATATACCCACAGAGCTTTTATTTTTTAGAAGTTTAGTGACTTTGTTAAAGCTGAACTCAGGATAAACTAACACCCTAATCTGCAAATGCAATGTGATAGCTTTTTTTTTAAAACTTGTTCTTATACCACTAAGCTGAACAGCAGTTTTGCCACGAGCTGTGGAAACAGCCTGAAAAAGTCATCTCCTGTACCTGCCTGAATGTGTTTAATGACTGAAGATACAATTTATACTCTTTCTGCTTTGCTTTTGTATGTCTTTTTCCAGATTGTCATAGAAGAGGAGAACAAGTTTTTGAAGTTACTGGAGCTGCTGGGACACTATCAGGAGAAAGGATCAGTTATCATATTTGTAGATAAACAAGAACACGCTGATGGGTTGTTGAAAGATTTAATGAGAGCCTCTTACCCTTGCTTGTCTCTTCATGGAGGTAATTTGCAATCTTAAGGATTTATATTAACAACTCCAAACTAGAATATTGGTATTCAGTAGTTATAAAGAATAAGTTACTTAGTTCCTGTATAGTACCAATTATTATTTCTTCCTAAGCAGCTTTTGCTTTATAATTGGGAAAGATATTTGTCTCTTAATTTGAAATAGGCATGATAGCTTTCCATAATTACTCTTTATTGCTCCCTGGGAGATGTCATCAGATGCCAAGTCTTGTCTTTGTGCAGCAGGATTGTTACTGAGAGTGAACACCTCTCGGGGAATATTACTAACTACTTGCTGCTGTAGAGCAGTGAATGCCATTGGGGGGAATATTATATGATATTTTTATTTGAGATTCCACAATAATAGCAGCTGTTGTTTCACTTTTCTGCCATCAAGTAGTAATATAACAGCAGTAGTTTAGTAGCAAGAGGAGGAAATCTCTTTAGAATGTTGTCCATCCCAGAGTATTTTAAAACTTTCTATATATAATGCTTTTAAAAATACGGTAACCAATAAGTACAAAACCACTGCTCATTTAGTGCAACAATGGAAGAGGGAAGAATATGATCATTCTTCTGAGACTTCTATTGCCTTTAGAGAACAGAAAAAACCTCCAAATGATGTCTCCATTTAATATAAGAAGTCACATACAGAATCATATTAAAGAAACTTTTGAGGATCTTGGTATGGGAAAACATCTTTTTGTAGTGGAAAAACTAAAAGTTTTGTTATTCTGGATAGTAGACTAAGAGAGCGATTGTTTGGGCTAATGTATGTTGCCTGTAAAAGAGTGAATGTATTGAAATTTTATTTGCTTAGGCTTTCAGTTGTTTGAGGTTGGAGGGTGTTTTGACCTGTGTACAAATTCTTTTGGCTCAGAGCAGAGCTTTATAATTAACTGTTTTGTCTGGTTTCTTGCAGGTATTGATCAGTATGACAGGGACAGCATAATTAATGATTTCAAGAATGGAATTTGTAAACTTCTGGTGGCCACGTCTGTAGCAGCAAGGGGCTTGGATGTAAAACAGTTGATGCTGGTAGTCAATTATAGCTGTCCCAACCATTATGAAGATTATGTGCATCGAGCAGGCCGAACTGGACGAGCTGGCAATAAAGTATGTATAATCAGTTGTCTTTTGGTTATTACTGAAAATTTTTCCTTATTGATTGCTTGATCAAAGTGTTCCTAAGGCATAGCTACAGAGGGAGTTGTTTACATTATTGGTGGGAAGAGGGTTTTCCTTTAGAGCACATCTAAGGTTTTTGAGTGATCGTGTGTAAAATATATTCTGAATATTAGCACTGTGAAGATTGGAACTTGCACATTCTTCTGATGTATGAACGTTCTTTTAAATCCTGTTTGTGGCTGAAAGTTTGGGTGTTTTTCACTGTTGGAAATGTGCCCTACTAAATTTATAAGATTTTATTTTCCAAACTTTTAACTATGACAAGATTGAAAGGAAAGACTTCAGTTTCTACCATCTGTGGTTGATTGTCTCTGTATCAGCTTCCTGGGAAATGACATTATTCATTCTACGTTCCCACTAAAAAAAGTTTATGCGTAAATATCATAGTTAGTTTTATTGACCAGAACAACTGTGTCTGTGCAAGGGTGCTTCAATAAATTTAGAGATAAAGTGTCTTCAGGGATTTTTCTTTATTATCTTTTAAATTAATTTTGACCAGGGATATGCGTATACATTCATTACTGAGGATCAGGCACGGTATGCTGGTGATATCATTAAGGCTTTAGAATTGTCGGGGAATCCAATTCCTACTGATTTGGAGAAGCTCTGGGCTGACTTCAAAGACCAACAGAAGGCTGTAAGTAATTCTTTCTTCTGTAGTGGGCTTTGGTCTGGGTTTAACGCGTATGCATGTGGGTCCACTGGTACAGTATACATACATGAGTCATCTCACTGACTTCATTGAGAACACATACGTATGCTTAGGTAAGTGTCTATTTTCAAGATTGGGATCTTGAATGTCATTTACAGGACTGTTCTTGAGAATTTAAATATTATCATCTGGTATGTGATAGAGAAATGCCTACTGTATAAGGGGCACTTTGTTTTTTATCAAAATTCACATAAAAGATAATGAAGTTCTTTCACAGAATTTGTATTATTATTTCTAGAGCTCCTGCCATCAGAGGATCTTGCTTATGCTGAGAAGAGTGACTTTGGAGTTTTTCCATTAGATATTGCTTCTTAAATAATTTCAAAATTATTTGTATAATTTTATAGTTATTTTATGACTACTGGACATACTTCTCTGTATGAAAATACATGTTTTTATTTTCAGGAGGGAAAGTTGATTAAAAAAAGCAGTGGATTCTCTGGCAAAGGTTTTAAATTTGATGAAACAGAACAGGCTTTGGCTAATGAAAGAAAGAAGCTACAAAAAGCAGCTCTTGGCTTGCAGGATTCAGATGATGAAGATACAGCTGTTGATGTAAGCACCTGAAAATAAGATTTAACTTGCTTCAGGAATTCCAATATATTTGTTTTTTTTCCCAGTAGGTTACATAATGTTGCAGATTTTTGTTACTCCATGTCCTATGCTACTGATTTAGTTAAATTGCATGAGTATACCTCTGTGTATTCTTCTTCGATATAAAAGATATATAGCTATGAAGATCTTGAAAGTATCTTTCTGACTTACTGATATTTTATACTTAATAAATGTAGTTATGTAAATGTCACAGAAATTCTTTTCTTTGTAATATTAATCTTGTGTAAATGAAATAGAACCATTGCTCTCCATTACAAACATTTTTTACTTGCACTGTTTTAAAGAAATTCATAGTAGCATTTTCTATTTCTAAAACCTTACTAGATTCCTTTTTTAATGTTTGTTAAGAGTCATTTTTGTGGCTTGGAAAGTAAACACTTATGTTCAGACTTTTTCCTAATGATCTGTTCATTTTTCTGATCTGTAGTTCTGGACAGGCTTCTACCATTCATATAGGATTAATTTCTTTAAAAGCATGTAAACTAAATGCACTTTAGTGTTTTCTTTCTTTAGGATGATAAGATTATCTAATGGTAAATGCAGTGATGTAATAATAATTATTTTCTTTAGATCGATGAACAAATTGAAAGCATGTTCAATTCAAAGAAAAGAGTAAAAGACATGGCAGCACCAGGAACATCAAATGCTCCTACACCATCAGCTGGGAATGCAGAAAAATTGGAAATTGCTAAAAGATTGGCTTTGAGAATCAATGCCCAGAAGAATCTTGGAGCAGAGGCACAAGTATTGGTCCCCTTCCACTTTAAGGTCAGGCTCTTTAGAGAGCAATTTTTTTCTTCTTCTTCTTTTTTTTTTTTTTTTTTTTTTAAATAAAAGCAATTCCTTTGTTCTGTGGCTGCCATTTTATTTAGTGCTTCTGCACACTAAAAATATACTGCATTATTTAGCTCATTTGTGCTGGGCTAACTCAGTTACAAGTTGTAGGATTTGTAATTGTAATTTGTAATTTGTAGTTGTAGGATTTGTAATTTGTAATATGATAATAAGATTTAATACAGAACTGGAGATGCTTTGTCTGCCCTGGCAAAGAGTTAATTCATTACTGATAAAATTACACAATTAGGTTTTGTCAGCTTCAGCAGAGTTGCAGAACATCTCTCTCTGTTTGAAGCACGTGTTATACAATCCATTTAGATTTAGGTTAATGTGATCTGGATTGTCCAAAGGTATTTTGAGCTGAAGATACAAAAGACCAGTAAGATCTTTTCTGTGCAGATGTGAGGGGAGTTATTATTGAGAGGAAGGAAAGAAGAGAAAGAGAAGTTTGGAGAACGTATTTATTAGGTGGACAATTATATTACATAAAAAGCTTTAATGAAACCCTTGTTGGTTTATATAGGACTTCCTTTGGCTACCTTGTTCTCAACATGGACCTATATTTTTACAGGATGTGATGCAGCAGGCTACAAATGCTATCCTGAGAGGAGGCACAATTCAGGCTCCTACTGTATCTGCCAAGACCATTGCAGAGCAACTGGCTGAAAAAATCAATGCTAAGCTCAATTATGTACCCATAGAGAAGCAGGAGGAAGAGAAACAGGATGGAGGACAAAATGAATCCTTTAAGAGATATGAAGAAGAATTAGAGATCAATGACTTCCCACAGGCAAGTAACCATTTTGCTATAATCAAGTGTAAATGACCATTATTTAACAAAGGCTATCTTCATAGTTTAGACTATGATTATAACAATAAAATATTTTGTCTTTATTTCTTATCATACCTAATTGAAATTACTACATTATCTGTGATTATTTCTCAGTTTATAGATACACAGTGCTTTGGTCATATTCCAGAGAATATCAGAAAAACAAGCATTCCTTATCATACAAAAATTGTTCCACCCTCTGCCACTGACTTCTCTTCTATCTGAATCTTTGACACTGTCTGGCATTTTATTTCAAAGGTCATACTACTGTGACTGATACTGCTGCCTGCTTTTTTATTACCTGAGTATTTTTGCCATTCACAATATTGCTGCTCTAGTCTACCTCATCTGTTATTTTGAGGATTTATATTCCACAGTATCAAGCACAAATTCCTTGTATTTATCTTTGAGGTTCTGACCATGTTTGCCTTATTTTATCAGGTTGTTGTGTTATTAGTTTGTTACCCTTCCCCTCTCAGAAATCCTCTTAATTCTTATCCTAAGCGGTTTCTCATTCATAGAACATGTTCTAGATTTTATAATTTTGCTAAGGATCGTTCAAACCCTTTAAGGATACGCTTGCTAGGTACAAAGCATTGCCTGCCCATAATGGCTAGACAGGTAACTGTTCTGTTGTCTGCATGTGTGTGTCTGCAAATAAATAAATTGTAGATCTTTAGATTACTTTTTTTTTGTAGAGCTGCACTAGAAAGAATAGCTCTCTTCTGGTCGTCTTTTTGTTCTTCAATATTTTGTAACATCTTCTCTGAAACACTGATGTATATATGGCAGTTCATCAGTGAGGATCACCACTGCTCATTATGTCCTTTGAAAATCTCTATAAGGAAGTGGTACTCCTCTTGTACTGTATGCGTGTATAATACTGAACACAGTGCAGATCTGAGGTGACAGAGATAAAGTAAGATAAAATGATTGCCTAAAGCAAGAATGACAGCTGACTCTGTAAGCTGGTTTTTATAGCAGTACTACACAACCATTCAATACCATCGCGTGTCAGATACGCATAGGGTAGGCTTCCCGATTACGGGTGCAGTCATTTCTGAGAGTCAGATTAATGCAATTGTCTCAGTCTACAAGTAACTTAAAAACAATCTACTAGATGCTTTCTAGTAATTTCATTGTCTAAATTAATGGGATGCATTTATCATAATGAAGTATTTTTGAGGATATTGTAGAGATTTGGGACAATTTTTACAGGGTTTTGAGTGTTTGGCAGTGTTTATTCCTTAGGCTTTATTTATGAAGATTTTAAGGTTTACTTATTTTTGTCTTTAACCAATGAACTATGTAGAAATAAATAGCATTTATTTTGTTAAAGGGAAGTAATTGCAGCCATTGACAGTGTATGTTTGCCCTTGAAGTCTATTCCTGTACAAAAAGTGCTAAATAAAATACTTGAGTGCTGCTTTAGAAAATCGCAAGAAAAAATAACAAGTTTTTAACTTTAAGTGTAGCAACATGGAAGGTCTCTATAGAGTTCTTGCTTCAATAGTACTATGCATCCATTCTCTTTTTTCCTTCTTCCATAACTTTATCTTGCTGACATGAGGCAGATGTTTTTTAAATATACTTGCATAAAAATAACTGGCTAAAATTTCAGTCTACATTTTTAAAGTAGAATGACATGACTGATTTTCACAGTGCAGTGTTCTTGTTGTTTGTCTAAAATGTCAACTAACCTTTGGATTGCCATTTTGTGTGATGCCTTTCTCCTCATTGATCCTCCCATATCCTTTGCCTTGCAGACTGCCAGATGGAAAGTTACCTCCAAAGAAGCACTACAGAGAATCAGTGAATATTCTGAAGCTGCTATTACAATCAGAGGAACTTACTTCCCTCCAGGCAAAGAACCCAAGGAAGGAGAACGAAAGATTTATTTGGCTATAGAAAGTAAGTATTCTTTTTATAAATGTTTCACTTAAAGATAGGAGTCTAGTTTTGTAATTAGACATGGAATCTCTGTAGTTGCAGTGTTCAGGTGCTCAGTTACAGACCCACTGTAGTTAACTTTGCAATTACTAAAGAAACAGTCATTTATCTTAATACACTTTGTCAAGTGATCCATGGCGATCACAGATGCTTCTCCTCAGAAGACTGCCCTGCCACAGAACAACAGCAAAATGGAATCAGTTTTGGAGGAGAGGGAAAGAAAAAAAGAATAAGCACAAAGATGTCTGTGCCCTGTTAAATAAGGAAGAAAATGGATCGGGGCGGGGGGGGGGGCTGGCTGTTAAAGGTATAAGAAATTACATCCACTACCACACAAAAACATTGCTAATCTCATGATGGTTAAGTAAAGTTTTTCTCAAAGAAACCTCTAATCCTAGGTATTTCTGAATAGTGTAACTTATGACTGTGTTTTAAATATCTTCCTTAAAACAGAACACAGTCTAGCTGTGACAGTCTGTACAATACTAGAGTGTTCTTCAGCAAATAGCTTAGGATATTCAGCAAGTTTTATCTGAAAATAGCAAGGAGTGTTTATTCTGTGGGCTTCACATACAGAAAATGTTTAAGATAGTAATATTTTCTTGTCTTCAGGTGCCAATGAACTGGCTGTACAGAAAGCAAAGGCAGAAATCACACGACTTATAAAAGAGGAGCTCATCAGATTGGTGAGTGAAATGTCCGGAATGCAGAGGGAAAGTGCCTTAATTTATGCTTTGTGAGATTGATTTCTACAAACGTTGACGCTCTGGCATATGTTTTCATTAATATCAGGGGCTGGGACCTATAGATCTCAAAAACATTGTTTCATTGAACAGCCTAGAAAATATATTGCTGTGTTCAATCAGCCAGATATACGGCTATTATCCAGCCAGCAGATGGAGATAACACATTAACAGAGCTTTTTGAATGAAGACCCCTTGAAGAGTTAGGTCCCAATAAATTTCCTAATTTCAGCACCATCAGGCAGGGGAGAGGCGAATTATTCCCCTCATTTTAATACTTTATATGTGTTGAGAGATTTGTTTTGCCATAACTTCACAGCGTACCCAGCTAATAATCGTCTATGTTCAACATACTCTGTTTTCAAACAAGATACTGTCTTGAGAAATTGTATTTTGAGTTCTCTGGTTGAGGAAACCTTGGCTTTCTCTAGAATAACCTTCAGTGATACTACATTAGACTTGACAGTGTCTTTGGCTTTTTCTCTTAAGTAGCCATTCAAATCAGCAGTCAATTCCAGTGGTCCTGCTGTGAGACATTATTGATAGTTTTGGGGTTAGTTTTTGGATTTGTTTTTGGTTTGGGGTTGGTTTTTTTTTCAAAATTGTTGACCTTCCCATAAAAATGTTTTCCAAAGGAAGGTGATTGCTAAGGAATTGCTAATGTACATGTAATGTGGATTTATTGAAATTCATTTATCCCTTTTCACTTCAAACTGTGATTATGCTCTTCTTTATTTGCAGCAAAATTCATACCAACCAACCAACAAAGGAAGATACAAAGTTCTATGAGTATTTGGAGTTATCTGTCTGCCAGTGGCTGGTGCGTGAAACTTTGTGGCTTCTGTTGTTTTTGCTGTTTACACTGCTTATTGTAAATTAAGAATTTTTTTATTTTGTCTTGCGGACATTTTTTAACAGAAAATTGATACTTGCTGAAACATCTTAATTCTCTCCACTAAAGTTATCAGTCTTAAAGCAGACCAGTTTTGGCGGAGCATGATTTAATTTAAAATTGCAGTTTATATACTTTTCATCATAAAGAATATAAAATAAAACAGATTTTAATTTTTCTGACAGACTATACTGTTAAGTAAATTAAACACTGTTGGGATTTGTGTTGGAAATTGTTAGAATGTACCTGCTTCATATTGTGGGGATGGTTCATGCCATATCAGTTTATACTGGAAAAATTATAAAACACCAAAATAAAGGCAGGCTTTTCTCCTGATCCATAGCATCTCTCTGGCTGGTTCCACACACATTCGTTCCCTGTACAAATGTCCCCCTAAGGTCAGAGAGTCTTGCAGTGATCAGAGTAGAGAATTTTATCCAGAAATACTTGAGGTCTAGTTTTAAGATCTTCTTACCCTTTTCACATCCCATGTTGTCTTTATCATCCAGGTAATAGAACAACTCTACGGGGTTTTTGTAAAGTGAAATGTTTTGTAGTATGAAAATAGTTTTCCTGGTTTTTTCTAAACATCATAATTTTAGGATTTATTTTTTTTTTCCCTCATTCTCTGACATAAGAATGAAAGCCTGTTTAGTTTAAAAAGAAATTCTCAGAAAAAAAGAGAAACCTCTTTTGTAATGGAATATGACTTTGTCACTTTTTTATAGTATTCTTATATATACATTTAATGTGATTTTTCCCCCAGGGTTGTCGTCTTTATTACTGTTAGGACATGGCTTTAAGTAAAAATGAATAATATTTATGAGTGAATTCCACAAATATTGACTATCATTGCAGTCAATAAGCTACTGGGACAAGACCTTTGTTTTTGAGGTCTCATCCCCGTAACCATTAGTATTCATGATGGACACTTACTACTCTTAAGCATTTAACTTTCCTGTCTACTTATCTGGAGCCTAAGCGGTAGCAATTTGAATCGTCTCATTCTAGCAGCTGCAAGACTTTCAAGATGATGACTTGCAAAAGGACTTTTGTAGAAAGCTTTTCTTACCTGACACATTGAGAAGAAATGTGTCATTTTAAAACAGCTGTGTATATACTGCTTTAACCCTGGTGAAGACAAATCATAGATCCTGCATCATGGCTGTATAAATTCACAACTTCTGTTTCCCAACTTCAGGTAATTTAAATGACTATTTCTGTTTGCATACAACCGTCTGTTACTCTAATGTCAGCGTACCTTATTTGCAATACAGGAAATGAAAAGTAATGATTATACCAACTAACAGTATACATTTAGGGTAAGAACACCCAATACTTGCCAATATTAATACATTGAGTAGAACAAAGAGAAGAAGCACACACACAATAACACTTCTCAAAATTTAAACCAGAAATCTCAAACTAAAGCCCTATGGTTCCCTTTAAATACATTGGTTTTCCTTCTGTTAAGAACTAGGTTTTGCTATGTTTCATACAACTTGTTGAATTGTCTGACTTTTTGACAGTGTCCCCCCTGAAGAGTGACAGATTTTGGTGTATTTAATGAAGAGCACTTTCAAGTTTGGACAGCCTGACACTTCTTTAAAAACCTTGTTTCAAAATGTTCATATATATATTGGTATCTCCTAAAAACGGCATGACGGAGACATTTTTTGTGATTTCCAGCTTTGCACTGTTGGATTTCAGAGATGCAACAATGTATAATCTTTAACTTCCTGGGGTTTTTAAATGCAATGTCAATATTCCTATGTTTTTTAAAATTCCAGCAAAAATAAAAATAATTTCAATGTATATTTTTCAGAAACTGTCTTTCTGAATAGCTTATCTGTTTTCTGCACTTACATTGCTTCTCTGTTTTTTCCTATGACAGTTAACCTCATACTTTTTGGAGTAGGGTGATGTGTAGAGTAACTAGTGCTTGTGTTTTTCTGCTTGAAATGCAGTGAGATGCAGCTCTGACTCAGCTAAGAAAGTCACAGTGAAGGTGTTTGGATACATGAAAACAGGAGCGAAATGTATGTAAGCCAGAGGAGAAGAAACTCTGAAATTAACAAATACAGAAGGAAAAAATAGTGGAAACAAGATGAGAATAAAAGTTTGGAGAAGACACAAGTAATGAAAAATGTTATATTTAGTTCTTTCCAAGTGTTTCCATGGATATAGACAAGATCTTTATGAACATCCCAGTTTGGCTGCTTTCCAGGGAATCTACCCTGGACAGATTCCTGTCACCAGTTCTTGGAAGAGCACAGGGATGCTGTATTTCTTTTTTTTTTTTTTCTTTTTTTTATTTTATTTGTTAATGCACGTAAGCAGAGCTTGTTCTGTTATCTGCCCAGGGTGATACACTACCAGCTTTCTAGGTTGCCTTACACTTTCAGTGCTTGAGTAAACAGTGGTATTTGGGGTGGATGAGTGATACAAGTATTTGATAGCGGATCATGAATGAGTTGCTGCACGTGTGTGCCAGTAATGCAGTGTTGACCTCATGCAGTGGAGGTGGTGAGGGGCGATACTCTGGGAGTGTTGCTGTTCTCAGGGGACAGGACACTGGCACTTTTCGGTGGCAGTGGAGTAAGAGAGAACTGCTGTGTAGGTGAAGGTCTGTGAATGTGGAAGAGACGGTGAGCACCGGGAGTGGCTGCAGGCACAGAAGGGGAGCCCCGTGCCACTGTTTTCCGTGGCAAACCTCCACCACAGCCTGAGGTCCTGGACCCAGCGGGTCCACATCAGAGGTTAGGGGAGGGAGAGAGCAAGACTTTTGATCGCAGCCCTGCTGGCTCCCTTGTTCTCTGTGCAAGTGGCCCACCAAAGACTGAAACAGCAATATTCCTCACCACATTGTGAAATTTTAATACGGACATCCCATCTGTCGCTGTGGTGGCCGTTTGCATGTGAGAGCTGATGCAGCACGTCAAGCTACTCTCTGTATGGACGTGAGTGGGCAACTGGGCAGAGGTTTTGCTCTGTGCCCTAGCCAGGAAAATGGGAGAGGAGGACTAAATCCAGTGTGCTGGGTGGGAAAGACGGAATTCACAGTAAGATGAAAGATGTGTGCAATCACGGTTCAGAATTTTATACTACCCTAACGATACTGCACATCGTCACCACTCTTTGTTTCATTAAATAGGCAGCTTAAGGCTTACTTTACATGTTAGTCTTTATGCTGTAAAATTTGTAACAAAAATGTAATGAGCGTAGATCACAGCCTGGCACGTTCCATAGCTGTTCCCTGTCCTGGCTGCTTGAGATTTTACTTGTACAATTAAAGTAGTGCAGTCTGTTTAATGTGCATTTGGCTGCTAATTAAATAAAAGATTCTGAGGCTCAAAGTGCCATCTGTAGGAGCTTTTCTCACTCGAGTCTTCCAAGTGGAAGACAAAAAAAATAAAGATTTTTAAGCAAAGCTTTGCTAAAATTCTGCAACTGTAATAGCCAAACATAAAACAAACACCAAAGGCTGGATCTAGGATCTTCCTAAAATAAGAAAAAGAATGCCAGAGTCTCAGGGAGAGAGAGTGCACTTTGTTATTTCAGTTCTTCAGACATGTTTACATTTGTAAGAAATGGCAGTTACTTCAGTGAAAATAGTGACAGGCTTAGAGAGACAGGTATGTGTATCTGTGAGAATGGAGCCTGTGTAGCTTGCTAGAATTAGTTTTTAATTTTCTACTGTGGACACGTACTATTGATGTTGTGTTTCTGAACACCTCCATTAAGAGAGCCTTTTCTAAATTTGCCTGAATGCCCTTAAATAGGCTGGTGAGGTGGTTCTCAATGTGAATGTTGGTGTAAAACCAGCCCTTGCCACAAGCCTACTTGCAGCGAGTTACTCGTTCTGGCCTCCTCACGTGACGCTCAAGGAATGCACTTTCCTTTGATTATTTTTCTTGACCCAGATCTCTTCCAAATATGGTCTCAGCTTAAACAAGTTTGTGTTCTTAGAGCTCGGGCGTTTGCAGAAGAAATTCTGGCTTCTAGCTAACTGTGGCTGTATGGGGGGAGTGGAGGCAGAGAGCAACCAAAAAACGTAAAGATAAAAGGCGCACAGCTGGACTCAAATTTGTCCCCAAATGTACATTTTGTAAAATGTTTATACAGTGCTAGAAAGGAAGATTTGTTTTCATAATTTTTAGCTACAGTGGAAACAATTGTTTTTAAATAAATGACCATTAGTCTGAGTGATTGCCACCCAAACACTGCTTTTCTGAGACTTCTCATCTGAAACAGATTTAAATATTTTTCTTTAGTCAAAGGAAAAGATACAAAATTGTCAAGCTGACCAGCATAAGCAGAGGTAAATTAATTAGTATCTCAGAACTAAGTAGTGCTAGTGAGCTAAGAAATTATTAATAACCTACTGCGGAGTGAGCATATGATTCTTAAGTTATTTTATACTTTGGCCATTCCAAGTACAAAGTTCATCATCACAAACGTGTTTCTCAGACAATAAATACCACTGGGCAACTTTTCTGAAACTAACTGCTGAGCAAGGAAAATGTTACACTTAACGAAAATCCTTCATCTTAACTAAAACCTACGTTTCCTGTGCCTGTGCATGTTAGCAAACGAGTGAATCTGTAGAAATTACCAGCTCTGATAATTCATAGTTAAATAGACAGGAGGTTGTGGCAGTTATGGTGCTGAATTCTCCCGGCTTGCTGAGCGCACTGCGTAGCTGAGGTCTGCCGAGAAGGTCATGCATTGCCAGAAGGAACTTGTGATTTTAGGCCCTTCCTCTTCTTGAAAATTTGGATCCACGAGTGAGATGTCTAGTAAGGGAGGAGGGGAATGGGACTTTGCGGTCTGGATGTAGGAGGGGGCGGCATTTCGTTGCATCTTTTACCTTACAGATAATTAATGTAATCGTTCGCTACTGCTAGCAAGAGCAGTCCTTTAGAGAAAGAAAAGGAGGAAGCAGATTTGCAACCTGAGTAGCAGCCTTGCTTCAGGTCCTGGGGAGATTTCACAAAACAAGACAGTTGCAGACCAATTTGTCTTTTGTTTGGTTCCTGTTTTTATTAGCACAGCGTGCGGATGAGGAAACCGGACCCTGTTGCTACCAGATTAATATTTGAGCACTGTAGGCATCGGAGCTGGCTCATCTGGCGTGGGTTTGCCTGGAGCACAATACAGAGCAGTCGCACACAGGCAGCACCCTCACGGAGGCACATCCAGCTCCAAGGTCAAACATTTAGATCTCGCTCTGCCAGTCTGCTGGCAATAGCGTCGACAACAGCCCGATTCAGGTTTCACAGCTTCTTGGGATGGCACCTTTCACTGCGTCACATTACAAGTTCACTCCTCTCTAGTATCTGACCAGTTCTGCATGCTGTTGAGATCAAGGTTTCTTCTAGATGAATCAGGAGCCTGAGCCCAGCCTGACTTCCATCACCTTCCAGACTAAGATATTAAAAGGAAAATAACGGGATACCAAAGAGGTATCAAACTCTACCACTTTTGGTTGGTGGCAGCATTTCCAGCAAGAGTTAAAAACAGCAGAAAGATGAGGTTCGTAAATAAAATGAATCATTTGCTAAATTAAGCTAAATAAATGCTGCTTTTCCCTGCTGCTTTCTTATATTGCAAGTGAGGATTCCTGCATGCATTAGGAAGCACTGGCAAAAAAAATGAACCATCGTCTTGGCAGGATGTTTCACAGCAATTTTCGGCCTGAAGAGCTCCAAGTATTGTAGAAATGGGGTACCACAGGGTTGGAGTACAGCAGTCAGCTGCCCAAACAACAGCAGAAGAGGAAAATATTTAGAAAAACAGAATTAGCCATTTGTAAAAGCTGCAGTTTCTTTTTCTGCCTGGTCTTTCTCGCTTTTATTTTTAAGACCTCATCTGAATAACACAGAACATCTTTCAGACTCTTTCACGTGCCAGTCATTTAAGGACTCGCGTGCTCATTTAGACCCTGTGGTTTGAAGGTCTATGTGCTACTGTCCATCAGTGGCCCAAGGGCGCTATCAGAGGGCAGGAAGGTTTGGATGAATATACAGTGGCACTGATGCTGTCAGCATCATTAACAAACGTGGATAAAAAAATCTGTTGGTCATAGCCCTCAATAAAGTGGGCCGTCACATTGTTATACTAAAACTGACCTTGACAACAGAAGGTTAGATTGTGAAAAGTGTCGGGCACTTAAAATTCCCGTTTCTGTGGGATCTTTTTGGAAATAGTTGAAGTTGCTGTTCCTGCTCGAAGCTATAAAGCCTTGTTTATAGCGAAGTGCCACTGCAATACTAAACTCTTCAGAACATAGATGGATGAAACGGCAAAATATTTAATAACAGTACTTCATTGCAGCTGGTGCTGCAAAACACCAGTGGCTAATGGTACATGGACTCAACCCTTGTATGATTTACATTGGAAATGTCTTTAGTGCGACGTGTAAGAGAACTAACCTAATATGTTATTTTAAAACAGCCCTAAAGCTTGACTGCGACACGTGTACTTTTGGGACAGAAAATATCACACTCCTCTATCCAAATGAAAGTAATGGAAACACCAAGCATCCTGAATCAGCTTTCATGAATGTGCTTAACCGTTTACGGTATTTAACATACACAGGCCACGTTCTATGCTTTATTTTACTACACAATAGATCGGGTGATCTATCCTTGGGAGCCAGCTGCAAAGATGAATGTGAATAATGCTGCTATGTGGTGGAGAAGAACAGGAACGACAGCTCAGTGCAAGCGCTCCCCTGCCCTGTCACAGAGGCCCAGGGCGATAGCGATGGCGATCGCTCGCCTGCACCCGAGGCCGCCGCGCACCATCCCAGCTGCCCTCCTTGCCTGCCCGGCGGCCCTGCCTTCTCCTGTGTGCGAAAGCCAGGTGCCGTCAGGGCGGCCGGCCTCCCCTCACCTCGCCCCTCGGCAGCCCCCTGCGCGCCTCGCACCTCAGCCCAGCGCCCGCCCGCCACCTTCCCGCCCGCAGGACAAAATGGCGGCGGGTCCCCCACACTGAGCGCCTCAGAGGCGGGAGGAGCCCCCTCCCCCCTCCCCCCTCCGCCGGCTCGGCTCGGCCCCGCCCCGCCCCGCGCGCGCACGCTCGCCGCCCGCGCGCCCCCGCGGCGCGGCCCCCCGCTCGGGAGCGCGCCCCGCCCTCCCTCCCGCCCGCGCCCGCCGCAGCGCCGCTCCCTGCAGCTGCCCGGCGGGGTGTGGGGGAGGCGGCCGCTCGCTCCCGCCCGCCCGCCCGCTCGTCCGCCGCCCTGCAGGCCGCCCCGATCTCCTCAGGTAGGTGCGGGCCGGGGACCGCGGTCCCCCGACCCCTTCTCCGCGCGGTGGGTAGGCGGCGGGCGGGCAAGATGGAGACGCGACCGGCGGGGGAGGGGAGCGGAGCCGAGCTGGAGCTCCGCTCCCCTCCCCTCCCCCGCCGGCCGCGTCCAGCCCCGCCGCTGAGGGGGATCCCCCGGTCTCCTCACGGTGGGGGGTGGGAGGGGGCCGCCTGCGCTCCGTTCCGGGGTACGGGAGCTCGGCCCCGCAGGGCCGCGGGAGGGGAGCTGCGCCATCGCCGCCCCGTCCCGCTGTCCCCCCGCCCGGGCGGGAGGGAGCCGGGCCGTGCCCTGGGCCAAGGCGGGGGGCTGGGCCCTGTTTCTTGCTACCCACGCAAGACAGGTGACACGGGAGGCGAGCCCCCTTTCCCCCGCAGTGACCCCAGGCGCGGCTGTGGTGGCAGCTGAGGCGGCGGGCCGGGGCCGGAGGGAGCTGTGCCGCCCCTTTGTCCCCTCAGCTGGCCCTTGGCCTCCTCAGGTGGAGCTGGGGCCTCCTGCTGCGTCCCAGCCTGGTCACTCCGCCACGGTCAGGAATTATTAATTCCCTTCAGCACCTACAGCTCTTGTGAGTGGGGATAGTGTATATGCAGTGCTTTTTACTTAGATTTCCATTAGCGTGTGGGATCTTAATGCGTACGTACAGTCCATGGTTGTCTTTCCTTGGCGTACCTGGGTAGCGGATGCCTTCGTTCACCTGCATGTCAGGGTATCTGGATAACCTCTGTAATGTTCCTTCTGAGCCTCTTTGCGTTCTAGCAAAACGCGTGTGAGTGGTGTATTTTCTTGCATATAGTTACAGATAGTTTAGTACATCCATATTCGTGCATAGCCCTTCTGGGGTAATTAATTAGTGAATAGTTGCACCTTTAATTTGTATGCATTTTTCTCTGGATATCTCTTTAAAGAAAGTAACAGTTGTTTTGATCTACATGGTTTTTATTTTTGTAAAATGAAAGAGAAGGGGGAACACTGAGTTAATATATTTCTTAAATGATGGTTTATTTCTATTTCAGTCTTCAGATGCCACACTTTCTCTTACAACTTCTTTCTTTTTGTGTGTATCTGTATCCTTCAGGTTTTAGATGCAACCCTAAAGAAAAAAGTCCCACATGTTTGTCCATTGACCATTGTTGAACAGATTCAACAAGTGGACTTTGTCTTTTCTGTGGTCTAGCATAAGTATGCTGCAGTGGCTGTGTTTGGGTGTGTTGACAGGTGCCTGGAGCCTTTTGCACCAGTCCTGTCGCAGAAAAACACCATGGAAGTGCACATCAGGAAGGAGGTGTTTGATCTATCTCTTAAGCTTCAAAACCCTTTTGTGGGAGGAGGCTATGGAAAGAGGAGAGGGTAGGTGAGAACACCCACTGAGATGAATGAGCACCTCTTACCTCTCCGAGCTATTGTTCTAGACTACAGCAAGGTCTGTTCCCTGGGGAGAAGAGCGGGTGGGCGAGAACACCCACAGAGATGAATAAGCATCTTGAGCTCCTCAAAGCCATTGTTCTAGGCTGTGGTGAGGTCTGCTCCTGTTTACCTGGGAATAGCTCCTTGAGGTGAACGGACAATTTCACAAACACTAATAATCCTTTCTTTGTAAAGATCTACCTCTACCTGCTCCATCATTCATATGCATATTTGGATTGCCTTGAAGTTTGGTAATTACAGAACCACAGAATAATCAGGGTGCAGTTTCACAACCTTAGTCTTCTAAGCCAGTCTATCTGGCCTGATGGCTGCCTTGATTCTGTGCTGCCCCATCCCCAGATGTGGGCGTTTTCCCCAACCTCCATTCCCTGGTGCTGTGTTTGGGACTTGTCATGCCCTTCATTCAGGTCTTTTAAGTCCATTAAGTTGTCAAAGTCATCTTTTTGAGGTCTAGTTAGTTTTTTAAGTAACTGGGACCAATGGCGAGTGGGTCAGTGGCAGCCAGTGGGTAACGTGGCTTAGGCTGACCTGGGGCCTCTGTCTCTGTGCTTCTAATGGAAATGCTTGTTTCTGTTCCTGTCTTGCCTTAATGCCAGCCGACTGCTGCTTTTGCTTTCTTGTTGGATTAGTTTTCACCTGGGTTAGATCCCTTGTGTTGGTTTGTCCTGCTCTTGCACAATAGTTAGTGTTGGCAGAGGGAGTGGGAATGTGGGAGACGACAAAAGGGCAAGATTGTCCCGTTCAGAAAAAAGGCGGATTTGGAGTGGTTTCTACTGATTATGAAACCAAACTGTCAATTGTGTCAGTGTAACTGGAGGTGCACAGTTAATTAAATCATTGACGTGATCTTCCTTAATTTTTGTGAAGCTATCTTAACCCTCTCAGGTGTTCTGTTTCACATTATCACATGGTTATATGATCTTAATTTTAGGGTGGGAAGAAGTCAGCTGACATTCTTGCTGATGTTAGCATCTAGTGAAACTCTGCCCTTCGATATGACTTACTTGTCTTTTAAGGTTAGAAAGCCTAACAATTACTTGTTTGCTTGGTTCTGCAATCACATCATGAACGATCCCTAAAAGTTCACAGTTTACTTGACACTTAGCCTAGCTAGCGCCTGACAACATCTAATCTTTGTGAGAGCAGTGCTGATCTCTGTGTTTAATACAAAGCTGGTGTTTAGCCTTTGGAGAGCACTGTTTCTCCAAGGGTGCCTGAGTCGAAAGGCTTGAACTCCCAGAGGCAGAGATACACCCAGGTTGCAGCTCTCCAGTAAGGAGCAGGAGTCGCAGCCCCTTTGTGAGGGAAGGCTCCCCCTCCGCCTGGCACATCTGGGGAAGAGGAATTTGAAGGGGTTGGGTATATCAGCTCCAAATAACTCTTCGCTTAACTACCATCATGTAAGAAAATGATGCTGGGTCACTGGAGGAATACTTCTAAGTTTTTGTATTGCTTGGGGAACTCTTAATTTCTTAGTCTTTTTGCACTAAGAATAATTGAGAAAGAAACTGTTTTCAAAATCATGAGACTGCAAATTGAAGAAACAACATAGTGTCATGTAGTAGCTCTAGCAAGTCACTGCTGTAAATAAATTGTTCTTATATTTGGGCTGTTTTTAATATATTTTATCTAGTGTCGAGAAAAATCATATTATGCAATCAACTGTAGAAAGTGCTTCGTCAGCACAGTTTGGAGGAACTGGTTATCTAGCTTCAGAAGTAGATTAGATTTCAAATGTAGGTTCAGGTGTTACAGTGTATGTTGTACCACTGATAGGATTTCATAGTTAGTATTTTTAAAATATTTACATTTATGGGAATACTTAAGGTGGGTGCAACATTGTGAAAACAAGTGGTTGCAGGTTTTTAAAATTTGGGTAAAGCCCTACTTTAGCAAGAGTTAATGTGGAGAAAAGGAGCTGACAATAAAAGGGACACTTTAAAAACATTTAAATTTATGTAATTCTTTCTTTTAACTGAGTGATGAAAGTATTTCTCACACCAGCTATCCTGAGAGAGAAGAGCAGAACCTATACTGTATCTCTGTTGCAATCTTGAAAGGGAAAATATCGCTGCTGCTGCTTGAACTCCCGCCCTGCAAGGAAAATGAGCCCTTTGGTATTCCCCAGGGCCTGCAGGCCCTGTGCTGTTGTATGTGGCATAGAGCGTTCTTTATGCAGAGATCTTGAACAGAGCTGGTCCTGTGCTCCACTGCAATGGTTTTAATTGGTAGAAGTGACGTTCAGAGTACTAGTGCAGAAATAATACTTGTATCTGCTTGTGGTTTTTAGCATGTCATATACTTTTTCTGTGTTGGATGATGATGAAAATGTACTTCTACAGCCTCCTACAGCTTCATCAATGCTGTTGAAACTATTGCAAGCTCAGCTGTGGAAAACTTCAGAAAAATGAGTGGGTTTTATATACTAACCCTCATTAAAAAAAAATTGTCCCTGTTGGTGATAGGAGTTTACCTTTCCTGGTATTCCATCATTTGAAAACCTATAATATAGGTGTACTTCCAGTTTTGTTCAGACTCAAGCGTGTTTTACCAGAAGTCAAAAGCAGTTGCTGAGTCAGGACTGTTCTGGTGCTAACCAGGCTGCAGTTACAGAAAGCAGGCTGGGGTGGGTGAGTCCAGAGCAGTTGCCTGCTTCTTATATTGGAACTGATTATTCTGCTAATGCAGATAATGGGTCGCAGGTCCAGTACTCAGTATACAATAGGTAATGAGCAAGTGCCTGTTCTGGGGGCTTGTGTACTTTATTTGCTTGTGAAAGTTTTCATCTTGTCTACGCTGGCAGCTGAATTCTGCCCATGAAGAAGGCAAAGGGCGTGATGTTTGAAAGCTAAAGACAGCATCATGTCACAATCCAAGAGGGCGTTCTTATGTAATGTGAAGTGAGTAGCTTTGATCTTAAAATTTTGTGTTGTGAACAAGACACAAATGGGGATTTTCTGCATAGTTTCAAGCCTAGAGAGGGACGGCCCATACCAGTAACAGAAGCCTTAGCGGTTAAAAGCTAGAGCGGTGCAGTATGTTAACCTGTATTTGGGGATACAAGGACGGACTCTCTGTCTGTCCAAAACCTGTCATATCAGTGGAATTAGGTGAAATTTCATAAGTTTCTTGCTGTGTCTGTATTGCCTATAATGTGGTTTCTGTTTGTCGTGTTTTAACCCCAGCTGGTAACTAAGCCCTACACAGCCGCTCGCTCACTCCCCCCACCGGTGGGAGGGGGGGAGAGAATCAGAAGAGTAAACGTGAGAAAACTCGTGGGTTGAGATAAAGACAGTTTAACAGGTAAAGCAAAAGCTGTGCATGCAAGCAAAGCAAAACAAGGAATTCATTCCCCACTTCCGATGAGCAGGCAGGTGTTCAGCCATCTCCAGGAAAGCAGGGCTCCATCACGCCTAACAGTGACTTGGGAAGACAAACGCCATCACTCCAAACGTCCCCCCCTTCTTCTTCCTCCAGCTTTATATCCTGACTGTGATGTCATATGGTCTGGAATATCCCTTGGGTCAGTTGGGGTCAGCTGTCCTGGCTGTGTTCCCTGCCAACTTCCCCAGCCTGCTGGCTAGTGGGGTGGGATGAGAAGCAGAAAAGGTCTTGACTCTGTGTAAGCACTGCTTAGCAATAATGAAAACATCTCTATTATCAACACTGTTTTCAGCACAAATCCAAAACATAGCCCCATACTAGCTACTATGAAGAAAATTAATCTATCCCAGCCAAAACCAGCACACTGTTTCATCTCCCAGCAGAATAAAGCAAACGATATCAAGCTTGACTCTGAAATACAAAAGAATCCTAACAGCAGCCTCATATGTTGTGTATTGACCGATCAGTAGCCTGGCTGTCATCTGAGCAAAACAAAACTTCAGACTCACCTCGCTGGTGCTAAAGCAGGTTAACTTTGCAAGAGAGTGGCAGCGCAGCTGTACTTTAAAAGGAGGGGTTGTTACCATGCCCAGAAATCCCCCCACAGCAAAGCTTTGTGGGTCCTGCATGGATGGTCCTGTTTCTTTCTTTATTTCTAGCAGCTGTGGGGCTTCTGTGCTTTGTTGCATGGGAAGCTCTAATGCTGCCTCTCTTTTCCCAAAGCTAGCTTATCCAGTTGTCTCCTCCTTTCCCCAGCATTTGTATAGAAATAAATTACCAGATAGAAAAGGACCCATACAGAAAATCCTTCACAGCCACTTTCCAGTAAAAACCTTTTTGAAATACGACTCAATTTTGTTACTACAATGCCTCATCTTAACTATTTGTTTACATAGAAACATTCAACTAGTCAGTTGAATCAGTTTAAAAACTTGATTTAAGTAAACTGTTGCAAATATCTTTTACATGTCTATTTACAGGTTTAAAACAAGTAAGTTCAATTTCACTGAAAACTTTTCTGGCCAGTTTTATTTAAGAATGCTCGCACACAAAGTTGTATGTGTTTGGCTCCACAGTTTAGCTACAGTGTGATTTTTAAATTGGTGTAGCTTTGCATTTTATACCAGTTCTCATTTATACTGTATATCTCCCTGCCAAGAAACCTGGTTCCACTCTACAGATAGACTCACTACATTCTTTTATTCCCTGCTGTAATGTGAACGAAGTAAAATTATGCTGGAGATGTCCATGTTAGGGTAATTAAGCTCAATTACAGATTTCCTTTTTAAAACTTTTCAAAAAAGTCTTAAATCAAAAAAACACAAAATGAACCTTGGCTACTCCTTGAAATTTTCATGGTTTGATGAAAAACGGGGGGGGGGGGGGGGGGGGGGGGGGAGCATTAAAAAAAATCCCATTGGCTGTCTTCCACCAACAGTGTGTGGGGTTTTTTAAGCTTCCTCTTGTAAGAAATTTTAAACAGTTACTGATTTGTATGTCTTTCTTCTTTCATCAATTACAGTGATACTGGCTGTTGCCAGATGGAAGGTAAACTAGCATCAGCCAGGTTTTGTATGTAAAGTTAGTGTTTGTCAAGAGCTCTCAGGGATACTACAGTAGACACAAAACACATGCATATGGTGATGAAGCTCCAACGTTTGGCAGTTACAGCAGGACATATTCACTGTCTAGGAGTACCTGTGATAGTTCTCAGGAAGGATGGATGGTGTCTGTAGGAAAAAAACCCCTGACTGTAATGAGGAGAAAAAGCAGAGAATAGGAGTGTAACATAGGCAGGAGCAAGTCTGAGTGGTGGTCGGTCTCCTGAGAAATACCGGAGGCCCTCACTTTATTCAGTGCCTTCTCCCTGCTCTGGTGTGTTCCTTGGATACTGGGCAGCTGAACTGATCCTTCTTTGTGGCAGTCAAGCTTGGAGAGGCTTTTTGGGGTGAAGCCAGTATTCCTGCGTTTAAAGTGAGTACTGAGACAAGAATGCTGCTAACCATTCCAAGTGTCCTCTAGTGTATCAACAAACAGATGAATAGCCTTTCGGAGCCGCTGGGCTTACCCTCTCAGCAGCAGAAGTATACTATCAGAACCCTTATGTTGGCAATTACGTATCATGAAAAATCTCAGGTATTTTTTGTGATATTGTGGGCCCTATTCTAGTGGGGTTAAAGAAAGGTAACATTTTTTTTGACTGCTAATTGTAGAAAACCTTAAGATTCCTTTTTATTGCTGCACAGAAGAGTCTGTCTGGTCTCTTGACCTGTAGCTTACTTGTTCTTTGCTAAGTGCAGACTTGCTAATTATTCTTAGTTGTTTCGTTTGCTAGTCAACACCTGCAGTAACAGTGATTTCACATTTGTTGCACCGTACCCCCTTCAGCACACCAGACTTGTAGCGCTCAGATAATCTCTGCTAGAATATTTAAATATTTAAACGATATTGCTATCATAATTTCACTATTTGACATAAAACCATATTCGAGTATTTGCACAAGAGTAATGCATACACTGTAATGCGCATTTGACGAGCCAAGGTAAATTGTAAATTGGGTGTTACTCTGGGAATGTATCCATTGTAATCAGAAGAAAAGGGCACAGGGATTTACTCCTGGGTAAACAGACTGTCTCTGCTGTACACTTTCTCTCTGGCTGGGAGGAGACATTCATAACTGCCAAATAAATTCAGTAATCAATGGTAGAGTTTAAATTGGGTTGCTGTAGGAGATATTCCAGAACTACTGCAGGGAAAATACAATAAATCTTCCAGACCTTATCTACTAGAGAAATTTACCACAGGAAGAAATATTTGGTGTCCTAAGCATGTCTGTAGGGCGCAGAAGCACTCTGATGTGCCAGGTATTGATTGGCTTAATCTTGTCTTCAGCATGGTTAAATATTACTATCTTAAACTGAGTATTTACAGCTTATTGAAGTTGTAGAACCAGTATAGTTGAATGGATGAAAAGATCATGTTGCTCCTTGTGTGCCTTGCTGGCTTCTTATAGTATTGCCACTCTTAAGAAATCTGAGGCAGTATCTGTGCAGTTGGTATTTAGAAGCATTAATCCTAAAAACGTTTTAGTATACTAGTAATATTGTTAATTGTTGTGATTCTGCCCCAGTACATTATGCTGCAGGGATTTGATATGATAGATACAAGCATAACCAGTTTACTTAGAAATAGGTGCTCGTAATTATGATGGTGGCTGTACATGATTTCTAGCAGCTGGACATCAGTTTGTCCATTGGAACAGGGCTTAGCCTGCAGTAACATGCAGGTGAGCGTCACCCTTCTGCCATCCTGAAGATAGGGGTTTGATTCTTGTTTAAACAAGTAAACCTCTGTAAACAAAGCACAGCTCAAGTTGTTTTTGTCTAACGAAAAGAGCAGGCTATATAAAACAGTTGATGACCTTGACGGACCACATTTGTTTTCCTGAATATTTGGAGATGTGTGACAGCGTGCACGTCTGTAACAGGAGTCATGTTGTTTTTCCCAAAGTTGTTACCTTGGAGTTGGCATTACCAGCAACTTGCACCTGCTCTTCTAACTAGGACAGCAGTGGCTTTTCTGGAGTCTAGTATCTTGTACTTTGTAATAGATTCATTCTGTACCTCTGCTTTCCCAACTATGGCACCATTGTCTTTGCTGAATGCATAACCTGTTTCTTTCTGTCACATTAATTGTGACAAGAAATGACAAAACTGATCAGTGTTTTATTAATTTGCTGCAGTTAAATGGAAAAAAAAAATCTTCAGGCGCTTGTATCTACTAAATCAAGAGAGTGATAACCATATTTTTCCTTGACTCACAAGCAATAGGTTAATCTTAACAACTAGATGGCTAGAATTTACATGAGATTCAGTTAGAAAGGTTCTGAAACTGTGGTGGGTGAGTGTATATTGTATATTTGGTTGCTTAAATGCTCTTGTTCAGTTCTGTAACATACTTCTTCCCTAATTATACCTATCTGAATAATACATGGGTTTAATTGTCATTTTTAACTGTGTAAAGGTTACTGTGCAAAACCTCAAGTGAAAGCTTAATAAAACTAATCTTAAAAAGTAATTTACTGACATCAATACTGTTTATTAAAAATAGACAAAGTAGTTCAGACTAATTTTAAGAAATAGACGTAGCTTTTGAAAGATGCTCACTTGTGGAATGGTGCAGTATTATTGTATATTGATACATATTTGTCTCTCTTATTTTTGGTAGAAAATGATGCACCCTGTTGCCAGCAGTAATACAGCTTTCTGTGGGACCGGCAAGAGTTCTTGCCTTAACGAAGACAATGTGAGATCTGCCGATCAGTTTGACTTGTATGCCACACAGCAAAGTAAATACAGCCACGCAGTCAGCCACAAACCAATTGCATGCCAGAGACAAGATGCGTTGAACGAATCGCACTTGCAGACCACAAGTGGCAGGAATATAGAGACAAAAGATGAACTAAAGAAAAAGAAAAACCTCAACCGATCTGGTAAACGTGGAAGGCCATCAGGGACCACAAAATCAGCAGGGTACCGAACCAGCACAGGTCGACCCCTGGGGACCACCAAAGCAGCTGGATTTAAGACAAGTCCAGGCAGACCCTTGGGTACAACTAAAGCAGCAGGATACAAAGTCAGCCCAGGCAGACCTCCAGGTAGCATTAAAGCTCTATCACGGCTTGCAAATCTAAGTTATACTTGTGGCAGTGCAGCTTTTCCCTACCCTATGGTGCATAACAGAGGAGTACATGCTGCTGGTGAAACTAGTAGCAAAATCAAACAGCCAAATGAATGAAAGGAGGGAATTAGTAACTCCTTACTAATCTGCTTTACTCTGAATTTTGGCATGTTTCTTGCATTTTGTTGTAGTGTTTGCCTAAGTCTGAGATTCTAGATTTTATTTTTATTCAAATAATGCCATAGGCTACGGGTGCAATTCAGTATCTTTTCAATGTTGAGAAGGCACTGGTTTAAAAAGTTTTTTTGTTGGTTTTAAGTCATAATTTATAAGAAAGTCTGAAGTGATGCATTATGCCTTGGTGTCGATACTTAAGTGATGTCCATGTTCCTAGTTTTACATTCAATTTCTGGTAAATCTAGTTGTGTCGTTATGCATTAAATAATTGAAATAAGAAGGACAGAATTAGCTGGCTGTTGGTTCATGATGTGGCCTACCCCACAATAAGGAACTTGGCCAGATGAGTTCTTACTTGATAAGAAAAAATGGATTAAGAAAGCAGCAAGCTACATTTTCCACTTCTGCAGGAGCTTCTACAGACCTCAAATAGATACTTAAAAAACAAACAAACAATAAAACCCAACCTTTTTTTAAAGTGCTGATTTCAGGTGGCTTTTGTTTCTGGAGTTGTAGCATTAAGTCAATTTCAACTGATGCTCCAAAAATATTTTTGAAAATATTAAGGAAAACTGAGCATTTGTACAGCACATTACAGCTTCACAGCGCCTTATTAATACGAGCTAATTTGCCTTTAGGTGATAGCTGTTCTTTTGGTTATGCTGTTACAGGATTCTGCTGTGTACTTTTGAAATGCCTAATAGTATGTATACCAAACCACAAATAATTCTTTGAAATTTGAAATATTTTATAGGAAATTAAGAACTGTTCATTCTAGTTACGCACTTGGTTAATATTGAACAGTATGTTCTTAAATCTGTAAATAGCTATTTACACTGTTTTTTGCCTTTAAAATCTGTGCTTAGGTGGCGACAGTTTAATAGCTTTTAAAGTATTAATCTATAATGTTTACAAATTAAACTTTTTAAATATACACTGTTGCCAAGTTTTCAGACTTAGTTTTGCCAGATATTCCTGGAAATACAGTTATTTCGTTGTTTGACACTTATACTATATTTAAGTTATGGAAGCTTATATATCTACCAAAGGACGCCATTTTCATGATTTATAAAAGCAAACTGTATAGCTGATGCAAACAGGATGCAGTTTACTGCACTGCTAGACCCCAGATATGAAGTAATTCATCTATGCATGCAAGCTGAAAAAAATGTTGTTGGTTAACTATAAATACCTTTCTTGACTCAAACTAAAACCTCCCCTCCTTCTAAAAGAAATGTTCCATTTTTCAACTGGGTGCATTTAATTTTTTTTTTACATGTGAGAGAGTGTGCGAGTGTGTGTGTAAAATACTTTAATCTAGACTTCAGAAAAAATCAGTCCTCAATGTTGCATATTGTTTGTTCTAAATTTATTTCACTGGAATTAATGCTTTTTTTTTTTCCCCATCTTGAAGAAAGTTTATGTTTAAGTTGTTTCACGTATAATATGACATTATGATAAATTTGTAGCTTCAAATATCTGGGGAGGGGGGAACATATAGAGTTTGCAGATTTGGGGGAGCATAAAAATTTGGGTTAATTGAGCCTGTGCTGAATGAGTAATGATGCTGATAATTTTTGTTAACATAAATGCTATTCTGGCCTGCTGTCATTTTGATGAGAACTCTTGATTTCAGTGATGACAACTTAAGAAACAGATGTCATGTTTCATACCTTTTTTATCAGGAAAAAAGCAGCAAGCCTTCAGGTGTTCCAGTGATGCCTAACACATATTGAGCTGGACTTTATGCTGTACTTTACAATAGGTGTGTTGAATTGTTTTGGGGGAACTGTGTATGCACTGGCAACTAAGACAATGAACCTCAACTATACTGGATGGCTCCTTAGTCAATAGACGAACTAATGGCAGCTAAACTGCTACTAAAAAATAGTTTCTTCGTGCTGAAGCTATGAAATCCAGTTATACGTTCTGTTCCTCAACAAACTCGCAAGTCTGAAATTTAGCAGTCTTTCTCAGAATGATGTAACTTCTGACACATGCAAAATGCTAACATGAGTTAATTCACCCTCAGGATCTGTATTGTATTGGGAATTTTTAATCAGATGATTTTTCAACAAAAGACTGCTTTAAGTTCTTTCCTGAACTCAGCTGGGAAAGCAGTCCTCTTCAGCTGAATGTAATAACTGCAGGAGAGTCACACCTCGCTGGCAAGGAACGTGTTGCATGTCACCACTGTACCTTGGAGAAACTCCACTTCTTACCTCCTCCTGTTTATCCTGTTTGCTCCTGTTCGGTTTCTCACTTGTGCATCTACTCAATGGTGCTGTGCTGTGTGTCAGGAGATAATGCAGATGTATTGCTGTTCTGCTAGTATAATGAATTTTGTATTCAAGTATGCTGATGAAATAATGAAATCATCTAAGCAATTTCTGTTCATTACAGTGTTTATTAATTATATCAGATGGAATATAATCCCAGTAAAAAACAATTAACATTGTCAATTGTGAAATGATGAGCATAAAGTAGAAAAGTGTTCAGAGAGTCTGTAATGGGCTGCCTGGCACTCTAGATTTAGCAAGGAGACCAGAAGTGCACTGCTGGGCATTTCCTAATTCTGGTTTATTTTTTATCTAACTATAGTTTACTGGTGCCATGCAGTGAGGGGAAGAAAAAAGAAGTTAAGAGATTCAAAGTGAACTAGAAGAGGAATTTTCAAATATTTCTGCTTTTCCTATGTATAATCTGCAGAATACATTGTGCTTTTTTTTCCAACACCTTTCTTTCCATGAGAAACACTGAAACAGCATGTTAATGCCTAAACTTTATTAGTACCAATGGGAAAACTGGCCTTTTCCCCCCATAGTATGAAAACGTTACTTGTAAGGTAAATTGCTTATTTTATATTATATATCATAATTCAGCTATTCATAAGCTAGGATCACTGTTGTGTGTTAACACTGTTCAGAAGATCTACATGTCAAGTTTGTTTTTTAATAATTTCTTTTAATTATCAAGTTTCTAACGTCTTATTTATGCACAAATGAAATATATTAGCTTGCTATTATTCCTTAATGATGCTATACAAGTTCACTGTTTAATATACATATAGTAACTACTATTCAGTTTCTGATTAAATTTACTTAAACTTTAAAACCAAATAATTTTGCTACTATAAAGTCTTGCACTGGACATATTCAAGATGCTAGCACCATATTTTGGCAGAAAAAAATCAGATACCATCAGAAGTGGCTGACTTTGATATCAAAGATAGTATTTTTAAAATCAGCAGTTAGCTTTGTCATTAAAGCAATGTTCTTTATATCTTGGATTTAGTTTAAACTAATCAAAATAACTATGTATCAAGAGCCATTGAAGATCTCTGTTCTGAATGAATATATTTTCATTTTGTCTGAAAGATCTTAGAGTTCAGTCAGGACAAAACCAAGCCTTGTCAGTGAAAAGTGATGTGTCTGTGAAAAGAATTACTTGGAACTACAATACACAGAGTAATTCAGATGAGAATTTAACTCCCTCCCCCATTTTTGAAGAGCTTTAAAAGGCAGAGCAATGTGAAGTCATTTGTCCGATGGTTTCATCAGCTGTGACTCTGCTGTTCTTTGTTATATGTATAATAATGTTTCATGCTATCCTTAGAGTTGACAGTTAAAACAGTTGGTAACAATCATAAATACTTTGAATTGCAGACTTCATTTCTGACCACAAAAGAAGTTTATTCTTCTCTATTTTAATGCATATATTTTAACACTGCTTAAATATATTTATGACTTCAGTAGAGACTAGACCTTTCTCCTTGTGATTTTTTTTTTTTTTTCAAATAGAAAAAATCTGTATTCTGAAATTTGAACCACTTTCTGATACTTTAATCTTTCATCATTTGCTTTTCCACAGGTTTACTTTGGGGGAAACAGTAATCTGTTAAATAACTAGTATCAGCACCCCGTCCTCTGCTGTAAAAAGCCTGATTAGATACTGTGTATGTTTTTATGTCCATGAACTTGAGCTACTCGTGTGCAATTATGTGTATGGGAATGGAGTAGTGTTCATGATCTGTATTTACATCATCATATGGATGTATATTTATTAATAAAGTTAATACTTTAAAACCTAACAATTTTTTCTCTGGGCTTTTTTTAATAGCTTCTAAACTCTGGTTGAAGATGCCTGTTGACAGCATTACCAGACCAATAGCCTTAGCCCTTCTCTCTGGTAAATAGAAGTGCTGTTTGTTCTCCTGACATCTCAGTCATAGTTAAGTGACTTGAACTGGCACTGAAATGTGTTGGTACACCTTGTACAGATTTTACTTAAAATCCAGTGGCTTGTTGTGTTTGTCCCTTGCCTCCCTGAAGTGTAATTGAATCCGACTGCAGTAGATCGAGTGTGTTCATGCCTGTGTGGACTTCAAAATGCATACAGGATTTGTGAGAGTTGGGAGGCTGCTGTGTTGTGTGATTTTTAAATTGAATAAATAAGCCCACCCTTTCAGTATACTTTGCTTTCTGAATTTCAACGTGAGATGTGTATTGCTTGTTAAGGCAAGTCCCATGTATTTGAATTAAGGCAAAAAGCCTGTATGAATTGCAAGGTATCAGAAAATAGAGGAATGTTGATTATTTTTTAATGAATTGAAAATGCTGCTACAGTAACTTAATTGTTCCTACCCTTTCACTCAAATACGAGAAGACGGGCGGAAAGGAGTTATGGCTCTGTACGTATAAATAGTAAGCTGCTGACTTTTTTCTCCTCTGTTGCACATGAAATCAATTTGAGAGTACCCATAAACTAAACTTTTCATGGAATGGTGGTCATTATTCATTATTCTGTGATGAATAAGATGTATTTATCCCTGTATTCTAGCAATATTCCAAATTATCTTTGTTGGTAACATGTGCTCTGCATACCACCCAACCCCTCTTTTTTTTTTTTTTTTTCTTTTTTCTTTTCACTACTGAAGTTTTTCAATAACTTTGGGGGAAGGTGGGTAGTCCTACCTACCAGAAGCCATACTCTAGACTGTGCTTGGTCTGTGTCCTCCCCTTGCTCTCCAGCACCCTCTGTTTTCTCTTCCATGTACTTTTCGAAGGCCCTGAATACATCTAGGGTCGAAACTTTTTAAATGTCAGTTGTAGTTATTTTGCAGACTTTTAAGTTGTTTTTACCTGAAAAAGACATCTGATGCTTCCCCCACACACACACCTTGGTTGGCCATCCTGCTAATTCTAAATATTTGGCCTTCACGGTGACTGGATATGTTCAGAACAGAGTTCGACTACAGTCTGCTACATCCTGGTCTAAAAATCAGTTCCTGGATGTGATTCCTTGAGCGAAATGGATTATTTTCTTGGTTGTAACGAAACCTTAAGTGTTAGATATTAAGTAAGTCATAAATTATATTGTACAAGAATAGAGGCTTTTCAGCTCTGTTGGGAGTTGCTCGACTGCTTCCATGGGTGCTGTGTTCTCTGCCATGTAAGGAACTGAATGCTAAAAGTTGCAGCGCAATCTGTTCCCTCGATACACAGCTGGTGTGCGAGGCCAGGTGCTGTTTCTGATGACAGGTCCAGTTTATGATTTATTCCTGTTGACAGACTAGCAGTGTTGGGGTGTCAGCTCTGCTAGCTGGACATCTTGAAGGAGCCTTTAAGATGGTTATATCTTTCAATAATTTCATCTACGTGTATAGTAAGACACCAAGGCTTGCTTTGGGGCTGGACTGGCATTTTTATGCTTTTGTACCTCCTTGGTGTTACCTCTTAAAGTAGCACAAATAGTACAGTGTGAATTAGTAATATCGTACCTGTTAAATATGCCAGCTCAGCAGAGTGTGTTTTTTGGACCAAGACAAATGAAGATTGTTCTTGACAGTTAATCATTTAAAGCTGTAATGCCTAAAGTATAGGACTGACTCGCTGCCTTGCATTGCATGCTATTTTTATCAGGTTCTGCCTGTGGCTCTGTGTTTATTGTTTAACATTTAAGAGAGAGGTGTGGCCTGACCATACAGAATTGGCAGCCCAAAAGCTACTGCGTTCTGGAGCTGGCTCTCGCCCAGGTTCCCTGCCTGGCCTAGGGATGGCAATGTCTCCTTTTTCCCATCGGTAAAAAGGCAGCAAAAATACCTGCTTATCTTGCAGGGTTGCTGGAAGGAATCATTAGTTAAAAATTTTTAACTACTTTGAAGCTGAAAAATGTTGTGGAATTCTTAAGTGTTGTTTAAATTATCTGAGGCAGATAAACCTTCCTGCCTTTCATGTTGTTTTCATACCACAAAAGCTTGTTCTAATTAGTGAAAAAATATCACAATTAGTGCAAGTCTGATTACTCAGAGAGTAGGCCTTTGAGATATGCATAATACTAAAATGTGTATTTACTGCTTCAAGTGGTTGTATTTTTAAATAGTCAACTGCAGCAACATTGAGAAAACAAAAGATTACAAAGTCACACATCCTAAATTCAGGTGTAGGTTTAAGTTGCCTGTGCGACCTCAGCCTGTGCTCCTGACTTGAATGCTTGTCATGTTTTCTTCTACCTCATCTTTGCACTATTGAACACACAGAATGTTGTAGCTGTGAGGATGTCGGGATTATACGCGAGTGGAGACCTTGGTCTTGGTGAAGGTCCTGGCGCTGCCTCTTTGTCCCAGTCCATGTCCTCTTTCGCTCCTTCTCTTGCCACGTTGCCCAGTGTGACTGAAATCTGAGGAGGGGAGAAGTCCAGCTGCAGAAATCTATGATGCACAAATGCCCACCAAGTTCTGGTGTTTATTCATGGGTGCAGCAAAAGACTCATATTTTGCAAATCCTCCTCTTTGCTAATTCAGATTATTCTGTAGCAAACAGCTTTTCTAATGTGTCCAAGATTTTTGGATAGATGCAGAACAATGTGGGGGTTTTTTACCAGACTTTTTCCTGAAAACAGACATTTGGCATTAAAAGTCAGAAAAATGTAAGCCGCTGAAAACAGTTTTGCAACAGAACTGGCAGGCATTGCAAGAAATGTGCCTTCTCTGTAATACATAAGCACTGGGATAGTACATTTGTTGTGAGTTAGGTATGATAAAGCTGACTGTTTATAATTCTTGGGAGTTGATTTGTGTTCCATTAATAGATTACTTATTATAGTCACCATAAAAACCACAATTTTGCACAAAACTTTTGATTTGTGTTATGGTAGGAAGGATACTATGCTAGGACTAAATCCACGGAGGTGTCTCGGATGGGGGTATGCTGCCAGAAAGCTATCTGTTATTTTCAAGGTTTGGAATATCATCCATCACCTGTGTGCGAGATCTGACACCATCCAGGGCTGCGGCAAGGGAGACACTAGACCCTGATGGCACAGAGCTGAGAGCTGGGAACCACATGCAGTCCTTGGGCAGAAGGAAAATTGTTTTCAAGTTGAAAATGCTGTTTTGTCCAAACTCCAAAAGATGAGGACAATTGGGAATGGGGCAGCTTTTTCCTGACTTGTCCGCATCAGCTTGGATTCCTTACATGCTTTTGCTTTCAAGCTTGCTTGCTTGGTCTGTATCAGCTGGTCTAAGTCTTTTTCCTCTATGTGCAAACCTCATGTTTTCTATCTTTAGGCTATTATGTCCTCAATATGAATGCTTATGCAAATAGACTTTGAATGAAAAAAATTCAAGAAAATGTGCATTATAAGAAAGGACAGATTTGGAGAAGTGTCCCCTAATAAAATCGAAAGACAAAAATCCCATTTCTGTAATAAAGCTGACACACATCTTCATTTATGTGCATGTACAGTGTTTTCCTTGCTTTTTTCCAGTGTGTGTATATGGTTCATAATCTCTTGGGTCGTAATTCTCACTTCTCGACAGATGCAGTTTCGGCGAACTCTCATTGTGTGGTGCTGGCAGTTTAAAAAAACACGGTAAAAAAGGGGGTATCAGCACTTGAAGTGCTGTGTTCATTTTCAAAATGCCCCAAACAGTCCTGAAGCTTCACTATTAAACTGAAAGCAAGAACTAACCCTGTGAGAGGAGGAATATTCACCAGAATACTTATCCTGCCTTTCAGCTTGGGAGCTTTGGTCGATATGCAGATGGACAAGAGCTCATCTTTTCTTTTTAGCTTTAAAAAAATACGCCTTTAGTTTGCAGGTTTTTACCCTTACTCCAGCCTGGCTGTAGGTTAAAGTTTAGTTTTCATGTGAAAACATCCCAAACTGAATCTGTGCTTCTCTATCGTGGGTGGAAGTAGGCAAATCCTTTGGGAGGGAGCTGTGGCTGTTGTGCAGTTTTGGTCACAGCAGGCCCTTAGGGCTGCGATACCAGGTTATAACAAAACACGCTTTGGGAAGGAATTACAAGGTGTGTTTGTGTGCCCTCTTAATTACTCTTCAATCATAACATCCTGTCAAGTCCTCAGGATGACATTTCCCTCGTTGCAAGAATTTTTGACCTGAACTAATTTAAATCAACAGTGAAATGCCTGCTGACCTCCAGCAGTGTTAGCAGACTGAAACTTAGCCCCTGCAGCGTGTCCTGTTACACCGTGTCGTACAGTTGGTGGTGGACTTGGCCCTGGGCTGCAAAAATGGCGTGAAAGAACGTGCGTCACTGCTGAACCCCCCTGTTCAGCCAAACTGATGAGGAAATATGGTTAAACCCAAACCACTGTGTATTTAATACTGGCAGGGACTGGGACCTGGTCTTATTTGCATTTCCAAAGAGCAAGTCTGACAGAGTTTATTGCAATTCTGTACTGCTAACTTGTAGCTGCTGCAGTTTGATTCCCTGCTATCACACTGCCTCCTTCTTGACCTTCCCCAAAACCACAAACGCCTTCTTTTGAACAATTAAAATTACCCTGCAAAGGTGAAGCGCGTTTATAATTCAGGATTGCTTAAGAGCAAGCTGGCCCAAGATGGCTCAGTAAAAAGACAGATTAGTAAAAAGACACCTCAGTATCAGGCCTTTGTTGTACTTCATGCTCTGTTTCGGTGCTGTCATTGTGTTCTCCTCAGCTGAGCTGACCAACACAAAACAGAGTTCAAGGCAAGATTGCGGTGTGCGCTTTGATACTCTGTGCACAAGTTCCCCTCTCGCACACACACTAGACTAGGGCAGTAAGCAAGAGGTTAAATTGATCTGTTCACACTTGTACCTCTCTGGGCCTCCTGTTCTAGTATTAAAAAAAAAAAAATAAAAAAAATTCCAAACACCCTGGTATTCTGCAAGTTCAAACAATTCTTGCATGTATTCCATTGCATTTCAGCAGCAGCTGGGGGGGGGGGGGCAGCTTGTCAACATGATGTTTCCTTTTCATTCCCGTCATTCTGTTTGTCTTGCACTGCTCTCTGAGCCCTAGCCGGTTTCTGTCCCCTCATCTGAAGATCCTTCGGAGCTGGCAGATCGAACGCGGCTGTGGCCATCGTGTCCCCGCCGCTGCGGCCTGCGCTTCCCTCCCTCCCTCCCCCCCGGAGGCCTCCCGTCACCCAAGTACAACCACGGCTAGCGGTCGGAGGAGGTAGAGCGCACGCTGGGGCGCAGCTCGCCGTCCCGACAGTAAGCGCCCAGAGCCGGCCACCGAGCAGAACCGCTGCCCCAGCCCCCGCCGCCTGCCACCGCTACCGCCTCCGCCCCAGCCAAGACAAGATGGCGGCGCGGCGCCTTCGCGACGCTACGCACGCACGGCGGCGGCGCGCCGGAAGCGGAACTAGTCCATACTTCCGGCGGAAGCGGCCGTTGTCCGGGGAGACGCAGCGCTGCGGTGGCGGCCGGGGCCGAGGATGTGGCGGCGGCGGCGGCGGAGGCTGCTGCTGCTGCTGGCGTTGGCCTGGCTCGGTAGGGCCCTTCCTGCAGGTGAGGCCGGTGGGCTTCGGCTCCGGCAGCCGCGGTGGGTTCTAGGGGCCGGGTGGCGTGCGCGGGGCCTCCCCGTGGCGGGCGGTTGCGCGGGGATGGCCGGGGCTCGGCCCGCAGCGCGGAGCTGACATCTCCCTCCCGGCGCAGGGGCGGTGACGGAGCAGAGCGCCGGCGGGCAGCCCCGCTCCCCCGGGGGCGGCGGCGGCGGCAGTGGCGAGCCGGTGCGGTACCGGACTGCGGAGATGGCGGACGCGATGCTGGGCAGCGGGCTCCCCGGGCAGCAGGCCGTGGTGCTCTCGGTGGTGCCGGGGGAGGCGAGGGACGGCCAGACGTCCGCCGTCGCCAAGGGAGCTTGCGATGCGGCGGCGGGAGGCGATGCGTGCGGCGCGGGGAGCGGCCCGACAGCCGGCCTCGGCCCGGCGGGCGGGCAGGGCCGGGAGCAGGCCGTGCTGGAGACGGTGCTGCCCGCGCCCGCCGAGGAATCGAATAGCACCGATGGCACCAAAGCTCCCAAAGTGAACTGCGAGGAGAGGAACACTACCGGCATCGACCGCTTCACCCTGCAGATCCTGAATGTGTCTCAGGTAAGCGCATTCCCCAGGCGACTGCTTATTATTCTGAATGCGCTGAGGGTGGTGGAAGATGCCCCCTCAGCACCCTGTGCGTGTTTCTGTCAAGCGTTTGACGTAGCGAATTTCCATGTGTAACATCCTCTGGGCTGTCGGAAAGAGGAAATGTCTGGGCAAGGCGGTTCTTCGTGTTGTTCTGAGCAGAAGAAAACGGAAATATGGCTCAGTCCACATGCCCCTGTCTCTCACCTGTGTGCCTGCAGTGAACTGCCAGCTGTCATGCTGCATGGATTAGTGTCTCTCTCTGAAAACTTAATGGCGTTTACTGCCAGTGCCTGTCTCTAGCTTGTTTCTTGTAATGGTTACATATTTTGGTTTTTTAAGTAATAAACTTTTAAAACAACCTTTAAAAAAGGTTAAATACAATTCTCCATCTGCTTTGAACAGGTTAAACAAATGCGCAGCTACTTGATAAATAAGGTCAAGTATCTAGTCGATTGCCAAATGATGCATTCCTACGTGGGATTTAACTCTGTTAAATATGTAATTGTCCATGTTTGGTTTTCTTCTGCTTTCTCTAAGGACCTGATGGAGTTCCTAAATGCAAACAGCAGTGACTGTACATTAGTCTTGTTCTATACGCCATGGTGCCGCTTTTCTGCCAGTCTGGCACCTCATTTTAATTCTTTACCTCGAGCATTTCCAACTCTTCGCTTCCTGGCACTGGATGCGTCTCAGCACAGCAGGTAACTTACGCTTCCTCTGCTCTAGCATCAGTTTATTTCCATTAGTAAGCTTTGTGTTTTAAAAATGGGAGTACTTTTTTTTTTTCTTGTAAAGTGACAATTTAATTTAGTAAAACTGATACTTCCCGAGTCGTGAGTATCTTTGGTTCTTCCTCCAGTGGATTTCTTTTCCTTCATGCTTTGTATTTGCTTTATGTCCACCAGTTTATCAACTAGATTTGGAACCGTGGCTGTACCAAATATCCTCCTTTTCCAAGGTGCTAAACCTATGGCTAGATTTAATCACACAGACAGAACGCTGGAAACACTGAAAGACTTCATTTTTAATCAAACAGGTATGTAAATCAGCCCTGATGTGTCAGTAGGACAAACAGGCTGGTTTTTAGCTCCAAACTGGGCTTTCCTCTCCCTGCTGTTTCTTCTTTAAAATGAATTTTGTGAAGACCCTGAGAGGACCTGGCAGAGTTTTATCTAATCAGTTGCTGTAGTGAGCTGCATTTCAGGGCGTGCTGAAAGCAGAAACTCAACTCATTGGGCTGCTGTCACAGAGTAGGGGGAAACACTGAGCTTTAACTAGAGAGGGTGCTAGAAGGATTCAGCACATTTTCCTGCCCAAATATTTAATTTGGGAATAAAGTCAGGTGAACCTTAGGATCATTGCCAGTGCCATGTAAGGCTGACAGCGGCTGGGGGATAAGATGGTTTCAGTTCTTGCACTGGAGGAGACAAAAGGATTCCAGTTTCCATGATCTGGCTGTCCACGTTGTGAGCTCAGCGCCAGCCAGCTCTCTGGTCCTTCTGTGCTTCTGTAAAGAAAAGCAAAACAGAACAAAAAAACAAAACAAAAAAGGCCTACAAGGGCCTTCGTTAGAGGCCAGAAATTGTTATATTTGTTAATATGGCAGAAATACTCAACTCAAAAAAACCCTCCACAATCCTGCCCCCCCAAACTTACACAAGGCTGTGCTATGGAGGATGGAACAAGCCTTCCATTATGAAAATACACATAAAGATTGTATGTTTTTATGCAAGTAAACTGTTTGCTAGATATACAAGGACCATCTTGCCAAAATATTAAGTCGTAGCTGTAGATGTGCCTTAGTCAAAGAAAAACAAAGCTCCAAATAGAACCAACTTCTCTGTATTTAATGATTATTACTGGTGTTGATCAAGTGCTTGCTTTTTTAGGTATCGAAGCTAAAAGTGACGTGGCTGTGACCAAGGAAGACTGGGAAGGCCCCCTGCCCAGCGTTCTGACAAAAGGCATAGACTGGCTGCTTCTGTTTTCTTTGCTCTTCCTGGCTAGCTTTGTCATGTATGCTACTGTTCGCACGGAGAGCATTCGGTGGCTGATCCCAGGACAGGAGCACGAACATCAGGAATAACCTGAGATGCTGAAATAGGGACAGGATTTCCCACTTATTGGTAAAGTGGGAATTTATACGGACTAGAAGTGCATAAGAATGAACTGTTGAATTTGTTGGTTGTAATTTATAATCTTGACTAAAAATCTGCTTTATTTATCAACTACTGAATCTGTAAAGAGCAAATTGGTGGCGATTAATGTGGTAAGTAAACAAATATGAAAAAACATGAACCAAAAAAGTATTTATTAAGCTGCTCTGATCAGCTTATTTTTCACAGACCTTAATGTAAATAGATGATATGGTTCTACTTTGCCCTTCTGAGGAGGTCCCTGAGCTTTGTAGATGAAGTGAGATTTTTACAGCACATTGGTCTGTTTGTGCGGCACTGCCTGGCACAGGAGCAGAGTTGCTTCCGCTCTGGTGGAATCTGGGGATCTTCTTTTACAGATCCTACAGACGTATGAACTAAAAGCTTTGATACGGACGATGTGGTAAAAGACCATAGAATTAGGATGTGTTAGCCCACGCAGCTTTTAGCTCCTGTATTCCCGAAATATAACATTTTAAAGGAAAACACTGGTGAATGGTGAAGTTGCTAAATCGGTTTGACTGTCAGTAAAATGAAGCAAAAGGTGTTTTAAAAGACAGTGTACTTCAAAGGAGTTATTCTGCTCTATACCAGCAATAACAGTCCAAAAGCATGTTACACAGCTCTTGACAGGGTGACTCTCTCCCACTGTTGGTGCTGGGGTTAGATGCTGATTTTCTTGCTCACTGTGCTCTATGAGTTTTGACTTACTGGCAGGTCTTTATCAGATTTAAAGTAACTTCCAAAGCTTACCTCATTGTGTTTGTGTGTATAGACAACTTATTTACCACATTCCTATAGAATTAAATTGCATTCGTTGTCCTTACTATTTTTTTAAATAAATCAAGTTTTGAGTGTAACCTTTTAAGCCACTTTCTTACAGGACTAAAACCATGCAACTTCCGAAGTACAGATCACCTGCCGAAATGAGCAAGACCAGTCTTGAAATTGATTTAAATTGCTACTAGCATGTTTGCTGGTTGCACAGTCTACAGCTGAGGCTACGTAAAGAATTGATACGGGTTTTTAGTTCTAATTAGTATGGAAGACTTTGCATAAGGTATGGACTGGTACGTTGCGCGTTTTTTGGATTATTTGTCTGTGTAGCATTTATACATGGTGGAGGCTTGCCATAGTACCCCGATAGAAAGCTTTAGAGTGCAAATTAAGCTAAGAAGAAACAAAGACGGTGAACAGATTTATTGTTTTGACACAGAGCTCGTATCCCTGCAAGGTAATTCTTCAGGTATTTTTCTGGTGGCCATATCCTTCCCTTTTGGAAACCCAAGGTCCTGTATTTCTGTGTATGGAAAGGGAAACCGCACTGATAAAACTTTGGCATTACTGAAGATAAAGCCAGGATGTATTTTATTAATAAAGATCCAAGATTTTAAGCAATAAGTTGGCGCGTTCTTGCCTCTACCACCCACCCGCTCAGTTGGAGAGGCCCGGGGCCGGATTCTCCCCAGGAATAACCTCCGTACCTCTAAAGAACCAAGCGCCGTCTTTAAAAACCGTGCCCCCTTCTCCTCCGAAAAGCGACGATTTCGGTGCTGCTCCGTGGCACCCCAACGGCGATGATGTCCTGAAACCGACGCCCCCCCCCCCCCCCCTCCACCGTCTGGGGAGCGCCGGGCCCTCCGGCCGAGGCCGGTGTAGCGCAGAAGGCAGCTCAGCTCCTCTCCCCGTCCCCTCCGGGGCAGGTGCCGGTCCTGCCCGCTCCCTCCGTTACCGCTCCCACCGACCGCACCGGCGCGCTGTGGCGGCGGAGAGGCGAGGAGAGAGGGCGGGCAGCTCCCGCCCGCCATTTCTTCCCCCCGCTCCCTCCGTTTCCCCTCAGCGGCCGCCGACCCCCGGCTCCTCCCGCTGCCCCGAGAGGCGGAGCCGGGGCCTGGACCGGGGCCGGGGAGCGATGCCCGGCGGCGGCGGCGGGGCCGGCCTGCGGCTGGCGCTGCTGGGAGCGCGGCGGGCGGCGGGCGCGGCCGCTGGGGGAGACGCCGGCGGGAGACGCGCTGCCATGGTGAGGGGGCGCGGCGGGAGGGGAGAGACACCGGGCCTGGGCGGGGGACCGAGGGGGTCGGGCCGGGCCGCGCCGGGCCGGGCCGGGCCGGAGCGGAGGGCTGAGGGGGGACACACAGGCCCCGGCCCCGGGTGCTCCGGGCGCAGCCACCCGTCCCTTGTGCCCCGCTTCCCACAGCCATCACCCCCCCCGGCCCAGTCACTGGGGTTTGGTGTTGGGTGTTTTTTTAACACGTGAAGCTAACACCTCATTGCACCCTCACTCCTCAAGCTGGAATGTTTTGTACGAATTTCTCGGTGTCATCAAGGACTCTCTTCCCCCTGAGCTGCTTCCAAACGAACGTTCTCCGTTACCTCCGTTAAACCCGTCAGGTGCCGTTACCCGGCGCGACGAATCGATATTTGCCCGGCCGTGCCCACGCTGCGTGTTTCTGCCTTCGTGGGGGGGGTTCCACGCCATGCCCCGTGGCGTGGTGCTGTGGCACGAACGGCATCTCCCACCTCCTCTTTTTTCCTTTTACAAGCAAGTTCCTGCTGCTTTCTGCTACGTTTCCGAATAGAGCTGTGACGTGTTGGAGGGGCTAACTCGGGACCTGGCCTTCCAACCTGTTCTTAAGTAAAATGCTGCGAGCGGTGTGCTCCGGGGCCTGCATCAAACTCGATCTCCGAATTTCTGTTAAAAACTGTATGATCTAATTTCAAGCCACAGCATTGTCTCGTCAACGCCTGCCTGTCCAGGTGAGGCCTCAGGAAGGTAACGGCGACATCCCTAAAACTAACAGAGAACATCTCTGCTGCCAGCAAGAGGAATGGACTTTGTGCTGCCTCCTGGTCGCAGTCCTGGACTTTGCTATCTCAAAAACCCCACCCCTGTGAGTTTTTATAAAAAAAAGCCTACTAATTTCATCCCGTGCTGGAGAAAATAATACATTTCAAGACAGCCATTAGCTTTGGCAACTTTTATATGTGCTTGGAAAAAGAAGAATGTAAGAAATTCATGCCTGCCACTTCGGTGATAGCAACAACAAATCTGATATTTGTATTCTTGCAAGTCCAAAGTTGTATTTGAAGCATGAAGAGCCTAAATTAGTTCAGTTTGGGACCTGTAAAACCCATCTCTTGGACTGGATGTATCCTACTGAACACCAGCAGCGGCAGTGATGCTGTTAGATTGATTTATGCAGTTTGGGGGGTTTTGTCCCTTACTATGGGTGAAAATGTTGCTCCTGCATCTTAAAGCCTTGCTCGGGTCGCATTAATTGCATTAATTCCTGCTCTGCTCGGGCTCACAGCCCCATCTGGTGGCACTGGGGCTCCGGCCTGTCTCTGTAACAGGGCTGCCAGTGCAGACTGGCAAATCAAAGGCAAAAGCCACCCTGAGCTGCTGAGCTGGCAGTGGGTACTCGCAGACCTCCCACACCTTAGTGAAGCTCTGGAGCAAAATTCCTCAGCCCTTTTCTGGAATTTCTCACAAAGCTGTGCCAGCTGCTAACGTAAAGACTAAAGCCATCTGAATTTTGCTCTACTGGGGAGAAAGGTTCTTCCCATTAAAGCATTGCGTTTGTAATAGGAGTTTGAGACCCATCTGTTAGAATATATCGCCAAAGTAATCACTTGTGCTCTTAGTCTCTGCTTTTAGGAAAAATATCAAACCTCTTCCAAACGCCCCGTAGAACTTTCCTCCGGGTCTGGCTCTGGCCCCGTGCGTGGTTCAGGCGCTGATTCAGATATTTAAGCAGATAGTGTAATCTGTTATGTCTGTGCTCCCAGTGGCTTCAGAAGGACTCCTTTTGCTTCAAATAAGACATATTTAAACATAGGTGCTTTGCAGAATCTAGTGCTTATACCAGTAACCTGTAACTTCTCATAATTGTGTCTGCATTGTCAATTTTTTTTCGTTTCATTGTTAGTTAAAAAGCTCTTTGTTTCTTGTAGAACTCCCAAGTGTGTGCTATCTTTAAATCCGTTCCTGCTTTCTTAGGAACAGCAACATACAAGTTGTGGAGAATACAATTTCCTATTTTGCTTCTGTCTTTTGAAATAGATATTCCCCAGTATCCCTTTTAGCCTTATAATTGTACATTTAGCATATAAAGTAAATAATCCTTTATTTATATGACAGAGTGGGATACTTGAAAATTAGGTCAAGTGTTACAGCATCTGGATAATTCAGATGAAAAGGGATGGGTATCAGCAGGTATGCTGATGTCTGTATTCATTCCTGTGAAAGAGCCTGTTGCTTTTCACTAGTGTTTACAAAAGCGTTTAGCTGAACTTAATTGACCAAACAGAAATGGTGTTTCTTGGCTGTTCTAAGTTAAACTGGTCTATGAAATTATAAACAGTAAGAAACTGTACAGTGAATTTTCCACCTCCTTACCTTTCTGCAATACATAACCACAATTTTGTCGTGTGGTTTTCTTATTGTTGTACAAAACAGAACCTCAGCCTCATTCATGTAATTTTTTTTCCTCAATAGTCTTCGCAGTCTCGCTGGTTGACGGCAGAGGAGAGGAACCAAGTTTTACTTGATCTCAAAGCTTCAGGCTGGTCTGAGTTAGGTGAAAGAGATGCCATCTACAAGGAGTTCAATTTCAAAAATTTTAATCAGGTAATTATTGTTATATACCACTTTTAATGTAAAGGAAATGTAACTGCTTTAATTTCCATACGGTCCTGATGGGAAAATATTTCTATTCAGAAAGTTGGGAGTATCCTTGTGGGGCCAAACGCTCTTGGGTTTGCCTCGACAGATTGCTTTCTGATTCTGATCTCATTAGGTGGAGTAAATTAATTCTGTTTTGTAGTTGTTAAGTAAATTTGTTCTAATATTACAATTTCTTGATTTATAATATTAGGGTCAAGCTCAGGGTTGGTACTCTGGGATTAGACAAATAAGACCTGATCCTGATTTTTTTTTTTTTTTTCATTACTAGCACTTGTAAATGAATTCTGGAAGTATGTAACTGGTGGGCAGTAGGGTTAATTTTTGCCAGGGAAAAACTTAGAAAAATCACAGTGAGCTAGATAAACAACAGTTTGTAACACTGGCTCTTTTTTTGCTGTTTGAGACAGTAGTTGTCATGGTAAGGAAAGCCCAGGCAGTAGAGGGAGGGTGGGTGAGGTGGATGAAAGCAAGAGAGAAAACAACTGCAGGAAAATCCAGCTCAGGAGCAGGACAGTGCTGGTCCAGGAAGCACATCCGGAGCCCCAAGTACGTTTTTTCCTGGATTGCACTTCAAACCTGAACGTTAATACAGAACAAATAGAACTGTATCAGATAGTTCAGAGGGCAACGAAGGAGGGAAGCCCATGAGAGGGGGCTCACTTGAAACCTTGCTGAGATGTGCAGGCAGCTCAGAGCTGGAGCAACCAGGAGAGACCAGCACATTTGACACTGATGGGGTAGAAGTAACCCTTGGAAGAGTTGAGATTTTCAGCCTTTGTGTTTCGAGTATTCATGAAACGGCATCTCTGCTGGGGCATGGTCAAAGTCTTTGTTGGTTCAGCACAACTAGAAATGACTTTTTTTTTCCCCCAAAGTTAATTTAAAAGTGGTTTTGCACACTGTAAATAAATAAGTCAATTTGATCAGATTGACTTAGGCAGTGTGCCAACAGACAGGGTAAGAGACAAATCAGTGTGCTGCGTCAGCAGATACCTAGAAAATCCATTGCTTTGGCAAAAATTTACAAAGTTTTGGTTTTTTGACTGTGTAGATTTATCTTACAACATAGGTAGATATCCATATGTCTTCTTAATTTGGAGATTGATGAAGTACATACCGGTATAGGAAGTTGAGTATATTTAAATATGCTCATTAGTAAATGATGAAGTATACATTTATACTTCTAGTACATGTCATCTTAGAAAGGGTACTCAAAAAAAATTGCCACTTGAATTGTTTGGGAGATATTGGTACAGTCTCTTTCATTCTTGGTTGCCCTTCATGGATGTCAGGTAAGGCAGAAACGAGAGCAGAGGCTGGGAATTGGCTTCAAAACTCAACTTTCTGCACCCAGCCAGGAGAACAAGCTGGGCAGGTGGGTCCTCTGTGCAGCTCCGGTTGGATCAAGGTTATATGCGAATATCTGAAGGCAGAATTTCAACCTGCTGATTTGTAGGAAGCAGCTGCAGTGTCCCCATTTGCAGTTGGGGAGAGCAGAAGCTGTTTCTGTTATCGTAGTCCGGGAAAGGGCTCAATGTGCAGATCCTGAGGGGTTGTTCAGAGCTGGTATTGCAGAGAAAGTATTTCCCTTTTGATAAGTTGAAGCTGAAAGTAAATTAAAATTATGCATGTATCCTTATTGATGCTTATGTTTACAATAACTGTAAGTAAATATTGTGTGTATTACGACCTAGGGAACAAATGACAAAAACAGAGCTTTATACCTGTATTGTACTTTGCAAGACTTTAGTCCTGCAGTGAAAAAAAGTGAACCTGTAGGTACAACTTCTTTCATTTCACGTAATAAACATTCTGTTTACGTTACTTAAAGTGCAAGTATTTAGTAAAAGTCAAAGGACTGAGAAGTATCATTTCCTCAGTGATCTTCCTGCTGCCCTTTTACAGATGGTGTAAAATCAGGTGTGTTAAAAAAAACCAACAAAAGAGTAGTTGAGCTGACATGAAAGGTATTTCAGATTTATGTTTTGCAGATGATATTGGTATGATTAATGTATTCATTGCTTTTTTTATTGCTTCTCGCAGATAATGTTCATGATGCATGGAAAATTCTGTGGCTTTAAAATCTATGCCAGGTTTACAAAGTCTCTGTATGTCAACAGATGTTAAGAATATAAACACAACTTTTATAGTAAAGTCGTGCAAATGTGTAGACATGAGCTTGGTTTATGTATATTATTTTCAGCATGAGAATGAAATGAAACTTCTGTGAAACAAGAGTTATTTAGATTCCTGAAGCTTTCAGGCCAAGATTAGCTCGGTTAAAAGTGATCAGCAATGGGCTGCCTTTGTAAGGCTGACAAGCTAATGACACTTCTGGCTTATGGAATTAGTTTGTAACCCAGAACTTGAAAGCGCTGGTGCTGTTTGTTAGTCTGAAAATACATTTTCATGCAAATGGGCTTTGGAGGTACAGTTCTCTGAAACAAGCTGGCAGCCTGGGGTCCTGGCTGGAAGCCCTTTGTTAGTTATGCTGCTGTGGGTGCCCACCATGGACCAGTCCTGGTGGACTGGACTGGGCAGCGTTGGTGCTGGGTGGTGGGTGGTTGCTGCTCCATGTTCCCATTGCCTTTAGTGTGAGATAGGCTCTTGGTGGCTGGGTGTTCTGAGTCTTGTATAAAATATAAAATACACCAATGGTGGAGGAAAAAATGCAGACGCAACTCAACCGTAAAGGAGAGTGCCTTGTCTAGAAGAGCTGTGCTGGTCGCTCCGCTGCATCCATTCCTCCTTTTGCCTTGCAACTGCCGCACGTTATCACCGCTGTTGAAGAGCAGGTAGGCAGCGATGAGTTAAAATCGGAGTCTTTTACCTCCAGGACCCTCACTTGGGTGCGCTCGCTCAGCAGCCCCCTGGTTGAGTCGCTTTTCCCGAGGAGCGGAAACCTCTGGCTGTGAACAAGGTCTTGGAGAGCGGCTGGGCTCAGACCACTCCATGGCAAGTCTTGAGCCCTGCCACGCGTCTGGGTGCTGGTGAGCCTCTGTAAACCTCACAGCCACATCGGGGAGCTTATTTGGGGCCTCTTTCCCTGTCTGCAGGGAAGAGAAAATCAGCTAGTGAGGCTTTTGGGCCACTGTGTAGTATCAAGAAGGCACACTGTTGTCTGATCATGCCTTTGGGCTACTGAAACAAAATGTTTCTCTTCTAGCTGTGGAGTAAGCCCTCTGCTTCCAGTCTGCCCCAGCAAAATTCAGAATTGGGATAGAAAGTTAATTTATGCCTCCAGACCATGCCAGTAACTTCTCCCAATTATCATTCTGCAAACTTAGAAAAGAAGCTGCAGAAACGTTGGGACTAATGCTAAAAGTTGGTCATCGAGGGAGGGAAGGGTTGCTGAGGACCTCGATGTCCTGGCCTGTATCTCAGGAATTTCCTGGGATTTTCTCGGCACTTCGGGTCAGTACACCTCGGGAGGGGTGATCCTGCAAAGGGGACAGACCTGGCTTAAAAATCTGAATTTCCCCAGATTCGTCTCGAGCCCGGTCCCAGGCTGGGCAGGCGGCTGCGAACAGCTCCGGGTGCGGGGTGCTGAGCGCTCTGTTTGGGTCCCTTACCCAGCTGCTCATTTTCACCAAATTTGCAAGAACATCTTGACTCTAAGACTTCCATGTCTCTTGTCAGAGTTGGTTGGATTTGACCAGAGGGTTTAAGGGGTAACTGCCTGTGTGATTGCATTTCCTTAGGTAATCACGCAAAGGCAGAGAATGCAGTTAGGAAATTACAAAGGTGAGCGTGTTTGCTGATGGTCAGGTTCAGCATTTACAGCTGCTTTCTTTTATAGGATAAGTTTTTAATTAAGGTTGTTTTTTAAAAAAAAATGTCGTGTAGGAAGTCTCCATAAGACCTCTAATGTCATTTTATAAAATGACAGGAAATCAAATGCTCTAAGAGTTTTAAAAGCTATTTTAAATACATTTTGTGTTTGGGGGCTACAGGACACAGGTGAAAGATGAGCCTGAGTGGAGGGGACAGTAAGGAAACGCTTTGGAGGACGGTGTGCAGCGAGAGTAGAAGCACATGGGTTTCGTTGCAGTTGGGGAGTCTTGGGTTTTGAGAACTTATTTAAAGATGTGTAAAAACTCTAGAACTATTAAATAAATTATTATTCTCACTTTTCATTTCCTTTCCAAATTTGCTAGCTCTCTTACTTCAAATCCAGGAGAAAAAAAAATCAGACCATGTTATAGAAGATGCCTTTTTTCCCCCTCATTGAAATACTAATTCTTTTCCTTTAGCTGCAGGGAGACATGCTCAGATGTGCTCCTTTGAATTGATCGTCCTTGTTGTAATATCACAATTACGCATCCAAACGAACTTGGTAGGACACACAATGAATAATCTTCATTTGTTTTGATGGTGGCACTTGGTGCCGATCCCTGTAATGTAATCTGTGTCGGTACTTCCTTTTTCTGGTCCTGGCATGTTGCTGTGTCTTCCACGTTGATCAAAGATTGGAAAATTTGTTTTTATATACGTAGGCAGTGTATTTCATTGTCGCCTTATGTGCTTAATCTTTTGCATGTTTGGCTGAAATACATCCACGCCTTTTACGTATTGAAAACATAATATCCTTTAACCTACAATCTGCAGAGTTAAAATGAATTTTACGTTAAATATTCGATTGCGGACCACATCTCCAGCTTTTTATATGCCACAGCGGTCTTGTGTTTTTTTTCTTCTCCATTGTCTGATAGTGAGGTCATTTTCAGTCCTCTGAGAAATTTTATTCCCAGCCAGATGCGGGCCATATATTAAAAGTAGCACCTGTGGCTAATATCACAGCAGCTTACCATAAATTTACATGGTAACTAGGATTATATCTGTCAAGACTGTTAAAAAATGTCTAGATTTAATTTGATTTCCAGTATTGAAGGAGCTCTCCAACATTTTGCTTCATAACTATATTTTAAAAGTTAAAATCACTCCATTGTTAAGTTTTATAGCACTCCCAGTGCCCATTAAGTTGATTTGTTAAATGGGGGTCAGAATAAAGCAAGTTGGCTACAGGAGGATCGGAAACCAACCCATTTATGACAAATTTAGTCCTCGCGTGTGAATCTTCTCAGAGCCCGGGGACTGATTGGATTCAGGTGCAGCTTATGTCAGTTGTGTTTAACCTCAAAGCCTGAGCAGCCTCAGCCTCTGACTGTCACTTGTGCTAATCAAGAGACGAACCTGTTTTCATTCGTTTGGGGGGGAATTGCTATTTTCAATGTAGGATCGGTCTGCTTGCTCCCTCTGCTAGAGTTTTGCACTAGATTGCCTGTCGCATGAAAATAAATTATTTTTTTATCCGCCTAGGTAGGTGCTGGTTTTCATATAGTCTTTCCGAAACTGCTTCGTTTTCCATTATCCTTTGAGTCCTCTCCCATATGCTATGATTTGTGCACCTGCAAAGTTATGAAAGTATTTCTTTTGGTAGTTATGTTGTTCACTAACTTCCCTGCGTTTATGAATACAATAACCGATTTACAATAAATCAGAATTATTTATGAGTGGATTTACAGAGTTGAGAAAATCTTTGTATCTGAAAATAATGAATTTCTGCCGTATCTGCCTGTTGACATTTTCCTTTATTAGAAACTGATAGTGAAGTTTTCAGGACTGGCAGAGGTTAACCTGCAGGCTGAAACGGAGCGAATGAACTGGCTCAAGTGTCTCAGAGCGGGGCACAGTAAAAATATATGATTCCTGAATGGTCACACCTTCCTTGAGTTTATTCTTGTGATTGACCGAGTAAATAACACTCTCGTCTTGAGTCAGCGGGTTGGGGGGGGGTCAAGGCGCAGCTGTGGGACCTGGACATGGTCCACCTGCCTGCACCGCTGCCTGGCCCTGCCCGTGGAAGGCAGGGAGCTCCAGGTCTGGGTGAAATGAAAGAAGTTCTGGGGAGATGGTCCGTTTGAAAGCTTACGAGTCTCCTTCCCTGGCCTTGGAGGAGGAGGAGGAGATGACACTGGTGCCCTGGTCAGCGTGTCTTGTGTCCAGTGATGCTTCCAGTTAACCGGCAGCCAGCGCTGGGGAATTCTGCAAAGCTAGGATGACCGTAGTGGTGGAAATATGTAATTGGGTTGTGTCTAGGCACAAATTAAATCCTCAGTGCTGGGAGTTGGGAAATAAAGGATTTATTTTCGTCTCAGGGCCATCGTGGCTGGCAGGGTACAAAACCATATGTAAAGTCAGCCTGTAGTCCAGAATATTTTCAGAGGAGTGTTTTGCACTTGGCAACATTTTTCTGTTTTAAATAGAGTTGCCTTAGCGCATCAGCAGCCTCTTAGGTCTTTTAAAGCCCTTCACAATTAGCCTTTCCTTACATGTGGGGGAGCCGTCATTTTGTCCTTCGGTCCCTTCATTAAAACTTCACAGTTGTAATGCACGTGAGAAATTCGCGCCTGATAAAAGTCAGGCAGGGGATGAGCAGGGATTGCTCCTCTTCGTACTGCGGGGTATCTCGTCTCCTCTTTGGCCAGGGTCAGTGTGTACAGATCCCATTGCCCTCGTGTCCCATCTGCTTGTGGCAAGTGACAGTACCCCCGTCACTGTTATAACATCATCGTGGCCGTACCACCAGTATTAGGCTGCCAGGATTATTTTAAATGTCATGACATGAATCATATTTAAATAAAATTAATCCTGTTTAAGTTGAAGGCTCAGAGTGGGCATGTGTCCTTCGTCTCCTCCATCGTGCAAGATGTTCCATCCCAGGTGTTGTACAAGTTGCATCAGTTTAATTTGTCTTGTGACTTAGCTGTAATTAGGGATGCTCATTTTCTTGATGAGCTAAGTCATATTTCTCCCTAGAATAAACCATTATTTTATTGTTTATAATTATTGGGGGTGGTGGCATTTCTAATTGATGAGTTTTCGCCACCGAGTAGACCTGTTGTATCTCCATTTAAGCAGGCCACTGCTTAAATCTGCCCGGCTGACCTTTGGGCTGCTCTCCAGTTGGCTCTAATACAAATGCTTTCCTTAAAAGATGGATTTATTATCACTCAAGTAAAAATTATTACAACATTTGCCTTATGCTTGTTTCATGCATTGATCTGAAAGTGCAAAAGAAATTATTTGTCAAAATGCCTTTTGGGTTTCACAAGCTGTCTTGTAGATTTGGAGTAGAAGAAATGTTTCTCTTTCAGCTGTGGTTTTTTTGTGTGTTTTTCAGCTGCACAAATTGATTGTTCACTCTGTTTGAATTAAACAGAACAAATGTTATATCAGCCATGCGGGCAGGGCTGCTGTACATTTGTACCGAAAGAGAGCAAATGTGAGCAGGCCAGCCTGATTTTAACTACAGTTTGGGCTTTTTCTTTGTTAGAACACCGCTGGAAAATGAATGGAAAATTCAATGGTTTTGAATTCAGTTGGACACCTTCGTTTGGGAAAATGCAATTAAGACTGATGCTGCCTTTTCTGAAGAAGATGGTCACTCAGAATAATTTTTTTACCTTTTCAGTTAAGGAAACCTGGTGTCTTGCAGCTCTCCATGCATTAAAACTTATTTTTATTGGGGTGCTGGAAAGATGCTGATTAAATGCAAAGAACACGTCTTTCTGTCTTCGTTGTTTAACCTTTTGCATACCCTTGCTTTTGGAATAATGCCCAACTGCATTTTCAAACCATAAATTGCCTTTTACACCAGCAGCTCTCACTTTCTCATACTCCCATGAAGGAGAGATGCTTTGGGATATTATTCTCTGCAGTTGCAATTAAAAGTGGACTCTGGCTGGCAGAATAAACTAAAATAAAACTACAACGCCCCTATTTAAAAATTAACCATTACTCACCAAAAGCACATCAAACCCACTTAGCGGACATCCGTTAATCCCGCGGTGAGCTGTTTCAGGCTTTAATGCACACTGTTTTACACGTTAAGGGTTTTGAAGTCGCGGGCCAGCGCTGACCTTTCGCATCTGCTCCTCTCGCAGTAGGAATCTCCGCTCGCCGCTCCCCGTCAGGGCGGATTAACGTGACAAAGTGCAGCGCTTCTGCTGGCTGCAATTTCGGGTTTTGATCAGAATTACTTCTTTCACAAACAATCACGTTTGGCTAAAACGTTACATCTGCTCTGAAAAGCCACTGGCAGGGCCGCAGTTTATCAGGGTGAGGGGAGTGTAGTTTTATTTATTCCTCTTTTATAAAGCTGAAAGCCCACTTCACGTAGGTTTTTGGGGGGGGAGCTTCCCTTCTTCCTCCTCCACTTGCCCTTTTCTTCCTTTAATTTCGTTGGGCTGAGATGAAAAGTTGCTTTGGACAAACATAAAGCTGGCTGTGATGTCTTGGAGGGGTTTAGTGGGGAACGCACTGATGAGTGGGGAGCCCAGTGCTGAGTCAGCACCACACCTTTGGGTTTATTTATTGCTAAGAGTGCTTTGTAGGCAGGTTTTTTTTTATTCCTAGCATCAGAGGGGAAAGTCCTGATTTCATGACCTAGTGTGATTTTTCTCATGCTGTCATGAGAATAACAGTAGGCAGTTAAATACATGTCTATGTATGACCAAGGTGTCCCTGGTTGGGAGAATCTTTATTCCATGATACAGTGGGTGGGTGCTTGTACCAAGCAAAAATACAAAAACCCCATGGGATGTCTCAAAATATTGCACGTTGGATGTACTTTGCCACTTCCAGGCATGTGCTTGGAGCACATGGAGAGGTCTGAAGACAGTTGAAAATGTTAAGTGTAGGTTGTCTGTCTAAATTGTTGGCAGTTAAGTGAGCTCATTCTTCATAATGTAACTTAATGTAGCTGCCTTTATCCATTTCTCCATGACCTGCTCCAGCCATTCTTCCAAATACCAGAGGCTGGAGGTGAAGCACAGTTCTGGGTGACCTACAGATCACATAGGGAGCAGTGGGCATGGCAAACCAGGCAAGGTACCCGTCTGCTCGGAGGTTGAAGGATGCCCTGAAGAGAAACATGTTGTCTGGGAAGATGCTTGCTCTCTCCTACTCTTTTTTTTTCAAAGGATCTGTCACTTCTAGACTTGAAGTGTCTGTCTCTGCAAAATAATATTTGAATTTTATAGTGCAGTATGAATTGGAAGCCTGCCAGCGCTGGCCTGGGTAAGTCTCCTGCTGAGTTCAGTGCCCCCATGTATCATCTACTCTCTTTCACTATAAGAGACATCCAAACATGAAGACCCATTCAGCAGCTTGGTTGAGTGAAATGATTCCCTGGCTGAATCTGCAGTAGATGTTCCTTAATTTGCTTTATTTCACAGCTTTAGGTCTTTTTAGATTCTGGCTTGTCCAAGAGGGTGATTGGAAGACCGCTCTAAATTCCTCGCACCTCCATCGTGATTTCTCTGTCACATGTTTGAATTGTTGACCTTGTCTTTAAAAAAACCAAACCAAAACAAAAAAGCTGACAGTGTAGTGGGTAGGAGGATAGTGGAAGATGAAATGGTCATGAGACCAGCCACTTCTTCTCTTAATCCATCATAAAGCAATGCCTTTCTTATCACTCTTTGATGTTTTCTTAGTATCATAAATGGCAGAGATTTAGAGGATTATCAGAGGCAGGATAGGATTGCCTGTGGATACTTAGCAGAGAAGATCTTGGATATTAAGCTGGTAGTATGTGTAATCTTGGCCAAAAGACCAAGGAGAATTTTGTCTGAGCACTCCCAATGTTATCAACAGCATGTATGGCACATGAACTTCATTTTCATGTCTACAGAATGAAATCATTCCTTCTCACTGGGGAGAATTCTAGCATTTTGTTCTGCTATAGCCAGATCTGTTCCATCCAAAACGTGGTGCGATGGGATAATGAACATCTCTGTTCTCCTACACCGTACCTGAGCTCTAGAAAAGTCAGAGGATTTGAGAACCTTTTTTGAAGTGGAGCATTCACTGAAATTAATTCTTATTTGGTCTGTTTTACAATAGCTTCATGGCATGGGCTGGCACCGTGCGATCGAGGACAGTTCATTGCCGGAGCGGCAGCATCCTCGTGCAGCACGAAGCGCGTCGGTGAGCAGAGCGCCTTAGCAGAGGGTTCAGGTGCCTGGGCTCAAAAGGTTGGAACTGGGGACTCACTGCACCTTGTTACTAGTTTATTTTTATAGTGGTTTGTGTGATGGCTTTATTACAGTACAGCCAGGGGTTTGATTTGCTGGGCCAAACATTTACTTTAACAAGTAAAATTATCATTGTTCCTTCAGTTGCGCAGCCAAGAGAGTTTATTATTTTAAGTGACTGATTGCTTTAGCAGGTGCTCAGTTAATGGGGGCTTCGCTGTATTATTTAATGTTTTTAGGTAGGGTGCAAAAAGCTCATTTTAAAAAGTCATGTTTCTTGAAATAGCTATTTTATTTGGCGTAAACCTCCTAAATGCAACCTTTATGTTCCATTTCTGTGCTTTTCCACAAAGCACACAAAAATGGCTTGGGAGGTGGAGAGCCACATTTAGCTGACTACATGGCTGGAGGATTTCTTCCATGTTCCAGTTCAGTCCTGAAACCTGGGATTATTTTCCTTCTTTTTCTCAAAAATCTAATTTAGAGATCTACATTTTTAAATAATAAAATAATATTTATGACTCTATGTGCTAAGAAACTGGAACTGCGAAAAAAAAAGAAAAAGCCCCCCACATTTATTTTGAATATTTCTATATGAAGTGATATATCACAAATACCATGCGACCTTGTTCCAGGTTTGGTTGGGATTTAGGATGTCTGCTTACTTTTCAGTAGTCTTGATGGGTAACTGCAATTATTTTTATCTACCTATAAGCAAATTAATGTATTTTGTAATATGGTTGTATTGACCCAATGGAGTCTAGGCTTGAAACTTTTATCACTCCCAGAAAGAAGTTTTTATGCTGCCTTAAGATACCTCCATGTTCTCTCACTTCTACTGCATCAAGTCTATAAATCTTTTTGGTGGAATAGGTGATTAATTTTGGTGTGAAGTCTGTTCATTGAATCACCGAGAATATTATCTGCTTTCTGTTCATGAAATCCAGGTGCAATCACTTACTGTAATAAAAATGAGAATAGGAAAAACGATCCTCAGCACCGAGGCTGCTGGCAAAGTCAAGATGTGGTAAGGAAGAAGGTAATAGATGTAACATTTTGTATCATATTATCACCAATAAGAGAAAAACAGGTCTAAATTCAGCAGTTATGAAAATTCTGATATAAACAGGCTTAGAAAAGATGAAGTTGAGGTTTGTTGTGCAGATTGCACGCGAGGGTATTTCCACACTTAGCAAGCACGAGGGAAAGAGGAAAGCAAAGCAAGGAGAAGGCTTTAAGAGCAGGTCAGCGCTCTCTACCTTCCTCTTAGTCCCTTTTCTTGCATTGATTGTGTCCCTTGGCCTTAGCAGAAAATTTGTATTTATTTTTTGGACCAGTTGACTCTCAGATGGGGCAAATTACGGTTGCACCTGCTTTCTGACAAAGTGATGTCATAGCTTAGGTCACTGCTGAGCTTGGAAGATGAAGCTTTTGACTCAGACCTCTTTTGGAGAGCTGCATCTCGAGCATCATCAGGACCGTGTTGCGTCTAGTGCTGCACCTGGTCTAGATTGTGCCGAGCGAGCGTAAACTTCCCTCCGCCACGAGCAGCTTGGGCTTTTCCTGGGACGGCATTCCTGAAATTGCCTTCTGTCATCTCCTGCGGCTCTTGACATTGTACCGGTACCTGTGTGAGAAACGTCCCCGCTGAGGAAAGGCCATGCCTCCAAGCTCCGCTTCTCTTTGCTTCCATTTATTCTTCATGTTCTTCAAATGGGTAAATCATATGACAATAAACAGAAATACTCTCAATGAAGAGAGAAGGGGAAACTGTTGTTTATCTGGTCAGGTGGTTTAGATTAGCAGTGATGCTGGTCTGTATTATGTTACTTTAAATCATAGTGTCCCAACAGGACATAAATTATGAAGATTGTTACAGTATGTTTCATCCAATGTAAGATCAACAAATTGGAATAATTTTTTTAATAGGAAAATCAGTGCTTTGGCAGGGTTATTGTTGAAGAATTTAATTTAACTTGAGCTTTGCTTGCATTATTTCTTAATATATAAAAACTATTTGCATAATGTATGAAGTATAAACATTTTTAGAATCAAAGGCAAGAATGTCTTTTCCAAGATTACATAGAGTGGCAAACTACTTAGAATAGATCAGTGTTTGTGCTTTTGCTGTCAAAAATGTTTGATATAGAGCTGGCGAGCTAGTTTCTTCACCGACATAATTGTAAACAAGTGTGGGGAGACAGAAACAGCGTGCTTTGTAGAACGTGGTGTAAAGGTTTTCACATACGCCGCTGCAGATCTAACATGGAGTGCAGTGTTTACAGCTACAACATGAATATAAATAGGTAACTTTTTTTAGAGCACAAAGCAGCATTTCACTTTTGTATAAATGATGTGTGCAGATAAGTATGGGGGATGCGAGCAGTCAGCTCTGGATTTTAAAAGAATATTGTAAACGCAGAAAAGCATACACAATTAAGTTGGAAATTGTAGTTGTGGTTTTTTTTACAGTTTCACATTTTGTTACGAAGACAGAAATGGCACCTCAGTACATGCCAGTATGTCTGTAGTATTCTTCCATCCTTTCCCTTTATTAGTGCCCTTCAGAGTTAGGAGTACCGTTTTTCCCAGTCCCAAGCAATGCTTGGGGAATGGGAAGGTTGGCTGCAATCACAATACTTTGCTGCTCAAGCTATTAAAGAGGAGAAAAACAAATCTCTAGCAGTGGTTTGTAAGGTGTTATTCACCTTCAGACCCTGCTGGCTGCCCATGCCTGGATGGGGTGGGATGGAGGGAGTAGGGAAACACTGGCACATCCGTGACTTGCACTCTCACCAGAGGGATAGGGATGCAAATAACCTGAGTTTAGCTCTTTTTTTGGGGGCATGACTTAGTTGCATTCTTAAGGACTGCCCTGCTGTTCTTGGAATGATATTAAAAAGGGTGAAGAGCCATGGGAAGGTGTTCCCCTGATTTATGTCGTGGATGAATCCAGACAGGGCCAAAAAAAAAAAAAGAAGAAGAAAAGAGGAAAATATCTTAATGCAACATGGATCCAGTGTCCCTGGGGATGGTTCAGGCAGGCTGATGATGCCACCAGGGAAGAATCCCAAAATGGGCACATGGTTTTGAGAGTGAATACATGTCCTCTTGTGCTGCCATTTCCTTCCTAAATGCTAGCTGGATTCCTCCTTTTTTGTGCTTTAACCATGTTGTCACTTTCAGATGAAGAGTGTGGCCTTGTGACGTGATTTTTGCGTATTTGTAAGGTAAAAGTCTTTCTTAATGGAGTAAATAGAATTAAAATAAAACAAACGCTGCATTTTTCTTGAGAGCACAACAGAAAACTCATGAGATTAAGTTAAACCCTTGTGACTAGCTAAACATAACTTACAAGAGCTCGACATTAAAGAGCTTTTTCCATTTATCTGCTAGCCTGTAGCTCCCTGTTAGGTAGTAACGTCAGCTGGATATGTGAAAGCTCCTGCAGTTTGGAAGTGAACCTTAATGATTGGAGTTTATTGTTGTTATAAGTGTCAAACTGCAAAGGAGAACACATGCTGTATACTGGGTATTTTTCACTCGGGTGAATGGAAAGCAAATGTGTGAGGCTTAGTCATCTCTTGCCTTGTATGACAATGTCACTATAACTTGTTTTATTTATTCATTTCCCACTGATAAATGGTACAGATGCAGCCCGGGTGGGTGGGGAAGGGAAGACAGGTAGCCCTCGCACTGCAGAAGGTCAAGGTTAATGCTACCTCCAGCATTATAATGACAGATGGGAGGCAGAAACCTTAATGTACTTGTGATTAGCATATGGTTTCCTTGGCTGAGTGTCCGGAGGATTTAAGAAGCCCGGGTACGCTCTTCATAGTGTATGCATTTTAAAACAAACAAATAAAAAGTGTGTATGGTTATATCGTTGAGCCTTTCAGCTGTTTTTCTTGAATATCTCCACTTTTGAGTCAAGTACTGTCAGCTGCTTTGTTCTGGAGATGCACTGGGGTAATCCATCACTGGGGACTCGCGGGTGGGTGATGTATTAGCACGACATATCGACCTGTGTTCCTTTGATGTATAACTCATCAAGATAATGTTGGCAAGCATTGTACAAAAGCAGCATGTTTAAAAAGTATTAAGATGAATTGATTCCTTGCTTAAGAAGTGTGAAGGGAAGAATAATAGCAGATTAGCTCTGGGATCCTGTGGTTCTCCCGGAGCCGTGCAGCGTTGTGTGGTGCAGAGGGGCGGATGGAATTTCATCTTTCCTCCCACTTCTGACAGCAAAGTGTCTGGCCCTGGTTTTCCCATTCTCAGGCAACAAAAGTCACATTAAGTCTTATTTTGTGATAGCATATGTTGTCACTTTCAAAAGCAATTTGGCCAGTCCCAAAACATTGTGATAGCTGAATTTTTTAAAGTTTTGTGGTTTGTTTTTTTTTTTACTTTATTAGGTTAACTTGTTCTTCTAAGAGTAGCCCTGATTTTTATCTCATGAAGACGTACTATGGCTGCTAGTATTTAAAAAACGTTTTAGAAGTGATGTTACAACTGAAACACCATGTGTTTTTAGTTCCTTCTTTCGTGATCTTAAAAGACAGGGAGGGAAGAGACGTACTGGCACACCCAAGGCATCTCCTTGTTGCTGCAGGATTGCTTCACTCATTACTTCTTCTGTTGCTCTTCGTGGTTTGTTACAGGGACTCTGCAGTCCGCCATCACTTGGGTGACACAATGTACTTATTTGAGTAACCTGTATGTCTGGATGTTATTTTAGCCCAAATGTCCTAAAAGGATTAGGTTGAGAATGTCTGCATAATATGCACGTTACTGACATATCAGAATACTTTATAATGTTTAATACATCAAAGCCTCTTTTAATAATTCTTTATGGCTTCTAGAAAACACACAAATCCTTTCTTTCTCCTCTCTTTTTATTTTTGAAGGAAAAAATCTGAAAAAGTTCTCATTAGTGGCCAAGGGGATGCAGATCTCTGTTATTAATATAGTGGAACTCAAGACTGTGTTGCGTCTTAACGTCGTGAGTAAAGTACATGTCCCACTTTCATCAAGAAATGTGTGATGGTCTGATAAACTCTGCTCACCAATGCAGTCTTGACAATGATCTTGCACTGCAGACTGCATAATAATTTTCATTATTTTTAATTAAAGTTGAAGAAATGCAGACTCCTGCTCAAATTAAGGTTGGTTGTGTTGCCGGAATGTGGTAATTACTTTAATTGATCACAAGATAGTTTCCTTGATCACCAATTAGACCAAATTACTGATCAAGTTTCAAGACGTGAAGAAATGTCCAAACTGATTTTATGTAATAGTGTTTTCATATCTAATCAAACCTAAATATCTTTTCCTTCCAGAGCCAATTGTATTTTCCCAAAGAAAGGTTACGGCTCTACAAATATAAAGGTGATTCATAAACAATAGCGTTCCAATTCATTTAATTAGCAAAGGAAGTATTTAGGACCTTAATGGAGATTGCGTTGGTGAAATTGCTCGCTAGAACCGTAGCTCTTTTTCTTAGTGGGAGATGCTTTTTGTGTATAACTAAAATAAACTAAAATGCAAGAAGTAAGTTGCTTTGGATGACGTGCAATGAGGGAGAGCGTCTCTGAGCGGAGCAGGCATGCCTCGTGGGTGTGCGTGCTTCGTCCTGCGCGGTAACACCCGATTGCTCTGGCTGGGACAGTCGTGGTCAGCCGGAGCAATGAGCAGCAGGACCTGTCCTGGGGAGGGTCCTCTGCGCCAGAATTAATTCCTTTTCATGACTCGGACAGCCCCAAGTTGAGGTCTCTTCGGGAAGATGAACAGTTCTAAGAGCGATGTCCATTTTATCCAGCCGGAGACTTTTTACTGTCTGCAGGGGAAGAGGCAGTGCGTTGGCGTGGTGGTTGACTGATGGGGACAATTTGGTGGTCCAGTGATCGGAGAGGATTTGTCATCACAAAGCATGAAGAAAGGTCTGCAGAGCAGATTAATGTAGCAGACTCATTTGCTTGTGTAGTTTGCTCTGTCCGCCTTCTGTTGGAGCAATGATTATTGTCATACAATCAATGAATTGTGTTGGCGTAGTGTAACCTGTGTATATCCATAGGTAGGTGAGTTCCTGGGATGGACAGACAGACACTGGTAGACCATACGTGAACCTAGTAGGGCTTTTCATAAATTTAATCTATTTTTTTTCCCTTGCTGTTTGTTTGTGCAAAGGCAATCTAGTTGGAGATGCATTGTTGTTTTAAACTTTTGGGGACATTTCTGTGTCCAGATTGCTGTGTTGGAAATAGCATTCCTATTAAGCCCATGGACACTTTAAAAAGATTTAAATCAAATATCATTCAGCACTATTAATGCAGAAGTTTTCCAAATCATTGCTAACATCTAATGCACAACTTGCAGCTTTCTGCTTCAAAGCGTGCTGCTGAAACATTTGCAAATTTTTAAAAGTAATTGTTCACTCAAAGTAAAACTAAACCAAGCAAGACTTTCAAGGGAAGTTAGATTTTCCCAAATTTTGGAATGCTCTTGGGTCAAAGAAAAAAGCTTTTTAATTGCTGACAGTTTGGTGATTTCCAAATGACAAACCTCATTGGAATGATTTTCTCTGATTATAACGTTTGCATTCATTTGACTGGCAAAGCAACTAACAAAGTCATACTTCATCCAGGCACCAATTCTTATTTTACCTAAAGGTTTTTGTAATTTGTGAGAGGAAAAAAGACTTGAAACTATTATCAACCATTATATGTTATTCATTGACCACATGTTTGTTTGAAATGGCCGTCGCTTGGTGGAATGCGGGCTATGTACATTCTCTTCCATAAATTAGCACTAAAAAACTACCTAAATCAGGTAGGGTTTTGTTGAGCTTGTTGTATTATAATATGAACCAGACTATAATGTGGATGTTACTTTAGCTTTGCATGTTGTTAATTCAGGTCCTGAACCCCGATGGATGGAGCTTGGTATGAACAAAGCCCGCTGTCTTAGAGGCGTCCTGCTCACGCACTGAGGCCCTTCGGGCCCTGCTGCATAATTGCATTCTTGATTTACATGGACATTCTAATTTTCTTTATAATGCAGTGATTTGCTCCTAAGTATTTTGGCAAGGGCCTGCTATTATTTTCTTCTTGAGCCTGTGATAAAACCTGCATCCTGGGGGAGCGTGCCGTGCAGAATATAGGGGCAGAGGATTGGGAAACCTATTTTAACTCATTTTAAGGGAAAATATTTTCTCATAAAGCAGAGGGGCAAACCCACCTGCCGCCTTTCTCCCCCCAGTAAAATAAATAGCAAACCAGTTACATGAAAGGATGTGTTTCTGGAAGCGGTATCAGTAATACTGTGGCATGATGCTTAATTAGAAATGGCACGTTTCTAAGATGCACTAAGGGATAAGGGGTTTGGGATGGATGTTTAAAATCACTGTTGGATGCCAAAGGTAAAATCATTGCTCTCACGCAATGGCTTTGAATCCTGGAGTAAGTAACATTGAGCAGAGTGATTTACTGGGGTCTGAAGGGGATGATTTCAGCAGCCTCAGGAAATGCGTCGGCAGCATGAGAAGGTGAAACACTCCTTCAACACACACAAACCCGAGGTGCAGCAGGCTGGAGCATCTCTAGGAGTTCTTGAGATTTTGGAGTGAATCTTGCAGATCCGCTGCCAGTGCTGGTAGGTGGAGGACTGTTTTCCTCTTTCCTCTTTCTCTCCTTAGGCTTTCGGATTTATGACACGTGTTGCTCTACAAGCAGAGAAGATGAATCACCACCCGGAATGGTTTAATGTCTACAGCAAGGTAACGTGTTCATCAGCCCTAGTTACAGTCATGGCACGTTAAGGAGACCCAACCACTGGCCCATTCTCTCTGCCTTCTTTTTGTAGCTTATATACAAGGAGGAGGCAGGGGAATGGTAAGAGGTTGTGTCTTCATAATGAGATTTGAGATTCTAAGGACGTATTGAGATATTTGTAGCAGTGACATGGCCCCCAGGAATCAAGCTCTTTGCAATTGTTTGCTACCAGCTGCATGATTTGGACCTGTCCCTTCACCTCTCTGCCCGACATCTAAAAATAAAATAGAAGCGTTTAAACTCCTGTTTGGCCAACCTGAATAAATGACTGTTTTGAAACTAAACACTCACCAACTTTCATTCTTTTCTCTGCAACAAGTTGGGAGCCCAGCGGTGTAGGATAGCAGACCGCCAATGCATAGGTACCTAAATGGGAGCCTGGCAGTCTCAATTTAAGTCTGATTTTTTAAAAATTGTAGGCTCCTATGTCTCAACATAGCAGCTTATAAAATTTGTTTATAATATTACCTAACTGATGGTGGTCTCGTATTTACAAGGGTTACAACCCTTGAATGAAAGGTACTGTGTGAAGGGGGAAATTATTGCTCTCCCTTTATTTTTATTTTCTAATGCTTCTCACTGCATTGTATCGAGTTGTTTGTTTTAGCATTTGGTGAATATATGGCAATCCCGCTAAAAATATACTAAAAGGAGATGTGGACAAGCAGCCTGCAGCTGGGAACCACCACCCCCAGAGCAGGACATCCCCACCTCTCCCCCCGAACAGAGGCACAGGCTCCTCCTCATCAGCGCTTTAGGTCACCCTCTTTAAGGGGACACTAAATGGTCACCAGACAAAGTCCTGATCACCTACTCTACATGATTTTCTTGGCTTTCCAGAATATTCCGAATTTATCTTTTTTTTTTCCTCTTCTCTCTTCCCAAAATCTCAGTCAGAGGCGAGACAAAGTAATGCCCAACTTGTCATCTGGCTTAGTCTAAACAAACCCGTGCAGGCAGCTGCGTCATAGCAAAATGCACCAGTCCGTTTGTTTTTCTTTTTGAAATTAATCTGCAACAAGCTTAACAATTTTTTCACCTTCAGGGTGCTGGTTTTTAACAAAATGCGTGAGCCCCTGACTCGGCTGTTGGCAGCTTGGTCACTGGCTCAGGTTCTTCGTGAAACCGATCCATGGAATTTAAACGTAAAGAATGAGTTATTTAATCAGACACCTCTTCTTGGACGAAACCCAAGAATGCAAAACCTGTTTTATTCTGCGAAGGGGCTCCCTCTGGTTAGACCTCAGGCTCTGTTAAGCCTCCTCAGCCACAACATCTTCTGCTTCACATGGGCAGTGAGCGTCCAGCTCGCTGCTTGCCAGGAGCATCGTGTAAAATCACTTCACTACAAGGGCACGCAGTGTTCCTGATGAATTGCTGCTCAGCCTACGTGGCAGAGATCAAAATGGCTTTGTAACCCCCTTTCTTTTCCTTCTTGACAGGTTCAGATAACTCTGATTTCCCACGACTGCGGTGGACTGACTAAGAGAGATGTGAAGCTGGCTCAGTTTATTGACAAAGCTGCTGCCTCAGTGTAACCAATATGTAAAACGCTTTAATACAGTGTCCACTAATATTTTGTATTTTAATGTTATCCCTCATTCCTTGTAACCCTGATTTCGCAAAACCCCTGAGACAAGATATAGCGTAAAAAGAGTGACTTAGCTTTGTTGGCCTTTAAGACCTTAGTCTTGAGACCCCTCTGGATGCTGTGCTTGTCCTTTGCCATCACTGTCTCTGCGTGAGGATGTAGCAGAAAAAACAGCAACAAACAAGTTTTGAACAATGCTCTTCTAGAAACTAAAACAAGCTGGAATGAAAGCTGGAGCCCACCCGCACGTGTCGGTGTTCCCCAAGGCCACAGGAACTGAGGCTGGTGGCAGCTCCCATGGGAGCCTGCCCCGTGCTGGGACGCTTCCCTCCTATAGATTTGTACATCTGTACACCTCTGCACTTCAAACAGCGTTAAGAACAGCCAGGCTGGGTCAGTCCCCTCTGGCGTGGTGCCTGCATCTTGGCCAGTGACCAGTGGCAAGTACAAGAAACGCTGGTGGGAGCAGTGCAAGCTGCTGCTGCTGTTTCCTTGGGAGTTGCAGCTCAATTAGCAGTTACAGCTTTGCATTTCAGTGATTATTCTGTGCTTGTCCAGTGGCTCGTTGAACCCATCTGCCCTTTTGGCACCCACAACCTAGCAGCTCTGTCCAGCGAAAGTGTTGCTGCGTGCTTGAGAACGGTTCCCCGTCTGAGATGCAGGACTGGATCCTGCAGTTGCTGAAAACTTCAGCTCTGGTCCAGCAAATAAAAAAAATAAAACAACAACAGTGAGCTCCCAGCACTCACATCATTAAACAAAGCATGTGCTTAAGTGCTTGGCTGGGCTGGGTCAGTGCTCAGCACCTTGCAGGATTGAGCCATTATTTGTGTTGTAACGCTCCCGTACCTGTTGGATCGGGGCGGGGGTAGCTTGGCCGGGCGCCCAAAGCACCGGCCAGAGCTGCCAGCGGTGAAGGAAGCGGCATTAGCAGGATTCTTGCTAAGCTGGGCTCGGCTGAAGCTATGCTCACCTTTTTTTTTTCTGTAGCTACAATTACTCATTGCAAACATTGTTCCAAGAGCTGCAGATCCCACTGACGAGGTTTGAAATAATTTCTTCCGTGGTTTCAAAGTCTTTGGTTTTTATCCTGTGATCCTCACCGAGACAGATTTCCACTGCCGACAGGGAGATTTCAACCTGCTTAAGGCTTGCAGGAGGGCCTCTCGCTCTGCAATCCCGCTGCCGAGTGTCCCCAACGTGCACCGTCCTGCCCTGCAAGCAGCTCTGGGTGCGGAGATTGACACCTCCGAAATGCCTGAGTGCATTGCTCGAATGACACCGGCGGCATAGCTACCAGCTACCGAGAAGTGAGATACATACTGAGTGCCAAAATCCATCTCGGATGTATATGTGAGGTGTGTGGTCTCTCAGATATTTGGGATGCAAAATGCCACTAGCTGCCATGCAAGTATTCACGTCGATAAAATAAGAAAGGTATTTTTTGTTAATCCTTAGCAAGTGCACTGTCATGCGCTAATTGGTCGCAGGAAACAAGATAAGATGTTGGGGTTTATTGTTGGTAACAGTACTTGGAATATCAAGTTAATATGTAAAAAGACCCAAATTCAGACTGTGCTCAAATGTTCTTTGCTTACAAGTGCCTTTCCCCAGCAAAGCGGCGGATTTCCCTGATACGGTTTGCAAATGGTCACTGTTGTGAGGAATGAATAAAACTAAAACAAACAACCAGGCTGTGATGTCTCCTGTTACTGGTGGGGAAATGAAATGAGCTTCACCCAAAGTTTTGACAATGTCTCTAATGAACTGTGAAAACACTGTTGTTAGAAATTGATATATCATGCATGCACTTTGAATAAAACCAATAAAATCAAATTCCTCCTTTGTAAGTTGTTTCTTTATTATTGTACATATGTGACAAGGCTGTTTAGTTTTAAGATAAATTTAAGATAAGTAATATTTAGTTACTGGGAGGTCTTTAGTTTAGAATATTGTTATTTATTTACATTCTCCGAGGAAAAAAAATCCCCACCAACTAATAGCTCAGAGAGCTGTACTGTCCAGCTATGGCATAGAGCTGTGCAGCTGTGGTGGTTTGAGGATCCCTGACTGGTGAAGGGGCAAAAATACTCAGAAAAGAGGAGGACGACTTTTGAAACGCTCGTAGTTTCTAGGTCAGCACTTGTTTAGCCACAATTTCTTGTTAATTTCTGGGGCGTCCCACAAACCTGCAAGTGCCTTTTGTGAGCGTTGCTGTGCAACACTAATAAGAATAAAATAAAAATAGTGAATAAACAGCTTCTGCTTTCTTTTCCAGCAAGTGCTGACTTCAGAGGCGGTCTCACAAGGGACATCCTGGCTCTGCTGATGCCGTGAAGAGGTCTGCCATCGTGCTGCTCCCTCGGCGTTCCCAGGCAGAGCCTTTGCCTCCGGCCCCGCTTGGTTTTGTTCGGCTGCCGCTGCTTGCTCCCTGCGTGGGTCGGGAAGCAGTGATGCTCTCCTCGGCTTTTCCTTGCCTTGCAGTCACCAGGGATTTTCTTTCATTATAAAAGCACCTTTTATTTGGAGGTTGGTTTTCTTTTTTGGACAGGCTTCCCAGCATTCCTGAAACGCATCCCGAATCTGCCATGAACCCCTTTTGAACTCCACCCCCCACCCCGTCTCGGCAGCATCCCCAACTCGCCGCTCTCCGCAGAGCTGGGCAGGGATGCTCTGCAATGCCGAGGAGCCCTGACCCCCCCTTTCCCGTAGCTCCCTAAATCCACGGCAGCCTGTTCGCAGCCACTCTGTGCTCCTGCATCTCCCCAGCTCTTCTCCACCTGCCCGTGTGCCGCTGCTGCGTGGTGAGCGCAGGGTACTGAGGACCACGGGGAGAGGATGCACGGTCGCCCTGACCGAGCTGGGACTTCCCAGCAAATTTATACAGCAAGGATTTAATGACAGGCGCTGGATTTGGGCCAGGAAAGTTGGCCTAAGGCACCTTCTCTTGTGAAGAGCATTGTCAACTCCTCCTGGAGCAAAAGCAGCCGGAGTGCAGGTTTTGGGTCTTTTCCAGGTGATGGCATCTCTGGAGCTGCACATCTCGTGCACCTGCACAGTCGCACCCCGATGCGGGATGGCACAACTGGTGCAAACTAATCATGTTTCCCTCTTCACTGCGAGGTTCGGTTCACGGCTAGCAGCCACCAGGTTAAATATTGCCCTGGAACGTTTGGGGTTTTCTTGCTTTAAGGCTGATTGTGGCTTGAAGTATTTGGATAATCCATCGTGAAACAGCCTTCTCCTTGCAGGTAACTTCTCTGCGTCGAGATTGATTTAACCGGGTGTGTCCCCCCCCACGAACCCACTCCACAGCGTGTGGGAAACGCCGTCCCTGGGAGACCCTCTGATGGTGCTCCGTGGCTACAGGAAATTAAAAAGCAAAAACTCAAGGCTGAGAGAGCAGGGTAAGAAAGATGCCTGCAGCATGATACGTGGTTGGGACCGCTGCTCAGGTCCTTTGAGGCTGGAGATCACACCTTCACAGGACTGTCTCTGAAACAGGGCCAGCGAATAATCCTTTCCTTTCCCCCAAAGTGGGGGCTCAGGTCCAGTAAAGTGCAAAGATCATATTGCAAGGGGCGGCGTTGGCATCGGATGCGCTCCGGGGATGGGGTCCCGCAGGCAGCTCTGCGGGAACGTGTTGGAAAACAAAAGTCTATCTTGGTTTGTGAGTTACGGCTCAGTTCGACTGTGCCAGGATTCCTCTTGCCCTCCCTCCTCCTCCCGGCTGCCCAGACTGGCAGCTGAGGCATGGTGGTGGAGTGGCTGAAGAGGTGGGTTCTCTGTTAATTAACCTCTCTCATCAGGGGCAGTTTTGGACATTAGAAGGCTAACGAGGACATAGCCTCACCCAGCTGCTTCCCGAGGCTGGAAGGACAGACGGACGTGGTTACTTTTCAGATGCTTCCCCCTTGTCTGTGACACATCCTGGCTCCAGGATGGGGCTGGAGGGATCACAGCATCCCTTGGGATGTGTCCGGGCTGCTGTGCCGATGGCTACTGGCTCTGCATCGGTCCCACCTGGAGCCTTGGGGATTCAGCAGAGCAAAACCACAGGGCAGATCCCGTCGGACTGGAGTTTTCGGTTGGTTTATGTCCCCCAGATAGCTCGGCCCTAGGTCAGGGATGCTCGCAGCATCCCTAGTTTTCAGTGACGAGCACGATTTCTGTGTTTGCTCCGAACCCTGCTCCAGCACTGCCTTCATGCTCAGCCTCGCATCCTGCCAGGTCCTCAGCCCTGCTCTGCCTTTCCCTCATCTGCGAGTGCTTTTCAGTCATGCAAAACACAATTTTGAAAGCCTCGCACTTCCTGCAGCTTCTTATAGATGTGTGCGTCTCCTCTGGCCTTTTCAGCCTCAGGTTAATGAAGGGATTGCCGCTTAACTGAAGGTAATGGGTTCTTCTGCGTGAGATAGTTTCGGCTTTTCACAATTGTTTGCTCCAAGAAACAAATATTTGTGGCTTACTCGAAGCTGCGCCTCGGGATTAGCACTGGAACAAGTGCTCGGAGAGCATCCAGCCTAGCAAGCACAGAGATGCTGACTAATTGAAATAAATTGGCAATTGTTAATACTTTTTCTCCTAAGGAACCAAGGCAAGAAGCAAACATGGATGTGAGTTATCCCGCCGACATCAAAGGCCGTGTTTATGTAAGCGCTGCTCGCTCTGAAGATCTGTCGCAGAGCTGGACCCTTTGGTGAGGAACTGACAACTCGTTTGCAAACGAACTTTAGAAAGAGTCCAGGCACGGCTGCCAGCGGTCCTCTGCTTAGAGCCAGGCCAGCTCGTGCGGGCTGTGGGGATGCTGGAGCCTGGGAAGGGTCCCCAGAAAGAGCAGAGGTCTGTGCTTGGGCTCCTGCACCATTTCCAGACCGGTGGTGGGTGCACGAAGGAGGATCACCCCCCGCCAAAGCTCGAATGCACACCTCATCGCAGGAGCGCTCGGCATTTTTTTTGCTGTTAGACTAGTACCAGGGTGACACGACGGCGTGATGCTCCTCTGCGGGGCCGGCAGCGTTTCACCGCTGGCTGCTCCCACCTCGGCATGGAGACGAGCTGTTCCCTTGGGATGCCGGGAAGGAGGGAGCCCCGTGTCCACGCAGAATCATCCTGGCTCATCCACCCCCCCAGGTAAGAGCGGGTTTAAACACACACAGCAATGCAAACCCAGTAAATTAAGAATAGTCAGCATCTGCTTGTTATACTGCTAATGCAGAAATTTTGCTTATCCAGGACTTGGCCCCAGCACTTGCCTGTGTGGTTTCTTCTTCTGGAAGTGACCTCGTAAGGTGGTGACATCAAAACAGCAAGTTCCACCCTCCCACCCACGCCAAGGGTCACTTGGGGAAGCTAAGGAGCACCCAGCTATTTCATGGAGCCATCAGGGAAGTGGCACACGGAGCATCCAGACCCTTCCCAGCATGGACAAGTCACCTCCAATTTTCTCACTAGAACCTTCCAGTGTCTGTTGGAGGCCGTTGCAGGGCGTGCTCCCTTCTGCCGGCTCAGGTACACACGGAGCAAAGTCCTTTTGGTGCGGAGCTACCCCTCAGGTGATGCCTGTGCTGTGGGACCTGCTGGTTTGGGTCCACTTCAGCCCGGGTGAAGGGAGAACTCGGACAGGAGCAGGATCTGCAGCTGGGGGGGGTTACGGGAAAACCAACAAAAGAAGACGGCAAACTGAAAGAGCTCCCTCCAGCTCTGCTGTTGTTTCTGACAGGAGAAAGGACGCCAAGTTCTGTCCCTCTCCGCGCAGGCTGCTGGGCAGCCGCAAATTCACGACGCTCGTGATCCCCATCATCTCCCATCAACGCCATCTCCCTGGCCGTGGAGACCACCTACCGCTGCCGGTCGTGCTGGGGTACCTTTTTCGAGGTGAGGCGTGATGGCACCCTCCCACGTGCCACGGTCGGGAGGGGACGGATGGGGGGGAACGGGGGTCCGGCCCCCCGTGGCCGCTCAGGGGGGCTGCCAGCCCGCTGTCCTCCCCCGCACCATCGCCTGCACCAGCCCAGGGCTTGGAAGAAATGCATTTCAGCTTCAGATCCCTTCACTTATTCGATAATTATCATTCTTCAAATGCAATTGTTCAGTCCTTTCCATGGCAGCCCTTTCCCCCCCTTGCGGTTTTAGCACAGCTAGTTTAAGCACCCTTTTAATACTCAATTTTCACATTGAAAAATCCCTCTTGGTCACACTCCTTGATTTCCTTGTCTTACACAAGCCAGCTACTGTACGCAAACCTCTGAGCCTTAATTATATATCCCAGTAATATATAGCCAGGCCTGGCTAATGTCAAGAAACCCAGTCACGAGCGTCGGAGGTTTCCGAGAGCTCTGGCTGCAGGACCAGGCTCCGTGCAGGGAAGCGAGCGGCGCGTGCCCGGCTCCGAGGAGCCGATGGGATGCGTGACGTGTTGGGATGCGGCCAGGACCCTCCCGTGCTGGGCAGTGACCCGTGATGATGACTGCGGTGGGGTGAGCTCAGCTCGTGTTGGAAATGGTCCTGGGGACATTTAATACGAAAGCGCTGGCTGGGTGCGCAGGGTCTGGCAGCCACAGGCAGCTACCTGGGCTCACCGCCTCCTCTCTCCAGGTCACAGATGTCTTCTTCGTCGCTGTTTTTTCCACCACCGAGCTTTTGCTGAACCTGTATGCAGATCCCATCACCTGCTGGAAGAGCGGCTCCAACATCTCGGATGCTGCCGTCCTCCTCATTGCCTTCCTCCCACACGTCTTGCCCGTGGACATCACCCCTCGTACGCACCCGGAGGGGGCGACCAAAGGTCTCCAAACCCTCCGCATGCTCCAGATCATCAAGTACAGCGGTGGGATGAGGGTAAAGCTCTAATCGCTAGTTAAGTCACAGCAGAGAGGGGGGATCCCCAGCCCAGGAGCAGGGGGAGGCTTTGCCGTACCCAGGTGTTCGGGGCCGCCTGGCCTAAGAGGGGCTGATGCTTGCGGTAGCTTGTGAGCAAAAGCGAAATCTAGTCATTCCTGATTTTTGAAGAAGCCCGTGGCTTGGCCATTGTTTTTTTTCCTCTGTTTCTCCTTCCCCCAAGGAGAAGAGAGATTTTCTTTTTTACTACAGCAGAGTAGACGCAAAAAAAACCCCCGAAACCTATAAAACATAGGTCACGTCCTATTCTTGGTCTGTGTGTATTTTTCTCTCCAGCACACCATCTCCTACTTAGTTTTCTCCTGACGACTCTGGAGGTTTGTTTTTGAGCAAGGAGCTTATGTGGGCAATGAATGCTCAGCCAGCATTTCTGCGTGTAATTAATTGGCTGGGTAGCCCACCAGAAGTGGGATGTTTATGGGCACAGGGCTCTTATAATGTTCACTTCTGAGCCTTCATTCCTCTAGTTTGGATCGTAAACTTCACTTATCACCAGACTTTTATATGTTAATTATTCTGTGTCGCTGGGAGAAGGGAGGACATGTAGAAGCGCATGAAATAATGAATGGTTTAAGCATGGGGGATCAGATGCTCCAGTTTGGTCTGGCTGATTATGAGAGAGCAAATCGATGCATGGCAAAATGGGGAGACATTTCAATCGGGGTAAGCGTGTGCTCGTCGGTTTGAGCCTCGTGCTATGCACTTGTGGAACTCACTGCCAGGAGATGCCTCGTCTGGGGACCACGAGGAAGAAAACCTGTAGGATAAGATTGGCACCGTTCCCCCCTGAGACGCTTAAAATGTTGAGGTGCTTTGAAAAAAAATCCCACTCGGCACAAACCTGCAGTTTAAGAGCCTAAATGCCTTTGAAAATCTGGGCCATGCAACACTAGGTTTTGATGGAGGTCGGTGGGACTTAACACCTAAGGGACCGGGGCCACTGGGAAATTGCATCCTGGCTTTGGGTGAGAATGCCTAGAATGGCATTACTGGGGGAAAAAAATACCAAAGAGGAAAATTCTTCAGGCTCTCACAGTCCCTTCCTGTTCCAGGGATGCTATAAATATGCTGCAAAGCCACGCCGCTGCTTTCCAGCTCCAGGGGCGTTTGGTACTTGCCTTTGCATCCTGATCTGAAGGGACAAGTGCCCTGAGCCACTTGGCATCCCGAGAGACAACACCTCTTTGCCTAAAATTTGTTTTAAAATGTGATAGGGCTGTCTAAATGCATTTTGCTGAAGGTGCACGAGGCTGTTTATGCCTCTGTGTGTATTGTTATTTATTAATTGAAGCCTAAATTGGCCCTCAACAGGTTAGCAGTATTTAATGCAGAGAGCTCAAACATGCAACACATTCTTGGCACGTTTCCCTTTATTAATTAAAAACCTCTTTAAAACACTCTGCCTTCCACCTTGGAGCAATAAATTTCCACCTTGAGGAAATAATTTCCTTGTTGTATTCCATACAGAGACGTTCTGTTAGCTGCAATCCCTGTTTTAGTGTAGGCCCCATTCATCCTTATTTCAATTTCAAAATAAACTTTAAAAATGCCAGGTTGTTCTGTAAAAAAAAAAAAAAAAAAAAAAAAAAAAAAAAAAAAAAAAAATCAACTTTTCTGCTTTTTTAAAAATATATTTAGGATTAATTCCGATGTAGTTTACTACCTGTGTAGACTGCGAACCACAAAGCTCCTTCTTAATAAAAGCTCATAGGACTCCACAGCGGTTCCTGAAGCAGCCGGAGAAGCCTTGGCAATCAAAAATGAGGTGACGGTCCTGCACGGGAGGCACTCGCCAGCCTGCAGTTGCCGGGAGCGTTTTACGGCCCTCCTGTCACCCCCAGCTCTGGGTGGCTGGTTTTCTTTATGACCATGTGCCACAGTCCAAACCTGCCCGACGCCATGACATAACTTGGCAAAAATGTCACCTGATTTTTGGGGGTTGAATGGCTTTTGTTCCCCTGCTAGTCCCGGGCTGCGCCTGCCGGAGAGACCTACGCGTGCAGGGAGTCAGGAAAACCCTCCGCTGGTTCTTCCAGGAATTTGTACCAAACTCGGTGGGTTTAGGGCTGGTCTGGTTTGGGTTTTCTGAGATGGTTCTGCAGGCAACGCAGCTGCACGTGGTGTCTCTGCGTTGGATCCTGCCCTTCCCTGCTGCCCGGGGCGTAGCGTGGTGGGATGATTACCTGGAGCAGGCAAGACTCGCAAAAGTAGGGAATTGCTGCAGAAGTCCCTAACCCATCCGAACAAGCTCAGGATGTTGGCGTCCGGAGGAGACTGGGAAGAGCCCCTTGCTCTAGCTCTGCACAATGCGATTCGGAGCTTTAAGCTGAGATGCTGTTGGCAGTCAGAGATGATGGATGGACAGTCCTTGAATGGGTGCACTGTGTAAGACCCCCCCCCAGCACTAGCAGGCACAACGTCACCAGGGGAGCAGCCAGCCCGTGCTGCTCCTGCTCGCCAGGGTGATGTAGGGTGGATGCAAGAGACTGGACGAGGTTGGCTGTGATTTGCAGTTAATGGGAAGGTTTGCATTTCCCTAAAAGTTATTACCGATGATAAGCTCAGTTCACCAAACCAGCACTCCCATCAACTCCCAGGAGCGTCTTTTGTATATGTCGGTGTCACATGTGGGTCTTTATAAGAAGGGAGGTGATCTCAGAAGCAATATTGTGTCCCTTCCCAGTGACCCCAGGCTTTGCGTGAGGCTTTCCCAGGCTGAGCAGCCACAAGGGATGAGAGACGACTGCGGACTCCTGTCTCCCATCCTGCATGGCAGGGGACGAGCAGCCGGACAGTGAGGGCAGCAGAGATATTGTTCTACCTCCAGGTTATGCTTAGACCCCAAGGCATGAGGGTTAATAGCACTGCTCGTTTTTATTCAGCTGATTTATTAATGTAGAAGCTTGGGAACAGCTGTATCCTGTATCAACAGGAATCTGTTACTCTGTTAGTAACCTGCCCATATTTCAAAAGGCAGTGAGAAGCCCGTGTGTGCTAGGTGTGATGCTTCTGGGACCAAGTAGCCCTTGGTCTTGGCCACTGTGCAGCACTTACTCACCACTGATCCCTACACGGGCCATTTTCCTGTCCAAGAGGCTGATGCACAGCCAGAGCCTCTAGATTTTGTCATGGTCTCGTGCACCATGGTAGTTACCCCTTTCCTCTCCTTAATTCCCAGTACAGCCCCGTGGATGCATGCAAGGGAGCTGGTTCAGAGGTGGTCCAGGGAGGCTGTCACCTCCCACATCCCCAGCCCTGCTTCCCAGCCTTGATCCCCACCGAGCATCTCCCTCACCTAGAGATCACACATTTGTTTTTCCTTTTGCATGTTTTCACAGAGACTCTTGGCCAGACGGTACAGACAGTGATGTATGCCCTCATCCTGCTGCTCCTGCTGATGTTCGTGTTTGCCATTTTGGGACATGGATGGTATGGAGATCCCAAAACTGGAGACGCTGAAAGCTGGGGCAGCTTGAAGGCTGCCCTCTTCACGCTCTTCAATTTAGTAGCCGTAAGTACAGCAGCATTTTCCAGTCTGTCTCAGGCAAACGACAAAGCGCAGATTTTGGAGTGCTGCTGAAGAAGCCCTTTGATTAATCTGTGACTTCATTAGGGAAAGCATGACCTGCTTGGCAGTGTACTCATATTCCAGATCCCTGGGAAAATTTGCTTTGATAGACAAACTTCCCTATCCAGTATTGCAAATTCAGAGGGGAAGATCTCAGAAGCTGACAGCAAAAAGATCTGTACTAGCTGATTTAAACCTGGACCTCTGAGGAACAGAGAAACTGTGATTGGTTTTAAAAAAGAAAAAGAAGAGGAAGATTTCATATGGATTGTGAATTATGCTGTGGTTTGGAACTAACTCTCTGGTCTGCTTAAATACATTTGCAGGTTGATGGTTGGACAGACTTACAGCGCGAGATGGATCTTTAAGGGTTTACGAGCAGCCACGTGGACATAGTCCTGTTCATCTTGCTGGGCAACTTCATCATCTTCAATATGTTGATTGCACTTCTGATTACCAGAACCCAGGTCATATGAACTCTGTGCATTAAGCATGCATGTATGTGCTACGAGCTAACAGGCTCTGGTTGGAAAGCTGGTGCTTGGCTGCTTGCAGAAGTTGGCTTCTGGTGCAGCTAGAAACATGCTGGATACCAAAGTCCCCAGTCCCTGAGCAGAGTAAGTGTATCTTTTCCCACGGTCCCCTTTTTTGGGTCATCTCTACACTCCTGCTTTGACTATTTTTCCATCGCTGCCAAAAGCTCCTGCTCCTCCAGCACAGCCACCCCCAGGTCCCCTGGGTGCACGCTTTGCACCCAGGTCCTCTCAGCCACGACCCGTTTCTGCCTTGATTTAACCCAGGGCTGCGCTCATGGTCTTCTAGCTGCCTCTGGCCCTTCTGCAACGAATCCTTGCGTGGAGCCGGGGCCAGGGTCGGCTGGAAGGGCTGGGGGAATACTGCAAATCCTAAGCAAGAGGGATCTGCTCCCCAGCAGCTATCGGCTGCCAGCCCCGACGTGGTCCCACTTAACACCTCTCGCTGCTGCACAGGGCTGGGCTTTTTGAAGCCCAAGTCTCTTTGACCGATCTCTTGACCCACCAGCTGTGAGCGGTGCTCGGGGACTCACTCGCATCCCTGTGGTTTGGCATTGGCAGGACTTGACTCAGAAGTATGAACAGGACTGCAAAGCAGCGAAGGCGGCTGCTGTTTGGGCCAAGAAACAGAAGATCCTGAAAAAGGAGGGGAAGAACGTGAGCAACCAAGTCACGCTGGAGCAGGTGGGCTGTGGTCAGCTGTGGGCAGGTAGCTCTGTTTGCAAATGTCGGATGTTGTTTAACAGGGCAAGACGTGAATGAACTGGAGGAAAAATTTCTTTTTCTTTCCTTGCCCATTTTTATAATAATCCAGGCTGTAGATCCTATATGCCTTTTTGGTAGGCTCATCATCTGTGCGGCTAAGAGTATTATGATAGCACATAGCGGTTAAAGTATTAAAAAGGTGGAGAAAAACTCTTAATCGGTTTTGATGGGTTTTGTCTGAGTTTGTTTAACTTCAAAGAGAAGTTTAAAAAGAAATCCTTTTAGGTCATGTCAAGCCAAGAGCCCTGTCCAGAAATGGCTTGGACTGGCTTTCCGTGAGCACTCGAGGGAGGTCATGCTCCTTCCCCCTCTCTCGGAGCCGTTGATGCGAAGTATCCAAAATGCTACTACGGGCTTGAAACACATGCTGCAGCATCTGTAGGAGAGCTGTGTGCTGCTTGATAAAGGGCTTTTGCAAAGCTGACTTGAAATAAATGCAGTAAAGCTGTCACTGAAACGTAAATGATTAGAGCAATGCGACTCCCTGTTTCCCCCAACTCTTCTGCTCATTCTTGCTTTTAGCAAATGTAATTTAAAAATAATCAGTTCAGGATGGCTTGGTGAAGAGTGTTCTTGCCTTTGGGCCAGAAAAATCACTGGTTCGAGCACTAGACTGAGTGACCGCTTTGGGTCAGTGGTTTGGGTCCCACCCCAAGGGCAGGAGTGGGGGTCCCTGCAGAGCTGCAGGACCTGCCTGGGTGGGTGGGTGCTGGGGAGACCCTGGGCTGCCTCCCTTGGGACAGGCATCCCCATCCCGTTGGCACCCAGGAGCTCCTGCACTGCCTGGCATGTCTGCCCGCTCCAAAAGTGCCTTGGGGATGGGGGTCACAGACAAACCCCGTTTCCAGCCCGCAGCCGGTGCGAAGCCTGTGGAGGGGTCTGCAGGGGGACAGTCCTAAGTGTCACCTCCTTCTTGCTAACGGCGTTTTCTTCCTGGGCTTGTTCTTTTTCACAGCACAAAAATCACTCAAGGTGAAGATTTCAGCCAGCTGCTGGCGGACGTCAAAAAGACTTTGCGCCACTCCAGTATCATCATTACACAGGGTCTTTGTTTTACCGTCCCATTTATTGATCTGCATTTGCCATTTCTGGACCTCCAGGTTGACACACTGAACAGGTCAGTAGCAGTGGAGCCGGTGACTACATGAGAGACTCCAAGTTACAGAAACAGATGCCCTTTCGATGTAAGGAATTATTTTATTGGAATGAATGGACATTTTGAGGCTGTTCTCCCTAGAGAAAATGCTACCGGTCTCAGAGCCTAGGAAGGTACCAACACACGGCACGTGCTAGAAACGGGACCGCTTTCCTCCCCGTCAGGAGGGCTAACGCCATTTCCCAGCACCGTGCAGCGTCGGTGTGGGATCGGCGTCCATCCCAAATGGCCTCAGTTTCCTGCTGGCAAATTCACTGTTCTTCATTGCTTCTTCATTGCGCCCCAGCCCCGGCACATCCAGTTTTATAAGTCCCAGATTTATAAATCCCAGATTTATGGGGGCAGTGGGGTTGGTGGACGTGTTTGCACCCAAGTTTGGGAGATGAGGAGACAGGAGGGGAGGACTTGCCGCCTTATTCCAGCAGCAGTCCAGGCTGACCTGTGCTTCGCCTCAGCAATGGACTTCTCTGGATCTTGTTTAGGGAACGACTAACCCCAGGCAGCGAGTCTAAACCATGTAACCAGAAAAACCTCCCACAAATCCCCCAAATGGAGACTGCTGAGTTTTACATGTCTTAGGTTAACCTTAATGTGATGCAAGCCTATGATCACAGCTTGGTACCTATTGTTTAAAACACCCGTGGTCTGGCCTGGAGTCCAGAAAAATTTTCCTGGATATCAAAAATTCCCTTTTGCCCCATTCCCCAGGTGACTGCGGTTACTGTCAGGAGTCTCTGTATTATTTTCCCCCCAAACTTTGAATGCACTGATTAGGACTAGTGCTTCTGAAAATGTTTTGCTGTGCACATGGCACACGTTGCGGAGCCAGTCCTGGATTGCACTTCTGCCATTCTCCTCTGATCTTTTGGGAGAAAAATATTTACAAGGATGTTAAAGAAAATCTGCAGAGCCGGGGGGGCTCAACGTCATGCAAAATACTTGGGATCTTTCCATTGCTCCTTGCCCTGCCGGGTGAATGGAGGGGTGCTTGCAGAGGGTTCAGTTCTCTGTACGCCTTAGACATGGCATTTCCCATTTTGCATGGTATTTGGGGACCTTTCTACCACGCTTTTCTCTCCCTGCAGGTTGCAACATCACTGTTATGAACATACTGGTGTATTGAGAGAGATTGTGGAAGTCATGAAAGAAAAATCGTTGCTAGATCATGAGAAGATGAAAAGTTAAAAGCTCTTTAGGTGGAACATGATCCTTGTTGGCTGTCAGAGCTCTGCCCGCAACCTCCTCTTCAAACCTTCATTAAAATAAACCAGAAACATTTATGATTAAAAATAATTCAGAAAATATCTGCTCTCCTTTCTGCTCGCTGACCGGGTAGAAGCGCAGCCACCAGTGCTAGCCCTGCGCTGCGGGCAGCCGCTGATGGAGAGAGGCACGTCACCGTTGAGAGAAACTGTGGGCTGAGAAAAGATCACAGCCCAGGTCCTTTTCTTGGAAACCTTGTGGCAAGGCTGGGACTAGAGCCCAGACCTCCAGTGCTCTCCCTGCCAGCTCCCTCCTCCTAAGATCAAGCAGCCTCGGCGTAGCAAAGGGGCTGCTGAGTCAGAGCAAACTGACCCGCGCTAAGGAAATGGGTTGTGATATCTCTGAACGAAGCGGCTCGTTTCTGGGCTCTGATGCTGATTAGCATCTTGGAACAACCCGCTCGGGTTTGTCTGGCAGTTTTAATGCAAACACACCCACCAGGCTTTGGGTAATGGGAGAAGGAAAGAGGAGACCTGCGGAGAAGCAGCCGTTCCTCCGCACGGCACGGGCTGTACCGGTACGGAGCTACAGCCCCAAAGCCCGGGCACGATGGCCGTGATGGCTAGTGGTCGATCTGCCTGAAATGACGAGGAACGAGCCACCCTGACCCCGTCCCAGTCGGGCAGGCAATGGGGATTAGCGGAGCGGGGCTGGCTGCACGGCTCCGCTTTGCCCCCGACGCAGTCCCCCGTTAGCACGCTATGGCAGGAACCGAGAAATGAGTGTTGGGGATGACGAAAGGGAGGAAAGTGCCCTGGGAGGTGCTGGGTTTGGGGGTTTGGCTCTCTCCGGGCTGGATGATGTGGGGAGAGGGGTGGGTGCCTCGTGGTGGGGATAATGGGGACTCACGGCTCCCGTGGCAAGCAGACAGGCTCGAGCCTTCGCTGGCCTCGACGTGAGGCTGCGACAAGTTTTGCCTTCGATGGCACCGCAGGTGTAACATCGGGTGTTGAGTTTTTCTCAGTCTTTGACAGTTTTTATAGGACCATTCCTTGTGATTCTGCACAGTCCATGGGAGTTCAGCATTACCGGAGGAACAGATAACAAAATACCCTCTTCACTACTATCCCGTGGCTCCCAGCAGTAAAATATATGAGCGCCAGACACGAGCCGTTTCTAAGCAAAATTATCGACACATCCCTACGGAGAGGGGTGAGGTGATTTTGCAGAGCCCTCTCTGCCGCTGCCGTGGCCCTGCCTGCCTCTCACCAACCCCAGAGAGCTCATCTCCGTGGTTCTCCAAAAATTGCCTTTCCGATGGCAGCCCTGGGTTGCCGTTTACAGGGAGTTTGTGCCCCAAAGCCTTCGTCCGAGCCGGCTGGTGCGAGGGGGCTGATTGCTGCTAACAGGAGCTCCTCATAAAAGAGCCAGGGAGAAACCAATGTCATGAGCTCCTGCTCAATTTGGGTTTCATGTTCTCATTTGTAATAATTTTGTGTTTTACGAGGGATACTTCCTAAAACTTCCCTGACATGATGGAAACATATGTGATGCTCCTACACATGATGTGACCCTGTTGGTGGAGAGATGAGATGAAAACCTGCTTTTCTCTGACAGCTACGTGGGGTACGGTCCGGTGAGCCGGACAATTGGTGGGACGAGGGGTATCCGACCTTCCCCAGCCATGCCCACACTGTTCACTCCTCCAGAAGTACTGCCTGCATACCTTTGCATGCAGAATCTCCATGTGGATTTTCTTGCTAATTCATTATTTAAACTTTCTCTTCTCCTTTTTTTGTTTTGCTAGGGATAACCCAGCTCTGCGCCCATGCGTGTCCACGTATCACCTGCGGGTGACATGGAAAGCGTCACTTGGAATTTTATCTGAAGTGCAGGTTTGCTCCTGTGCTCTCTTCAAGGCCAGAGCCAAACTGGGGGAAGCAAACACCAATGCTAGAAGTGGTTTTTGCAGGCTTCAAAGCTAATAATGCCAAGGTTATTTGAATTAGCAAATCCCTCTACAAAGGGTATGACAGAGATATCAGCATCGCTGGCTGTATTTGGGCCACGCCGCAGTAGGTGTCACTGAACTGGGACAATTCCTGCAGTATTTGTGTTCGGGTGAGTGACAAGGGTCACCTTGCCCATCAGCCAGGACTGCTGGCATCCCTTTCCCCACAGCGGTGGGTGCAGAGGGTCCCAAAATGCAGGGCTGGGTCTCACCAGCAGCACTGCACCTACAGCAGCACACTGCTGGGCATCCCCAGCTCAGGATGTGGGCTGTCCATAATCCTGGTTTTCATTATTTTAATGGTAAGATAAAACTTTTGTGTAGTGTGAAAAACAATCCTAAGCCTCCCTGTGTTTATAGAAAGGGCTCAGACAGGCTGAAAAAATGGTGTGTAAGGGCTGGAGACTGCAGGACAGCAACCAGCGTGAAAGGACACTGGTCATAAATGGTCTGGAGATATTTTTTAACTGAAAATAAAATTCTAATGGCAGGAAAGTGCAACAGTGATGTTGGTGAGTAATTCAGGATGAATGCAGAGACCAGCAATTACAGGTAGCAACCAAAAAGGTGGAGAGTGGTAAAATCCTCTAACCCTGCCGATGGATTTCTAGTTTTTGGCTGGGAATGGCAAAGCACTCTCAAGTTTTTCAGATTCCTTAAAATACTGTGGCTTTGCTTGATGGCCAAAACCATTGCTGCTTTGGAAGAAGCCTCTCTGCCTCTTGTTTTGGTGCTGAAGATGTGCTCCTGCCAGGGGGAGTTGGGGGCTGGTTTTTCCCCATGAAAGCCTTGGCTTTGGCTTTCCATGGGGGACCCGTCCTTGGCCACTTCTGTGCATTTCCCACCTGCAGCTTCACCTTATTGTCCCAATAACGTTTTTTCTTGCTACTTAATTTTCCCTGCACTTTTGCGCACCTTTGAATGGACTCACCTGGACCAAGAACTGCTGAAAAACTTTAAGAAAAACTCTGAATGTGTCGGAATGTTTTTCGACCCCTTTGGCCAGGCTGGGCGGTGTGAAGCAGCCCTGTGGCCAGTGTCTTTGGTTTGGGGAGATGCCAGCAGCCTCGCTGGTGCCCAACACGCAGTGATGCTGCCCCTCGGCTTTGTCCTGGGGAGACTCAGCAGAGCAGCCAAATATGAAACGGGAGTTCTTAGCAAAGAGATCCCTGCGTATTAATGAGGGACATTAATGTACTTTGCGAGTTGGCTTCTCCTGCTCTTTGGGCCGGTGTAAATTAGGACCAGGCCAAAAAAGTCAGGAGGGCTGCACCAGTGTAAACTAGACTTCGTAAAGTAAGGAGAGGCCCCTTTTGTCAGGCGATGGCTTTTCCTCAGAAGCTAAATGATACATAATGTTTATATAGTGTTTTGCCTCTCCTAAATGCAGGCTAGACATTAATTGATTCCAGGTTTGCTCCGTGAAGTAGGTCAGCTCTTTCCATTTTGCAGATAAAGGAGCGGTGGGGATTGCCGAGGGGTGCACGGGGGGTCAGCGCCGGCGCTGGGGCACCTATACGGATGGCTGCCCTCGCCATCAGACCACGCTGCCTCCCTAAATATACACCACTTCTGAGGTATGTCAGAATCAGCTGGGACTCTGTAAACCCAGTTACATTAAGCCCGGTTCAAATGAAATCTGTTTATGTCTCCAACACTCGCTGCTGGTCAAAGCAGGACTTCACTAACCTAACGCTGTTTGTGTTCAAAGCCTCTTAAACCTCTGCTCTGACCATCTTGAAGTGAAATATAAAGTACTTGCTGGGACCTGGCTGGAGTCCAGGCAACCGTTTCGGACTCCCCCCTCTCTCTTTTGCTCGTAGGGCCGTTTGGAAAAAGCATCGGACATTTTAAACAGTGATGGAAAAAAATAATTTTAATTCACTTCTGTTTACATAGCATTGGAAGCTTGCGAGGATTTCTAGAGACAATTATTAATGGTTTAAACTGGTGTGGTAAAAATGTTGCCTTGGTCTGGGAACACGAGCTGGCTCTCCAGCCCTCGGCACTGGTTTAGCCAAGCACCGGTCCCACCGGCTGTGCTGGGGGAGTCGGGGAGGGAGGACCTCACGGCTTGGCGGGTCCCACTGGTGTGTTTCCTTTTGGCACCTTGGAAACGGCCTCCTGCTCATTCCGCTGATGTTGAACGACTAAAACCCAGAGCCCGGATCTGGGGAAACACCTGCCTTTTGCTGGTTGTCTCCGTTTCTGGCAGCCCAGCTTGGAGGTGTTGGGTGACCGGATCGTAGGGAAGTGGGACGTTCCCAAGCTCGGAGCACCGCCCCTTCGCTGCTGTCTCAAAGCTGACCTGCAAAGCCTCCATCTAGCTTAATTTCATAAATTTGGTCCAGCTTTTTGGGAGCATGGCCCTTTATTTTTGGTTTGGACATTGTGTGAATCAGACTGCGCTCTTCCAAAGCAGGTGAAGTCATACCCGAACGTGCACCGGGTGGATGTGAGGGGGGAATCGGGTCCCATGGGAAGTGCCCTGATTTCTTTCCGACCGGCGGAGGAGGTGGGGATGAGCAGACACGGGCACACCTGCGGCACGAGCCTGGTCCGCGTGTTACACGCATCCTTGCACGCATCCATCAGAAGACTCGGACTCGGTTTTACTGGTCTATCGCACAGCGGGATCTTGCACCTATAAAACTGCTCTTAATTACTTCCTAAGTTACTAACCAGGGTGATGTTGATTTTGTCTTATAACGCAATAGGATTTTTTGTCAGTTTAGTATAAACCCCTGCCCACCATAACTTTCTCGTCTACGTATATTGGCGTATGATCACACACTGCGTGCACGTGCCCGTGGCTGGTTTTTGGGCACCCGTTGACCTGCTCTCCAAAGCTGCCCATGCCATTTTTGCTTTCCAGCCTGTGCCCACCACACTGCAGCAGTTCCACACGCAGGGAGGAGGGATTGTCCCCTATAGCTGTGGCACTGCCTGCCTCTGATCTGCTCTCACCCTGCTTTGCCAGTTGAGTTTGAAGCAATGGCTGTAGCAGCAAAGAAATCAGTAGAGAAAATGATAGTTGGGAACTAAACCCGTGGCAGCATCAGTTCCTGCAGCATCTAGACTCTGCTTTGAACTTCTCCACTCAAAATACTACTTCTGTGATCCCCGGGGATTACCGTGCACAGTGGTAGTCATCCGAGTGCCAATATTACAAAATGCATTAGCGCACAATTTATCTGCCTACTTTGCAAGTCAACCTTGCACAACAGGTTATGGGGGTGCTTAAAGGCATGTTGGTGTGAGAGGCTGGTTCGCTGTTATTACTGCCACTCTGGCTCTGGCTGAAACGAGTGTAGGACTAATCTGACCTCATTAACGGACTCTGATGTATTCTAAAACCAAATCTGCAATGTGTGAAACACTGTATTTAAAAGAGAAAAATTAATTTGTGAGGACAAAGAAGTTTGGAGGCTTTTGCATACAGACAAGAGATTGGTCTTTTCTAGAGAACTCCCTTGAGGAGTTGTGACATATATTTCTCCAAGGCTGCAGACCCTGAACAACGTAGTTATATGACAGTGAGACACGGGTAGAGAAGGGGCTTCCCTCTGCAATTACTGGGTTTTTGCAGTACAGTTTTTGCCTGTGTCGGGCAAAAGCTTTGGATGAAAGATCTGTGAGTAACACAGGGTCTGAGGAATGCTTCATCTGCTTAGTCATCACCTGTGTGAATCAGGCAGGGAGAACAGCCTTTATTCTGCAAGATGACTCCATCCCAGAGGGTTTTTCCTTGAAAAAAGCTTGAAATTTGTTCCAAAAATATGCTGCTGGGTGGAGTCCAGCCTTGTCCTCCACAAGAGGTAATCTTCAGATGGATGCTGTATTTGAGATGAGGCTCATAGCTAGCATCATGCTCTGACACATAAAAGTCATGAGACCAGGAGCGATCCCGATTGCCTGTCCCAGCAGCAAAGAATATTGTAGGGAAGGGTCTGAATTCAGTGGGAACTTCCCTGAGTTCAGGGAGTGGAGAGTCCAGTTAGAAGGAGATTAAGAAAAGACCTGAAAATGGGCTTTCTGTCATAATAGGGATAATTACCTGAATCCTTCGGTTCATGCTTCTCTTGCATGCCTGTGCACCTGGGCTAATTCCAACTGATGAAGTTATCCTGGACTGATGCTGGCGTGGGAAGAGGATCGGTCCTGGAGTTTTGAGACCTGACATTAATGCTCACAGGTGTAAGACAGCACGTCGGAAAAATGCAGCTGGGGACAACCGTGATAGGAAGCAACAAAAAAATCTCAAACCAGCGCAGAATCTGCCTGTAGAAATATCCAAGCGATCGCAATGAAAATTTCATTGCTTACCACCCTAGGCATGGGGTGTACCCCAGGGACCTTGTTTTCTATCCAGTTTTCCGTTTTGCACCAAAATTGGGCACTTCTGGACAGATGCCCGTGCCGTTCTGTTGGCCTGAATAGCTGCCGGTCCACATCGCACGCTCTCCTCTGTGATATTCTCCTGGCCGGCTGTGCCCATGCCTGGTGCCTGCCTCGCCGCGGGGTTACTGCCTGTGGGTGCAGATCAGCGATCCGGACGGAGACCTTTGGGAGTCAGGTCCTCAGCCTCTGGGCTTAGATGCTACAAAGAAGAAAAATGGTAAAACAAAACATTTGGAAATCTGGTTCTTATTTACTGTACTGCCAAGCTGCTGTAAGACTTGCTGGAATCACCGTCCCAGAAAAACAGGGTGGAAAGGATTTTCCTGCTGATATTGTTGGCAGTGGGAGAGACCTCGCTGCCTGCTGTGGGCTGGGACAGGTGGGGACAGGGACAGGGACGGGGACAGGGACAGGGACAGGGATGGGCTTTCTGCTTGTTTGTGAGGGTGAGGAGGAGGGAAATGTTCCTTGTTTCTCCTCAACCCTTTCCAAGGGGGGAGTTTGTTAAATATTGTGAAGAACAGAAGGCAGACTGGAATACTTGGGGAAGGGATACTTGGGAGAGACACTTCACAGGTTAATTTTTGGTGGTGATGAAGGGTAAACCTGATGTCAGATTGTGGTGGCAGGAGAAAAAGCATCAGATGCTCAGGCCAAAGCAGGTTTTTGCTGGATGTTCCCACGCTCATCGCATCGCCCGGAAGGATGTCCCAGCACTACCTAACTGTGAGGCACCGAGGGAGATGCCAAGGCAGTCTCTGCTCTGTGGGCTGGGGAGCAGAAGATGTTTTACAGTACCAGGGAGCTCTTCCCAAGGCAGCGAGGTCTCGCATCTGCCATTTCTCCCTACAAGCGCTTGCATCTCTCCTGGGAATGCCGCACATCACCCCCGGCTGCTTGCGCGCCCTGCAACCAGGGTAAGCTGAGCAGGGAAAGTTTCCCAGAGACTTTTGGGCCGTGACGCCAGGAGTCATAATTGCCTTGGCAGAGGCAGCCACAGTTGTTCAAACCTGCCCTCTCGCCCGTGAGTCAGAGTGGAAGTGCTGGAGTCATGGGATGGCTCGGAGCAAAGATGCAAAGCTGGGAATTGCTTTCAGAGCTTTTTATTTCCTTGAGGGCAAGTCTGAAAAATATTAGTGAGGGAGCGAGAGAGATTCTAGCAGCCTCAGATCCTGCTTGCAGCCCACAAAAAGCAGCGCCAGCCTTTGCCGGCTGGCACCAGGAGCCCTTGCTGCCCGCAGGGGATGGGACCATCTCTGGGACCCTCAGCGAGAGCAATTCCATGGCAGAAAAAGCAGCCATGCAGTTTGTGGGTGCCCACGGGTGAAGTGGGTGAGCCCTGGCACCGGTGACGTGCCCCAGGAGCCGTTCGGGGCATGTCTTGCAGAGGCGGCATTCAGCTGGCGGCCACATTCCTGCTCGGATCGCAGGGGGACAGAGCCGGTCCTGGTGGTGGGACAGAGCCCCAGCTCATCAGGAAGGTCTTGGGGAGCGCTGAGCCCCCATGTATGGGGCTACGTATGTGAGTGTGTCCTATTTAGGTCAGAAAGCCTCAGGAGATGGTTCAGCAGCGTTTCTTGAGGACAACTGGCTTTGGGCGTCTCGGACGATCTTCTGTAGTGAAAGCACTTTTGTTTTCGGGGGGGTTTGTCGGTCCCCCTCTGGTCTATGCCATGGAGCAAAGAGCAGAGCCGAGGGGGGATAAAAACCTCAGCATCACCAGCCCGGGGAGAAGGGATGGGAGCTGCTTGTTGTCCCAGCATCACGTCCTTGCCCGGGACACCCGGCTCCATCTGAGCGTGGGGAGAGAGGCAGCAGGAAGAGCTGGGGGCCCGAGGGAGGGTGGGATGGGTGCTGATGGAGCCGGGGCTTTGCAAAGCCTCTGTGGGGAGGACTTGGCACGTGAACCGCTTCCAGCGCATGGAAACCGCGATGGGTGACGGTCAACCTGGCTCCACGGGATGGCTGAAGCGGTCAGAACCTGGCGGCAGTCGCGATGTCCTGAGGTTGGTGTCGGACCAGTCTGGAGGCAGGTGGGGATGGAAACCCCAGTACCAAGCTCTCCCCAACCTTGGGGAGGTCCTGTTGCCTCCAGTCTCCAAGTTCATGGCTCGGAGCCATCTCTCGTTTAGTCCCAGCGAATTACCGAGCCCCAGGAAGCCTACCTTACTGAGGCTTTTGTAGAAGTCAAGGGCTCAAATTGAGCAGGAGCTTGGGGAAACCGTTTCCCTTGTTAAAATAAATGTATTAGTTTAATACGTACCAGGAGAGGATAGGGAGTTCTCCTTGTTAAATATTTACCAGTCAAACCCTGCTGAGGACTTACTTGGAGCAATTCAGCTTTAGTGATTTCCTTCTATTGTGGTCTAAGTCTCCAGCATCGCTGGGAAACTGCCCGGCAGGGCCAGGAGGGCAGGCAGCAGACCCGAGCCCTGGGCGGTGAAACCACGGCCGGGATGGCCGCCCACCGCTCCGGGGACACCGTGGGGCCTTGGCGGGTCCCCAGATCCGCTCTGGGACCTCCATGGAGATGCCAACACCTGCCCGGAGGGATGGAGCGAGCAGCCTTCTTTCCGAAGGGGAGCAAGGGGTGGGAGAGATGCCCAACAACCAGGCAAAAATAAAGCAAAAAAAAAAAAAAAAAAAAAAAAAGAGTAGAGGCACAAAGTATTGCTCTGCACCTTACCTGTCCTGGTAGCCTCTGAGAGCATCGTGATAGCGCTTTCCCGGACACACCAAAGTGAATTTTAACAAGGAGTATAATTTCTACGGGGGCTGATCCCCTTGAGAGTGTGTATCTTTGAAAAGAACCCGAATTGTGAATTATCTTCATTTCCCCAAGATGTCCCTCCTCCTACCTGATGGTGGAGTTAAGCCATATTCCAATAATCTTCTATAGTTCGGGATTTCATGACAGAGTTATTCTATTTATAGGAACAATTTTATATTTATGTTATTTACATGTACATATACCAATTTGACACACACTTATATTAATAATTTAATTATAATTTATAAGTTTATATTCCAGCAATCTCTGACGGTTCAAGATTTCTTAACACTGGTAACACATTTTTTTCTAACCAAGCTAAATTCAGATTATTTGTATTTTTGGTGACTCCACATTGGTTTGTAACCCTGTTGCTTCCCCTTTAACTCCCCAGAACAAAATGGAAGTACCGGAAAACATGGGGGATCTCTATGGAAATGCTCAGGAATTGTTGGTCACTCACTTTCCTGAATACAGCGACTCCAGATTTTTCAAGGACCGTGTCGCCGTATATTTTTTAAAGAATGACTCTATTAATAACATTAAGAGAAAACAGATGCGTCAGGTTTGCAACCAGAAATGTGGATATTGTAGGAGACATCAACTGTTAGAAGTAAACAACAGCCCTGATTCAACAAAGTTCTTAAGCAGACACTTAACTTTAAGCATGCACTTAACACAGGCTTCAGCCAGGCGTTAACATATGTTCTGCTATATAAAGAGGGACTTAAGTACGTACTTACAGTTAAGCTTGTGCTTAAGTGCTTTGTTGAATTGGGGCCAATACTTCAGCTCTCCCTCTGTCTCCCTAACATTAACTGTGCCTGACATCCAGGAAATTCAAACAGGGGCTGCTGTGTTCACCTACCGGCATTTCTTTTCCCTTCAGACAGTGGCTGCATCTATTTTGCAGCACGGCCGAAGCGCTCTGGGTGGCAGGGTCAGGGCACCTCATGCACCTTCGTGCCCCCATCCCTCCCCATCCCTTGGGAGCCCCATGCCACAGCGCCCTGGGGAGACACTGAGAACTGGTCACACTCGTAAGTCTCTAGGAAGACCCCACCTAGAAGTCTTTTGTGCCTTTATTTGTATTGGTTTTAAAATCAAGGTATTTGTCCATAATATTATGTGTGTTCATAAAAGATGCTTGCTTTCTTTGTGCTTATTTGCAGGTGGTTGGCTTTTTTAGTCCTGAGCACGAAGAATTGTACTGTGCAATGATTTAGCCTCCCTGATCAACCTTTGTGCATGAAAACTTAATTCTGCAATTTTTTGCTTTTGTAGCTTTTTCTCCTGTTACATTCCCCCATCCACTGAGTTGTGCATATCAGCAGGTGAATGGGGATGGGAAAGGCCTTGGTGTCTTTGTGGGTTACTGATGACCTCCTGAACCAGCCTGGATGCTCTGAGTTGCCCTTCCAATTAGCTTGAGGCTCTTCTTGCCTGTAGGTCACCTTCATTTCAGACCGAAGTTACTGAGGATGAAAGTCTTCTCATTCTGGTCACTGTAAAGGGATTTTGAATCGGCATCACTGGAAGCCCCAAAGCCCAGCTCTCAGCTGTTTACGTGGCTTGGGATCAATTCATCATCACTTGTTGGCTTTTATTTGCAGTGAACCAGACTTCTCTGAAAACTGAACAGATCTTGTTTCATGAGCTGGGGAGAGCTCAGTGAAAGTGGGAACCTCCAGACCCAAATCACACGAGGCAAATCCTGAACCAAGCATCTCCAAAGGTTTCCTGATCTGTAGGTGAAGTTCTGCCCTTCTTGCAATCAAAGGGAATTTCTGCACTTGCTTCAATGGGGCCAGAGCTGCTTTCTCCCCAGGATTTTCTTTTTGGACAGTTTTTGAACTGTGGGTACGGCAGAAGGTCTCTGGAAGAGAGGAGCCTGCTAGACAGCAAACCTGCTGCCTTTCCCAGCCCCAGCTTTCTGTCTACACCACCTCTCTACCCAAAAGGTCATGGCCGGAAAGGCAAGGTCACTGCAAAAGAGAGGATTTTGTTTTACCAGTCAATGCCAAGTGCGATGAACCTGTGGCCTTCAGTTAGGCATGACTCAGGGAGCATCATCTAGATATGAAGCTAAATTTTCCTGAATAAAAAAAAATTACTGAAGACCTCAAGGACCAGCTCTTCACTGCTTATTTTTTTGCAGATGGCAGCATCCAAGCTCCAGTTATTTCTCTCTTGGAAAATAAAACAACTCTACCAGAAGAAAAGGAATGTGAGTTTGCAGCACAGTTTGGTACCTGGAAGACTCCAGGCTGGAGCACACACTCCTGATTTATGGTGTACTTGTTAAAACCACTTGTTCTTGTCATAACAAAACAGATCCAAGTGAAGCTGGGTAGAAGGTCTCCTTCTAGTTGGCACTTCATCATGGCTTCTTACTCTGTCTTAGGTTCTGGGGGTTTACAGTTATATAAAACTTAATGAATCAGTATACTTTAGATTTCCTTCCTAATGCATATGGGTTCAATTAACTGCACTGTTTGCTTATTTAAGCGTTTTCATTAAATTGCTTTACTATATTTTCCCGCAATTGAAGGGGAACATGGTGGGGCTGATGCCATCTGCCACCATCAGTTTAGCAGAACCTTTTTCTTTGTTCAGACCCATTCTTTTTTATTAGAAGAGACCCTCCTACCCCCAGTTCCCTGTGTGCCACGCACTTAGTGCATTCGCCTCTTTTGACTGCAGACTGATAAATAAAAAAGCTTGTGCAAGGACCTTCATGTATGGTATTTTTTAAGGCTCTCTTTTACAAGATCAGGTTGTGTTTTGCTCCCCCTTCTCTCCCCCTGCTTGCAGATTCCTTTTTGCTCCAGCTTGTGAATAAATAATTGTTGCTATTACAATAGCTAGCAGCTCTTGCTGCCGGGCTCTGTGGGGTGGGGGACTGTGTTGGCTAAAACACCCGGCCAGACTATAGGCTCAGCCCAGGACACCAAGGACAAGGCAGGGGTGGCTTTTTCCGTGTTTTTGAGGAATAGCTGATCCTAGACATCCCACCAAACCTTCCTAAAGGTCCTACTCATGGGGCAGGGGGTGGTCTCCCTGCCAGTGGCCTTGCTTCACCTGTGGCTTCATTTTTGGATCTGGTGTCTTTAGGACTTCCCACACTGTCCTTGCCCCAGCACAGAGTTAGTGGTTTATTACATTCCTCCTTGTTGCTTTACTCCATCCTTTCGAGCTGCGTCTTGCCAGTGTAAGTGCTCACCGTGAGCGGCCCTGTGCTTCTCAAATGACTGGCCGGTCCCAAGGGGGCTGCTGCCAGCATCCCTCCGAAAAACCCCGCACCGCCACGGGGATGCCCATCAGGGACTGACGATGCCTTTTCCCTATTTTACGAACAAACTAAACTGAATAAACTCACCTAGTTGATTTGGGAAGCAATCTGCACCTTGTTACACAAAGCAAGTGCTCTATAGGCATCACTAACAGGAAAAAACCCTCCTGAAGTATATAAAAGAAGAAGGAAAAACATTCATCCTCGAGGACTCTCGTCCAGAGGTCGGCTTTTTGATTTGAAAATGCAGTGTTTGATATTGCATCAGTTATCTGCCGTCTCTCGGTTAGGGAACAGAGGAAGGCATTAGTGCTCCCGAAGCAAACTATTTTGCAATACACTCTGGGGAGGAAAACGCCCTAGCATTTATCATTTTCTGCTCCCTGTTACAGGCATTTTATGTAAGGGAAGATGCAAAGAGAATAAATAACTTGCCCTAAAGGTACACAATGAATCTGCGGCAAGGCCAGCAGGAGAAACGTTTTTAACCATTGCTTGCAAAAGCCTTGCTCAAGCAGTACTTTTGGTGAGGGCATCCCAGCCCCTTGTCCTCCCCAAAGTCTAAGGAAACTGCTTTGGCTGTGGAGGACCAGAGGATGATGCTGTGGGACCCTCACCCAGCCTGTACCCCCTTTTGTAGAGGGGTTTCAGTTTGTGGAGCAATGTACCAGACCAAACGGCTTCAAGAATGAAAAGAAAAGAAAGGAAGGAAGAAAGAAAGAAAGAAAGAAAAAAAACCCAAACCACCCTTCAAACCCTTCCGTTCTCAGTAAAGGGAAATTAAGAAAAAGCAAAATGTGGAAAAATACATTTAAACTGGAAAAAAAGCATTTGCCCCCCCAATAAGTGGTAAGATTTATTTCTTCCTTTTCTTATTTTCAAAAGGGTTTTCTGATTGCTGTTTTTGTCAATGAAAAATGCAGAGAAGGCACCAAAGGTTTTGTAAAATATCACCGAGTTGCCAAATTAACCTTTGGGGGGGAGCTGCGGAAAGGATCAGCTGGAAAAACATCAGCTTGGATCCTCGGCTGCATCCCAGTCCCTCCCTGCCCGATACTCGCTGGGCTCACAGCCCCGCAGGCTGCAGGGACCCGCATGCAGCTGGCTGGATTTGCCAAAATTCTAAGGAATCACCTGAAAAAAACCAAACTGGTGCAGAGCCTGAGCTCTGGGAGGCTTTCTGAGAGCATGGCTTGACAGCCCTGCTAGCTCCAACCACTCTCTGGTGCCTTTTCTTCTTGAAGTGAGGCATAAAATAAATTGAAGCTGCTGGCTGTGGTAAACATTCCCTCCAAACATGCCTGTTCTTGATACCCCAAATGCAGATACTCAATTGTGGAAGAAAATGGAGAAAGAAAAAAAAAAAGAAAAGAAAAGAAAAGGAGAGAGAGAGAGAGAAAAAACCCGACGCTTCCAAGACACTAAAAATAGACTCTGATCACTTACCAAATGGTAAAATGAAAATGATTTGCTTTGAATAGTCTCCAGAAAGGCTCAGATACAATGTCTTGTGGAGCAAAATTGAATCAGTTGAAAGTGCAGACGCCAGCTCAGCCTAATCCCTCCCAGCTGCTTTGCTTTGCTTTTTTTCCAACAAGCAGCCCCTAAAAGTCATCTCCCTAATCCTGCAAACTGAAATTCAATCTTGTATTTTTTTTTTTAAATCAAGTTTCAAGCCTGGGGCTTGCAGGGTGGGGGAAGAGGAGGAGGGAGGGCTTTGGGGTTGCCTCCTTCCCCTCGACCTGACTGCAGTAAACACAGCCTTGAATTCAAGGAAAAGCTTTAGACTACAATTCGCTTGGCTTGAGCCAAACACACAAATCTGATGCCTTTAAAGCCCCTCCAGCAGACGGTAGATAGCTTTGAGATGCTCACTAAATGGCTGTCTGGTTGCTGCCTTTTTTGTTGTTGATTGGGGGCCCAAGGAGACCTTGTCTCTGGGTTGTTTTTTCTTTCTTTTTTTTTCTTTTTTTTTTCGGTATCTGCTTTTATCAGTGAATTTGGGTTGGGCATTTACCTAATGCAAAGACCAAGACAAACAATTTCTCACAGAGGCTGGTGATTGCAGCCAGCAGTGCATGTACGGGCTCTGCTATCTCGGGGAATATCCAGAGGTATTTATGACACTTTCCCAAGAGTTTCCTGACTCCTGCCCTCCTCTCCCCCAGCTTCTTCCCCGTGTGCGACTTGCAAGGACTCAGCAAAGGCTCCCGGGGCATCCCGGTCCTCAGCTCCCTCTGCGGCACCTGGGAGCATAACTCCACGCGCTTCCAGACTTGCCTTGCCAGTCTTTGCCGCCTTATGGTCCGTTGATCCCAATATTTTTTTGGCATCAAGTGATACCGCTTTGGTTTGGGAGAGAATAGATAAAATAACAGCAAAGCATTCAAACGCCAAATCCCACGGCTCAGCATCCTGATAATCCAAATTCGTGGGGCTGAACACTTCCAAACTCAGGGCTTCAAAAGTTTTCCCCCCTTCAGCCATGCAGGTTGGCCCTGTGAGGCTCTTGTCTGAACCCAGGTCAGAGTCCAGAACCCGAGCAGGAAAATAAAAGATGGCTAAGAGTGAGAAGAGGGAGGGTATCATTTTACAGTATAGAAACTCCTGCAGGAACAGCTGCAGGCAGGTGTAGATTTGCCTGGCCAGGGAAGGATTCAGAATACCAGAAAAAAAATAGGAAATCAAACTTACAAGGAAGGCAGTGGAAAGCTCAGGTGGGAACCATTGATATCAATTCTCTTGCCCTGATATAAATGATGACAAAAGACGGACCTACATAACACCACTGCAGCTGCCACAGCCATGTGAGTATGCGAAGTTGGAAATCAGTCCCATACCATGAAAATCACACATTTCACAGAAGCAGTGACAATTATTTTGTCTGTTCCCAATGTCCACTTCTCTTCATCTTGTTGGCATAATGGTCTTGACCACACACACACTCCCTGCCATGTCAGGAGCAAACTTCTACTTGTTTGCAACTGGCTGTTATTTCTGCTTTGAGACATGTGGGGTTACGTGACATTTAAGCAATATGCATTCTTGTTCTCTGTATCCCTGTACCCATCAGCCTAATACAGGGCTGGGTCACTGAGAGTGATAAAAGCATTATTACTGAAGTTACTTTGAACGGAATTACCTCTTGTATAATGAGGGACAGCACATTGGGTACCCTGATTGAATGGCCCCATGTGTTCGTTGCTGGATTTTATGGTGTAAACTGATGGGCAGTTCAGATAAACATACAGAAATAAATCGGTAGAGATACACAGGTACATGGGGGATGGATGAATTAGAATAATTTGCATAATTACATAGACATATACAGGGTCTGTGCAGAGGATGGATAATTTGATATTAATACAGCAGAAGTGATGATGGAGGGAAAGCATGTGTATTTGACATAGACTGGACGGCCTAGCCAGGGGTTTGGTATGGTAAGTGTGGTCTTGATGCACATCAGGATAAGTAGAATACATGCGGGATGTGTTCTGTTAGAGCAAGGGCCTTCTGGGTGGCTGGAAACTTTACGTAGGAGCTGGCTGGATAGCTGGGTAGTGGAGCTAGGGATGAGGTGGCTGACGGGCTATGTAGTGAACCCATGGGATAAATATGTACACAGAAGAGGCGCTGGCTGGATTTACCATAAACCCGAAATATTTGAAAATGTAGAGCTAGTAAGAGAGAACTATAGAGGGAAAGAAAGAAAGAAAGAAAGAAAGAAAGAAAGAAAGAAAGAAAGAGGAAGAAAGAAAGAAAGAAAGAAAGAAAGAGGAAGAAAGAAAGAAAGAGAAAGAAAGAGAAAGAAAGAGAAAGAAAGAAAGAGGAAGAAAGAAACAAAGAAAGAAAGAAAGAAAACAGAGTAAGCTTAGAATAAACCTGAAATTAGCTAGACAGTTAAATATGTATGGGATTGATTGCAGCATATCCGAGCCTGACAGCCATATTAAAATGAGCAAATAGGTGTCTGTGTATTACATATCGGTTTGTCGAATGGGTGTGGAACAGATAAAGGTGGAAGAGAGAAAGCTGGATTGAGTAGGTAAAGTAACTGCTGGGTGGCTGGGAAGTTAAGCAGAGTAAATGTAATGTGGATAGATTAAAATATGGAAATGTGGACTATCGCAAGTAGGTATTGTAAGTACATTGCTGTAATAGGTAGCAAGTAGATAAGTACAGGTATAATAGAAACCTTAGCGGGACATATGGAATAAATGGAGACATGAACTGATATCTGTATCAATTAACTTGTTTAGGTAAAGAGATATGTAAAGATATTCTGGGCTACATAAATTAAATAAAAATGACATGAGCAACAGTGGCACTAACAGTTCTAAAAGGGGAACATGGACGTAAGGAGGAAGAGGTGATCCACTAGAAATGCTGTGAATATTCAGGGGTTAGGTCAGCTGAGTAGAAATGGGATGGATGGGTGGATGAAGAAAAGGGTATATATACTGACTTATTGACTACTAACTGAGCTTGTATTAGCTAGAGTGACTAGATAAACCTGTAGAGAAAAGATTAATAAATTAAAGGCCAAAAGAGAAAGAGATTAACTTGAGATGGGCAGGTGTAGAGCAGACAGAACATGTGTTGTCTGGTTAAAGGGACGGAAAGATAGCTGGAAGGATAGAATAAATATATGACTAATACAGCCAGAAAATATGGGCTGATAGGGTGAATAGGTCATTGATTATGGGGAATGTAGATAGAGGGAGGAACAGATAAAAGAAGAACAATAACGGAGTTAATAGATGAAGAGTAATAGATGAGTAACACCCATAGGGAGGGTACCTAGTCATCGAGACTCCCTGCAAATACAAAGACATAGAAGTGTGAAAAAGGTGATGTACAGACATAGATGAGCGAAGGAAGTATTGGGTAGGTACAAAAAAAGATAAAGTGCACAGACACGAGAGAAGAGTAGATATGGGAAAAAGCAAAAAAACCACTTAAGGAAGAGTCGGATAAAATAGGCATGGAGTAAATAGATTACATATAAAATTCATACAGAATACAGACATTATGCTGAAAAAAACAAGCTTGGAACAATTAGCGAGCTAACAGGTTGGACTAGGTATTGGGTAGATAAAGAGACAGGGAAGTAGTCATGAGCTGGGAGTGTTGAGAAATTAGCCTGATGATCAAGTACGAATTAGAGGGGTGTTAAATGGGGAAGTAAATCCTGGACAGGATGATTGATGAAGAAGGATGTGGGTGCACACACTGATGACTGGGTACCAGGAAGCTCATCAGAGTGGGTACGAGCGAGCAGAGAGATGAATATGGATGTAACAAGGAAGGGGGTGAAAACATATAGTTTACCATGTGCTATGGAAATCTGGAGAGATTAATTAAAATTTGCATCAGATTGATCAGATAGGTAAGTAGTCACAGGCATTAGCTTAATGAGCATGTATAAAAGAGACTGCGAAAAAAGATCATTAATCGTGATGTTAGTTGTATTGATGTCTTAGGCATGACAGGTAAAAGCACAAGTGGTGAATACATTAGTGCTAAAAGAAAGGATGAGAGCAATTAGTAGATGCGAGATAGACTAGATGTGTGAGACATGAATGTATGCAAAATACGCAAAGAGGTCAGGTAAATGAGAATACATGGGGAAAGTGGATTGCTAAGTGTTATGAAACTCAACTATAAACACCTACAGGGATGTGTGGGAGAGAAAATTAGGTGATCTGCAGTCGTAAGATGGACAGAAGGAGAACAGATCTGTTTGCACAAGAAATAAGCATGGAGAAATCACATAAGCAAGGCTGAGGTGTGACTCCCAAACCAATCCTAAAACTAACCCTAATTCTAAATCCTGACACAAACCCAACCTGATGCTTAAAGCTTATCCTAACACAACACTAAGCCAAACCTAACCCTAACCCAACAGTATCTCAACGTAGCACTAACCCTAACCTCACCTAAAACTCTGCACCCACTACCTAACCCTAACGCAAGCTGAAACCTACCACTGACCCTGATGCTAATCATAATCCTATCCTAAACCTAACCCATGCCTCATCCTAACCCAAACATAACCTAAACATGATCCTAAATGCTGAGCCAACCCTATCCCTAACTCTAAACCAATCTCAACCCAACCCTAACCCTAACCAAACTCTGACCCTAACTCCAGGCAGTAAGCCTTAAGCCTATCTCTGACTTAATCTTAACCTTGCACCTTAGAGGAACAGGTAGAAATATATGATACATTTGTATTTAGCTGACAGAAAACAAAAGAAAGAAGATTAGGTAAATATGTCAGAGTTGGAGTTGTCAGTTTTAGGTATCGTAAAGTTATATGGTATTCATTAGCTACGGGGAGGTAGGAGGGTTGACTAAATGCGTGGACCTAAGGTAGAGACGAACAAATTAAATATGTCTGTGTAGAACAGTTATACCAGAGAGCTCAGAGTCTGCAAGTAAATAAGAAATTCATAATTACGATCTCAGATCAGAGATCAGATAGGTGAAGATGTATTGAACAGAGCGATACATGCAACCGGCGGTTAAGTCACACATCCAGGTAGGCTTGAGGTAGACGAGTATTTGTGTGGGACAGACAGGTAAGGAACAAGGGAGGAGGAAACATAAGGCAGGCGAATACACACAGAGCGGGGGAGCTGTGGAATAATAGGTATGTATGTTGTCAGAGCTTGTTGAAAGAGGACGACAGGTAACGGGGTGGGTTCAGCTCGGGAAAGCGGACAGGACCGTAGATTGGCAGTTTCTGCCTTTTTCAAATTATGACCCCTGCAAGCGTGCCAGCCCCTGCCCGGTGAGCTTTAGCCCACGGACCGGAGGCAAATGCTGCTCACTGCTCTCCCTGAAGCCCTGAAAATGAGATGGGGGTCAGCGAGGGGAGCGAGGTCCCGCGTTCATCGCACGGGGCAGCGTGGCTGTGGTGGGTGTACGCGGCTGGCGGGCCAGCCTGAAGCGGGGGTACAGGCCGGTGGGATGGGGCTGTAGCCTGGTGTAAAACACACAAAGCCACTAAAGGTACGAGGACGAGCTTTCAGAGAGACAGGATCCAGCCCTTTTTGTTACCGTGCCAGGCAGAGGGGTTGCACGGGTCCTGCGCTGAACCCCGTTCAGTGCCACCGCGTCGGTCCATGGGACCAGAGAGTTGGGTCAGCAGAGGGGCCAAGACCCATCTCAGCAGGCTCTGTGAGAGCTGCGAGCGTGCTTCCCCACCATAAACACACAGAGTTTTCCTCCAGCTCCAAATATCTGCACCGACCTACGGTATTTTATTCTCCTCGCTGCAGGGAACAAAGCTGGCGACGCGAGCAGAGACTCGTGCGGGACGTCGCAGCCCCGGTCTCCGCTGCCGAACCTGCCTTGGAGAGGATGCTCCCGAAATCTGCTGGCTTCTGCAGACCAGGGAGGGGAGGCTGCTGCCTCCGTTAGCCGGTTCGTGGGGAAGGGAGAGCGGGCTGGCCCCCAGCCTTCTCACCTGCCTTTCCAGGTTTGCTTTCGAAGGTTCAAAACCTGCCTTTGTAAAGGTTTAAAGAGCGGGGTCTTGCTTTGCGAGAGCGTAAGATTAAATTTAGGACCTGACTTCAACCACGGACCTGTGAGAGCTCCAAAATGCTTCCTTCGCCTCGCTCAACTTTATGCTTAACTTTAAGCAACTTCAGTTTGCTGACTTCAGCCGAGGGCGAGCAGTGCTGCTGTTATCCAGGGGGCACAGCCCCGCTCCCCCGCAGCCGGCCGCAAACCTCCAGCTGGCTCCGTGGGACCGGGGCTTCACCTCATGCCTAGAAGCATTTTGCTGGGTAGTTTCCTTGCGTGCTTAAGTACTTTCCTGAATTAGCTCTTAAATGAGTGAACCCTCCTTCTAGACTTTCTGGGAAAAAAGAAAAGAAGAGAGCGGAGGGAGAATGGGAATTTTTGAAGGTGCCCAAACGCCGAGAGCCAGCCTTTGGAAGGGATTTGGGTTCTCACAGTTTCACCCAGGCAGTTAGAGGAGCCTCAGAAGGAGCCAGAGCAGATACCTGTGATAGACACAGGCACTGGGTGCTCTTAAAGATCCTACTCTGTACTTAGCTGTATCTTCAGACATCTAAATCCCTCTAAAAGTCTCACTCTTAGTGTCTAAATCCCAGGTGCCTAACTCACTTCTAGGAAAATCTCACACCAGGACCGATTCACTGAATCATTTTTTAAAATCTGGTCCTCACTCACATAGGGCTTTTGAAAATCCCACTGCTAATCTCCTATACCCAGGCATGTATCACTTTGAAGCCTGTAAAATAAATTGCTTTGCGCTCCTGGGGGACAGCAGCTACTTTGTCCCTGCTCAGCCCAAGTCAGATTTTTGTTTCTTGCATATTAACAGATTTTGGGAGCAAGCTCCGAAGCAGCTACGCGAGACGTGAATTAGCAACTGGGATCGAGCGCTGGTTTACGTGTTGTTCTGGGGAGGACTCGCAGGCTGCCGTGGGTTGTAGGTCTGCATCAGCGGAGGTGTCGGGAGGAGCTGGTTCTGGGCTGCTCATTTACATCGGTGGGGTTCGCCCGTGGGCACAAGCCTTCGCTCAGCTCCACTGATCTCCTGGGAAGATTTGTGAGGAAATTTGCTCGTCTCTAGCAGAGACTGAACATCGTTACCTGTTGTTTGGGTTTTTTTTTTGCAAGAAGTTGTTTGGCTGAAGAAGGGGAAAAAAAATCAAATACATATGTTGTTTCGTTTTTCTTTTTTTTTTTTTTTTTTATTTCCTACGGGAATTTTTATTTGTTGGGAAGTTTTTTGGTAAATAAAAATTCTGCGCATATGCTTTCTTCATTAGAGAAATTGGAGTTGGGGATAAACAAATTATTTTTTCCTGTAAAAAAAAAAAAAAATCATGCCGCAAAAGAAAAGGCTGGCTGCCATTGAAACATTTTTGATAGAAAATCTGCCTGCAGCCCTACTGCTTAATCAGTTTGGAGCAGAGCGTAGCCTGTAGCTTGTTAATAAGAGCAGCTTGCCCGAGCAGTTCGCACAATGGTGAGCTGCAGAGGAGGCTTGTTGCATAGCTGTGGATTTTATTTTGCAGCTCTGTTAATTAAAACATATTTTACTTTGAAGGAGGTTTTTACTGTTTTCTATGAGGGTGAGCAGAAAACTGTTCTCCTGGATAGATTAAAGGAGGGATATGAAGTATTTTTTTAGAAGTAACAACTTAACTTTGTTTGATGGGCAAACTCTTAGCAAAAACAATGTGTAGTTTCTTATTTTTATTTGTTCTCAGTCCTTGTATACAGGCTGGTTTATGAGTCCGAATATCTCGGCTGTTTTGATAATATCAGACCAAATTTTCACATAGAAGTTGCCAGGCTGGAACAGAAAACTTGTCACAGATCCTCGTTTAATTGATAAAGTAATTTTTACTTATACAAGGGTAAGCTAAAATAATAAGGCCTGAAACTGTGCCATTGAAGTTAATGACAAACCCTTCATAGGTTTCATATAAAGCCTGTATTTTTATTATCCCAGTTCCAGCGACTTTTGTTGCAAGTTTGCAGCAAAATGTTAGGGCATTTCTAAGTGTTATTTTTATTATACAAAATCCCATTAAAATCAGTACTGAAGCATCCCATTAATTTAAATGGGACTTTGCATAGTTTGCTGAGTTCCAGGCCACAGATAAAGAAAAGTATGCAATTTGGAGTTAAACTGACCACAGCTTTTTATTAGAAGACATTTAATCTCGAACGAACAGCGCAGTCTGAGGCATAAAGTCTTTGTGAACTTCATCTGGGCTGGTGCAATAGGAGCCTCCACCGCGCAGCAACTTCTGGGTTGGTCGTCTGGGACCTCTCAGGACCGTGTAGCATTCCCAAGCAAACCCCTAGCCCAGGTAGGTATGCAAAGTGCTCCCCAGGCAGCTTTGCCTTGGAAACGCTAATAGGTAAGCCAGCACACCCAGAACAAATGGAAAACTTGATTCAGCTATTTCTCTGGCTCCAAGGATCTGCTCGCCTTGACAAAGGCGAGGCTGCAAATCGGTGGGCAGGAGTCTGGGGGCTCTCTGCGGCACCCGCTGGAAGGCGAAGTCCCACCGGCCTGGAGCCACGGTGGGTCGAAGCGATGCCGCTTCAGAAATCCCCACTCGAGCTTCACGCGCCGGGAGGAATGCGCAGGGCGAGGGATGGAAAACCATCGCCTCTGGTGCGCGGAAACACCCATCAGCCAGAGGCTGGCAAGGGGAGTTCAAAAACCAAAGCGCCAAGAGCGGTGGGGAGAACCTTTTTATATGTGGGACCCCCCCCTTTGGGGGCTTTGGGGGGCTAAGGGACCGTTAAATGACGGTCCCCCCTCAGCCGCCCCCAGTGTGGGCGCACACCTGGGCGCCTCCAAAGACACATCCCTAAGGAATCTGGGCTTGGGGAAGGCTGTGCCGAGCCATGCTTCAAACACACCAAACCCCCAAATAATTCAAGCGCTACCCATTGTGGGGGAGACCTAAAGGCTGCTGGGAGCGGGGCATCTGTAAAAGCGCACAGGGAAGGTGTAGGAGCTGCTTTCTGCTCAGTGTCTCCTTGGAATTTTCCTTTCCCTGAGCCATAAATGTGTCAAGATGCCCAAATTTCACCCAGCAGCGGCGGATCAGCTTTCCCTGGTACGTTCCCAGGGCAGGGGGACGCGGTGTCCCTGGTCCCCAGCTGAGTTTCGGGGAGGTTCAGGACTCCGACAACGACTGCAGCTTGCGGCAAAGTTTCCCCAAACGTGAGCCCTGCGCTCCCTGCTCTGATTTAGGACTAACAGTGCTACCTCCAGGAACAGGAGAAAATGAACACCGAAAATCCAGGCTAAAATAACAGCTGAGGGCTTGCAGATACCCCCCCCGGGGTGGAAACTGGAGGGAAAAACCAGTCCTTTCCCTGCTCTGGTGCACGCTCCCCTGGCTATAAGAATTTAAAAAGTAGCCGCGGAGAGTCAGCTCCTTTCTGCTAAGCCCCCCCCCCAGCCCCGACACCGGGGCTCCACGGACACGGACCCCCCCTTTCCCCCCTATACCCCCCCCCCCCCCCCACTGCCAGGGAACGGCTCCCGGGGCTCCGCGGAGCCGCGGTGCCTTGCGCGGCCGCGGACCCCCCCCCCCCCCCCCCCGGGGGGGGCTTCAAGAAGCTCCGCGCAGAGAACTGCGAACTCCCCCCCCCCCCCCCCCCGGGAGGGGTTTTTTGGGGGGGGGGGGGACGGGGGACGGGACACATCCGCGGCCGCGCAAACAGCGCGTTTGGGCGGGGGGGGGCAGCCCCGGCGCGGAGGAAAGCGGCTGCGCAGGATCCGGCCTCGCCGCAGATAATGAATTGGGGTTTGGGCTAAATTACGGCGATTTTGATATCCCCCCCCCCCGCACCCAAATATTAATAGTAATCGTAATAGTAATGAAATAGTGGTGACATCAGTGTCTTTCGTGCTTGGAAAAGCTGGGGAAAAAACCCAAAAAGGCAAATCGAACAACCTTTAAAATTGAGGATTTCGGCCAATTTGGAGGAGCGAGAGAAAAACGCACCTTTGCAAAACGGGCCAAACGGTTCAGCGGGAAGGAGCGGTCCCGGGGCTGCGGCACGCCGGGCCGGGGGGGCATGTGTATCTTCAGGGTGCGAGGATTCACTTTTTTTGGGGAAGGAAACCCCCCCCCAAAAAAAAAAAAAAAAGCAGGGCTGGAAGCAGAAATGCAGGCTGCCTCCCCAAACCCCGCCGCGCCGCCGGCACCGCAGCGGTAAAAATCTGCCATAAAATTAGAGGTGGGGAGGTTTTCCACTGCCGGGGCTGCCCCTCGGGAGGGCAGGGATTGAGCCCCCCCATAGCCCAGAAAAAGGGGTGTCTTCCCCCCCACACGCACCCCTTGGCCGGCGGCTCCCGGTGGGTCCCTGCCGGGGTGGGGAGGGCGCGGGGGGGGGGGACGCGGAGAGACGGCGCAATTACCGGGAGGGAAACGAAGGGGCCCTCCCCAAAATGCCACCACGGGGAGAAAGTTGCTTTTCTTCTTGTTTAGTCGATCTCTTAAATACAGCCAGAAAAGAACATTAAAGGCATTTCTAGATTTCGTTTCGGTTTTGGTTTTTTTTTTTTTTTTTTTTTGGTTTTTTTTTTTTGTTTTTATTCCCATGCTCTTAATTTTGAAAAAAAAAATTAAATCACAAAACATAACTTATAAAACAATATATATACTGCATCCTTATCCACAACAGCATAATTGAAACATCCAGCGTAACGTTTACCACAGGTGTGAAATACACTGGGAAAGAAGTACCGTGTGCATTTTATATTATGTTTCTTTGTCATCTACAGGTAATAAGTATCGACAAAAATAAGCAACAAATATGCCTGCAATTAAACTTCATATGCGTTTTGTATGCGTATTAATAAAGACCATATTTATAATTTCCATGGTTGTTTTTTTTTTTTTTTTGCCAACAAGCACTTGTTAAAGTATCTACATTTACATAATAACACCTTAAGATAATAACACCTTAAGATCGAGTTTGGTTTTTTTTTTTGGTTCCTTGTTTTTCCTTCACAGTTAGAAAAGCAAGGAACGCTTTCAGCTTTGCTAAGCAACCTTTCCGGACGCCGAGGCTCACTGTTTCTCTAGCAGAGATGCAGTATCTGGATTCACCTCATAACAGACCATTTTTTTCGTCTTTTTGTCTAGACTCTCTAAAAGGGGTTTGGTTTTCGTCGTGTTTTTTTTTTTTTTTTTAAAGAGAAAAAAAAACCCCTGCATTTAAATAAAGATGAATGATAATTTCATTATCAGGATAAGACTTGGGATGGGGAAAATGCTGAACGGTTTTCGCATCGCTGGAGGGTTTCTGTGCTCTCTCACAACCGGGGATACTGCAGTCTTTTGGAAAGGATGAAGAGGTAGGAACCTTGAGCTGCTTAGTATCAGGAATGACTGGATTATAGCTTCCAACTAAAGAAAAAACATCAAGAATCATGCATTTTAAAAACAGTTTATTCAACGGCCAAGGACAATGATCCGGCACAATGCAACGGTAGATATAAATATAACCTTATATAAGTGGTTGACCCTTGTCATTATTATTTTTAATAGTTTCATACCTAATATTTTAACCATTTTTCCCGCAGAATCTACTCTGCGAATTATATTTTTTTTCTCCCCCCCTGTTTTTTTTTTTTTTTTTGGTTTTTTTTTTTTTTTTTTTTTTTTGAGTGTGATTCTGTTTCTCAGTGGTAAACATTAACCAAACTCTTCCCGTGCGACAAGCGGCCAAGAACCGTCCCACCAGCTCTTACCACCGAGGCGTCTCCCACCCTCGCCGCCCTCCCCGCGGGGAAGCGGCCGCCTTACCAACTCCTGTGCAAGTTCAAGTAAACACATACAACCCGCATAATCCAGAGAAAAATTGCAACTCATCCATGTACCAGATTTCGGTGTCTCTTGCAAAAGTTTTCTGGTCCGTTTACGGTTTTTGATGGTTTATTTTTAATTATTTTTTTTTTTTTAAGCGCTGTTCTGTTGGTTGCGTCGTTGGTTTGCATTAATATGTTTGGGTTTTGGTTTTGTTTTTTTTTTCTAGACAGTCGAAGTCCGCGGAGCTTGTGGGGTTCTTTTGGGTGATGTTTTGGGTTGGGTTTTTGGTTGGGTTTTTTTTTTTCCTCTCTCACTTGCTCGGGTTTTACTTTTAATCATCATCGGGTTTTAATTCTTTTTTTTCTTTTCCCCCCCCCCTCCTCTTTTCCGTTAAACGTCGCTTCGCTTCTGCTTTGCTTTGTCGGCGGTGTTTTGTCGGAGGTGGTTTGTGTCAAGTCCGTCAACTGTTGTACTGACAGGCGTTTAGACTAGAGCCGGGGCTTTGCAAACTGCTGTAGCCGAAACTGGAGTGCTGCTTTGATTTCAGTCTGAGGCTGGCTAAGCTGGAGTTGCAAGTGTCCCGGTAGACGCTGTAAGGCGAACCCGGTGGCCCGTAGGGACAGGCCGGCGAGGACATGGCCGAGTTCAGCGAAGAACCGCTGATATTATTGATATTATTGAGGCCGGAGTTGGCCATGCCCGGCACGGCCGAGTGCCCCATCCCGGAGGGCATGTTCATGGAGGAGATGCTGCTGGGCGCCGAGAACATGGACTGCGAGGAGAGGGGGCTCATGGAGTTGAAGAAGGTGAAACTCTTGGTGGAAAGCGGAGCCGGGGTGAGGCTTTTGGTAGCCCAGTTGTTGTAGGGGTAGCCGGCGTACATGTCGTCGTAGGGCTGCATCAGCCCGCTGAACTGCGGCACGTAGCCGTTCTTGCACAGGTCCATCTGCTGGTTCCGCTCCCGCTTTCTCCACTTGGCTCGGCGGTTCTTGAACCAGACCTGGGGGGGGGGGGGGGGGGGGGGGAGGAATTTGGGGGAAGGGGAGGGTGAACCGAGACGGCACGGTCAGTGCGGGACCACCGCCACCCCCTGCCCCACCGCCGGGCCGCCCGCAGCGCTGCTGATGCGCGCAGAGGATGCTGATGCGCGCAGAGGATGATGCGCGCAGGGGATGATGCGCGCAGGGGATGATGCGCGCAAATGAGCGCAGGGCGAACCTCCCAAAAGAGCCCCCCTTTCCCTGGCCGGCAACCCCTTCTCCCTCCAGCCCCCTGCCCCCGCGGGACGGGTTTTTTCCTCTCCGCGGGGTTGCCTGCGCGCATAGCGGTTTCTACGCGCATCCCTCTCTATCCAGCGGGATGGGGGAGCCGGGATGCGCGTAGCCGTCTCTCCGCCGAGGTTACCTGCATGTCCCCGGTCCCCCCGCCCTCTCCCCGGTCCCCCCCCCGCTGCTCCTCTCCCCGGAGCAAGGCATGGGGTAAAGGTACGGCCCGCACTGATTAGGACCGGCTCGCCCCGGCTCCGCCGCGTTTCCGAACGCTAATGCCGTGTAATAAAAGTCCCCTGTTACAGATCATAAAAAAGGGGATTGGATTAGTATGTTTAGGTTTAAAAAAAAAAAAAAAAAAAAAAAATCAATCCCCGCATCGCCCTTGGATAGATGGAGCCTCTGCCTTTATATCTAATGAGAATTTACAGCCCTGACTAGGGGAACAGAGAAGCGGGGGCCGCTCCCGGTGTTTGATGCAAAAACCTGATCTAGGCTCTCTCTTATTTGTTTACTTATTTATTTAACCCTCGGAAAGCGTTTGAGCCCCCCGCGATGGAGGCCGGGCAACCCCCAAATTATTTTTCCAGGTTAAAAAACCAACATCGTCCTGCCTGCCGGCTGCGCCCGGCCTGCGAACTTCTACTGCATCCCACCCCTCACACACACACAACCCCCCCCCCGGCTTTCTCCCACCGAGCCGTGACCCCCCCGGCTCCCTGAGGACACCGGGAGCCCGGCCGGAGCTGCGCGGTTCCGTGCGCCCGGCTCCGCGGAGACTGCGCTCCCTCCGGAGCCGGGGTCGGGGAGCGGGGGGGGGGAGCTCTTTGGGTCTCCCCTCCCGGAGCAGAAATGGCGCAACTAGTATTAAACACCGGTTTTAGGGATGGAAACTTCGGGGGAGGGGGGGTGGATGGTGGAGTCGAGTTTAAAAAATAACAATAATAAAAAGAATCCCGTATAAATAGGAAACGAAAGCCAACATGTTCAAAACCTGTAATATACTCCTCGGAAAGGTGCTTCCAGACAGGAATTTCCTGAAAATGAGGGTAATAGTTTTAATTATGGCTCCTAGACATTTTAAAGGAAGGCCCTTATAGCAAATTAAGGTTAGATTTGCAATCTGCAATCTCAGAACATCAAACCAAAACATCTCCACACAGAGGGAGAACGAAATTATGTTAATGGCAACTCATATATTAGTTTTATTTGCTTCCTGAAATATTCCACCGATATTAATGCTCCGGCTTTGTTTTGTTTTAAACTCAATTAAGACAATGCTTTCAGTTGCGTTTCCCCCATTGCAGATGGGTGTTTACTCTTGAAAGGTTTAAAGCAGAATCTCTGTAATCCGATTTGGTCACTCGGGGTTTAATTGCCAAGGAAAAAAAAAAAAAAAAAGGAGGAAAAAAAAAAAAAATGGGGGGGCTTTTCGGGATGGCGGGGCTGCCTTCTGCAGTTCCCGTTTTCTCCCGGGTTTCTGCCCTCCCCGGCAGCCTGCTCAGCCCACGGTCCCGGGGGGCGGGGGGCTCGGTTGGGGTGCGCGGCCACGGCCGAAACCGCGCGGGGAAATGTCTCGGGGGGGGGACGGACGGGACGTAAAGTGGAGGTGGAGAAACCGTGACAGCCTTGGCACGGCGGATCAATAAAGCACGAACCGCTCCGGTCCGGTCGTTCATCGCCAGGATATTTCACTCCTAAATCTCTCTAAGGGACTGCCCATGCTATATAGGTGTGGGGAGATATAAATATATATATATATATATATGGTGGCATCGGCTCCGAGGCGTGTAAAGACCAGGGCCTTGGCCGTACAAGTATGTGTCTCCAGCGTTTATTGACTTTCGAGTGCGATCGTCCCCCTTGTCCTTCCCTTTGCCCATCGGCGGCCTCTGCAAACAGCCGTTCCGCCCGCGGCCGCGGAAGATGCGCGGCCCGGGGGGCGGGGGGGGCGGGGGGGGGGGCTGGCAATGACGGCTCCCGCACGGGGAGGTGGTTGTAGTGGTGGGGAGGGGGATCACGGAGGGCCCGGGGGTCTGAGCATGGAGCAGCGGTTTGTTGGGACATGGTCACGATTGCTGGGATTATTGGGAATAACCAGAGCAAGGGGAAGGGCCGCTGGAGCTGCCCTGTTCCTCGGGTGGGGGGGGGGGGGTTGCTCCAGCCCCACGCCGGGTTTAGGCCAACCCGGGGGGGGTCCTGTCCCCCAAACCGGGCCCTTCCCGAGCCCCGGCTTCCCCCTGCCCCCTCCGCTGCTCGCCCCCCACTTTTGGGGGCCGGTCCCCAGGCGCGGGGCCGGCGGTCTCAGCCCGCTCCGGGCAGCATCTCTCCGCAACCGGGAGCTGAATTTCTCCTTGCGGACCTGAATCCTAATTTTAGTATTTAAAAATCAAGCCCACGGCAGCCGGGCCCTGCTCTCAAACGGCCTCAGCGGCTCCCGAAAGGGACAGCTTCCCTAAAACCCCCCTCCCACCGTCCCAAACCCCCCCTCCCCTGCATCCCCGCGGGGCTGGACGCCCCTCTTACCCGGACTCGGGGCTCGGTGAGGTTGGTCCATACGGCGATCTCCTCCCTCATGCTCATGTCGGGGTAGCGGTTCCTCTGAAAAGTGGCTTCCAGCTCCTGCAGCTGCTGGCTGGTGAAGTGGGTCCGCTGCCGCCGCTGCTTCTTCTTCTTCGCCGGGTCGTCGGCGGCCCCGTCTTCGGTTTTCTGCTCGCCGCTGCGTTCCTTTTCTGCGGTGGGATGTTGGGATTTGGGGTGGGTTGGGGTTTTGTGTTTTTTTTTGTTTGGGTTGGGGTTTTTTTGTGTGTGTGGGGGTTTTTTCTCCCCTCTTTTTTTTTTTTTTTCTTTTCCCCAAACAGAAATACAGGCACACAAAGGCAACCACGCCGCCCCCGCACCCAGCCTTGCCCGCCCCACCGGAGGGATGTGTGGGGGCACCCACGCGGGTCCTGCCGGGCCCTGCATCCACCCACCTCCCCGCAGCCAAACCCAGCCTTTCCCGGGGCGGTTGGAGAAGGAGCAGGGAGTCCTGCCCGGGCCCCAAAGCACCCTAGAAGGCAGGGAGACCCCCAGGGCGACCCGGGTCGAAGCGGGCCCGAGGGGTGAGAGCAATCTTGGGGGAGCGGGTTCCACGCAGCATCGGCCGCTCTTGCCTTTCCACGGCACCTTTTCACTCCCTTCAACCGAAGGCGCGATCTTTGCTCCATTGTCTTTGTTGTGCTCGGCCGCGACAGGAAACTTTGGAAGGGCCAGGGGTGTAAAACCCAGCAGAAATTAATTGCAAAAGGCACCCTCTCTCTTTAACTCTACGCTTCCCCCCCTTTATTTCTTTTTGTTGTTGTTGGGGTTTTTTTTTTCCCTTTTTGCCGCTTTTAGGATTTTAGTGTTTATTTTAACGCGAGGCTGAGCGAAGCCCTCTGCAAAAATCATATCGAAAGAAGCAAAGGGAAAAAAAAAAAAAAAAAAAGCAACAACAAACCAGGAGCGTTTTCGCGCTCGGGATTTGCGCGGACTGGAAGCAAGAAATCCAGCCCCGGTCCCTCCGCAATGGGAAGGACAAACTCCCGTTCTCTTTTCGTAACGGCCTTTTTCTGGCTTTCCCAGGCCGGGTTTCGACCGGATTTGGCCCTGTTGAAGCCCTCGGCAAGGGATTCCAAGGTTAGGACGAAATGTGCTCCCGGCCTTGGCCCCGGCGGGAGCGGGGAAAGGTGCGGCTGCAGGGCCGGGACCGGCGGCCATCCCCCCGGCCTCTGTCCTGCTGCCGCCGAAAGGAAACTCCGAAGGGAGTTTTTGCCTTTTAGACGGTGTCCCCCCACCCCACCGCTACCCCTTTTAGAGGGTTTTAGGCCGCCGCCGGGTATTTCTACAGCCCCGACCTCTGCGAGGTAAGCGGGAGTCTAAAAATAATCGCGGGCTCCATCCAAAGCCCGGGAGGACTCGTCCTTGCAAAGTCACCCCTGAATCGCTCCTCGCCTGGGCACCCTCCGTAGCAAAAAAAAAAAAAAAAAAAAAAAAAAGCAAAAAAAGCAAAAAAAGCAAAAAAGGTGCGGGGACGGCCAGCAAAGCTCCAACAGCTCAATGGACCCCCCCAAATTGGAGCCGATTGCAGCCCGGCTGGCCTCTCTCTGCTCTGAAGTGGTTTGCAGAGCAAACAAGGCCTCTGCAGCACAGACCCCATTTCCCCGGGTCCCGTCCCCCCCCCCGGGACCCCCCCACCCCGGTCCCTGCGGCCGCTGGACCGGCCGAGCCGCAGGGCCCGGCGACGGTGGGAAAAGAGAAACCAAAATAACCCCCGTGAAGACAAATCCTCCGGCTTTCGGCTGGGAAGAGCCCGGAGAAACCGGGCCGAGAGGCAGCCGGGGGGGGCGATAAGAAAGCGGCTGGGATCCGTCCCGGCGGCCCCTCGCCCCGCTCCGGGTTTTCGTTAAAAATTTCGTTAAAAATTTCATTATAAATCCGGGCTGTGATACCATTTCAAATCATAAGGCACATTAGCTTTAATCGGGCTTTGTAGTTCTTTTCTTTTTTTTTTTTTTTTTTTTCCCATTAAAAAAAAATAAAATAAAATGTGAAAGGTATTTTGCAGCTTCTCGGAGAAGAAAAGCAGGCAGGTCCTCAGCCCTCCTCCAGCACCGAGGGGTCACACACAGGGGTAGAGCAAACCGGAGCAAATCTCCCTCTCTAATCTCAAATAATCCCCTCTAATCTCGGAGTCCCTTCCAGACGCCGGTCCCTAACTTTGTTTGTGAATCAGGCTGGGAGGCACAACCCAAACCCTGTTTATCACCGGGTGCCACTTCGGGACCGACTCTTGCCACAGCCACTCTCTAGGTTATAGGACCTGCTAAAACTCCGAAAAGCAACAACAGGCATTCAAAAATGAAAATTCAAGAAGAGATAGAACTCCCCCTGAAAGGCTCTCGGTGGAGGACGGCTATCACGCTCCTTCCTGCAGCTTTTGTTTCCTTCTCCTAGCTTCCCTTGTCAATCTAGAAATGGTGCTACTTTAATTCAATACAAACTGGGAAACCACAGTTTTCCCTGCAGCCCTCGCACATGGTGGTCAGGACGCGGGGACCCTTTCCAGGGGGAAACTTTTCCGCGGCCGCGCACATCCCCTCCGCGGCTGTCCGCGCTGCCTGCGCTCGGCCCCACGCCGCCTCTCCTGCTCTGCGGGGCTTTTTTTTTTCCTTTCTTTTTTAATTTTTTTTTTTCTCCCCCCTCTCCCCCCCTTTCCCCTCCTTTGACAGAGAGATCTTTTTCCATCTCTGCACCACCCGAGCTGGAAAATAAACCCGGGCAAAAGCTGACATTATTTCAGAAACATCCGGCAAAACCGCACTCCCCGAAGAGCCCCCCCCCTTCCCTTCGACCCCATCAATTAATAACTGTGGGTTTGTTGTTGTTGTTGGTTTTTTGTTTTTGGTGGTTTTTTTTTTTTAATAAAAAAGACCAGCTCCTCGGATGGGGAGCCGTGTGAGCCCTCCCGGAGGACTGTCAGCACCGGGCACCGGTGGGGGCGACAGCTCCGGCCGGGCCCCTGCCCCCCCCCCCCCCCGCTCCGGTTCCCGGGGCTTGCTCGGGATCACAGGCAGCTCTTGCCTCCCCCCCCCCCCCCCCATCACCTCTGGTTGTGTTTGGGGGGGTTGGGGGGGGGGGAGTTGCGGGCAAAACCCCGCAAAGGGAAGGAGCGGTGGGGAGGGGGAGGCGGCGATGGGGGGGAGCGGGCCGGGGCCGCGGGGTGTTGGGGGGGTGTGGAGGGGGGGGGGGGGTTACCTGGCACCTCCGTGTCGGAGGATTCACTGGCTGAGTTCTCGATCGGGTCTCTGGGTTCCGAGGATCTTTGCAAATGGAAGCTGGAAGCCATGTCATGGGAGGGTTGGGGTCTCAAGCTCTCGGGCAGTCTCTCCAAATTCATTCCACCTTTAAAGGAATCCATGGCAGGGGCGCCGGGCTGCCTGGGGGAGTTTGCAGGTGTTTATTCCACACAGAAAGGAACAAGGAGCTTTTTTTTTTTTTTTTTTTTTTTTTTTTTTTTTTTTTAAGGGGGAAAAAAAAAAAAAAGAAACAAAAAAAAACCAAAAACACAACAAAACCAAAAGCAAATCCACTTATTACTAACAGTATTATTTTAAGGGTGTCGGAAGAAGAGATCTGGGCAGTGCCTCGATGCCGCTTGTCTCTGCTCGGGGAGAGGCACGGCAGTCCGGCCGCATAGGCAGGGAAGTGGTAAAGATCCCTTATAGAGAAACGCGAGTTGCGAGTTGGACAGTTTAAAGCTAAAGAGATTAAAGTGACCTGCCCTAGAACAAATGCCTGTAGTTAAACGGGGCTCCTCCCCCTGAAGGTTAAAACCTCCCCGTCTCGCTAATGCATCACTCCATCTAGCGCTCGCCCAGCCCGGCCGTGCGGGCGGACCTGCCTCCGCGCTCCCCGCCGATGTGCGCATTTTGCGCGGCCGCGGGCCAGACCCTCGACCCCCCCCCCCCCCCCCCACGGTGGGCTCCTACCCGGCCCCCGCCGCCAGGTTGTCTTTCCTCCCAGGGTAACCCCCCCCCCCCCGTCCTCCTCCTCCGCAGCCCTCCCCCCCCCCCCCCCCCCAAAAACACTCGGTGAGGTATTAAAAATATCTCAGAAACGAATGGAAAGGTGGAAAATCACTCCCAGCCGCGCAGGGGGCGGCTCAGGACCCCCTGCCCGCCCCCAGCACCTGGGCCAGCCCGCACTTCTCCGCAGCGTCGTGCCAGCCGGCAGCGCGCAAGTTGCGCCCCCCGCGCAGCACGGGGGCTCCGCGGGGATCCCCGTACCCAGCCAGGCTGGGCCTCCCGACCCGCGGAACCTCCGCCCCTACGCCCTGCAGTGGACGCGCATCCTGCGCACCCCTCAGCATCCTTGCGTGGGGCTGCGCGGCTCATCCCGGCGCGAAGTGACCCCCACGGCGAGTTTCAGTCCCGCGGGGAACACGTTCCCGCGAGATGGAGGGGATTTTTTGGGGGGGAAAACGGCCTCCTGGGGGTTGTGCCTGAACTGTTTTAGCCTTTTTGAATTTTTTTTGATTTTTTTTTTTTTTTTTTTCTGGCTGCGGGATTTATAATAAAGCGGCTCGGCCCCTGCCCGGCGGCCGGGGGACCGCAGCCTGGGGAGCAGCAGCGGCAGCGCGAACGCTCCCATCACATCATCTTTCAGCACATGATTAATAACAAATAATTTTCCTCCCGCAGCCGAACTCGCGGTGACCCTCCGGAGGGGTGTCTGCGGCTCTGCCAGCCCTGGGGTCGGGATAGTTGGTGGGGAGGGGGCAAAAAAGACACCCCCCCCCCCCCATGCCCTTCTCCTGCAGCGGGCACGGGTGCGCCCTGACCCGGTGCGGTACCGGGGGCGGGTGGAACGGGGCCGGTCCCCCGGTGCTTTCCACGCAGGCCGGGACATGGCCTTGAGCCCTCCCGGATAACACCTCGGTGTTTGGGGAGGTGGGAAAAAAAAAACCCAAAAACCCACGGGAAGCCTTCATCCTCGGAGAATTGGGGGGGGGGGGGGGGCAGGTGGGAACCGGGGGTAGCGGCGGGGCAGGCGTCGGGGTGCTCGTTGCACCGGGGAAGGGGGTGAGGGGAAGGGGGAGAAGGACCCTGGCTGGAACTCTGCCTGGGGAAAGGACCTTCTCTCCTCTTTATTTTCTCGGCTCACTTTAACTGATCCATCCTGACACTCTATTTTGCTTTCAAATCAAGTAAAGATGTGGGAGAGAACTTTTGAACTGGTTTATGGAAAAGTGGAGGGAAGCAATGTTCCAGCCGCGCAGGCTTTTTCCTACACCGCCGGGGTGATGCAGCCGGGCCCACCCCGCGCCCCCCGGCAGCTCCCCGCAGGGCCTGGGCCCCCCCACTCGTGGGCCCGGGGACACCGGGAGGGGAGAGCCCAAATCTCCCAGCCCCAAGCCCCCACCTCTGATCTCCAGCGCCTTTTGCCGTCTAGGGGATGTACAGGTGGGTGCTGTCGGGGTCAGGTCTCCCTAGCTCTCTCTTCCTTCTTTTTCTTTTATTTCCCCCCCCCCTTTTTTTTTTTTTTTTTTGGAGTGACATCTTGATATCTGTCTGTCTGTCCGCCGCTCCCCGGCTGAACTTTGCTCAGGAGTCTGGAAACGACGGGGAATTTCGGGCACCCGAGGTGAACCAGGCAATCTCGGGGCTGCTAAAGATGGACGTGGTTTAAAATGCAAATATTTACCAGGGCCTCTGGGTTTGGAGGGGCTCAGCTGATGCGGGAAGGATGGAGACCTCCTCCCGGCGGAGAACCGAGGGGTGGGGATGGCCTTTCCCCCCAGGAGGGGGAAGGTGACGGGATTACAAACGTGCACCGTGTCCGAGACCCTTCCCGGTCCTTTTTTTTTCCTTTATTTCCGAGAGACAGAGAGAAGCGGCAGCCCCGGGGCAGGTCTCCGGGGGCTCCCCCGCTCTCGGGGGGAGCGGGATGGAGCCCGGCGGACGGTGCTGGGGGGGGGAAGGCTGCCAACAGCCCGGCCGCTATTTTAAACCTCCTGCTTACAGCAGCCTCAAACCAGGAGGCGGGATTTTTCTTTTTCTTGGTTTGGTTGGGTTTTTTGGTTGTTTTTTTTTTGTTTTTTTTTTTTTTTTTTTTTTTTAAATGCGCCTAATTTACAGGTTTTGTTCTCCTCTATAAAATCTCTTTTTTAAAAAATTCGTTCTAGGCTCAATTCCACCCGGCCGGGAGCGGGGAAAGGCTCAGCCCCAGGCACCGGCGTGATTTCGCGGAGGAGGCGGTCGCGGTAACGCCGGGTCCGGCTTCTTCCCGGCCCCCCCCCGGCCCCCCCGGCTCCCTCTGGAGGGTCCCCAGGGCAGACCCCCCCACGATACCGGCGTTAAATGGAGAGTAACGGGCCGGCCCTGCCGCTCCCGGCCCTGGGGAGGCGGAGCAGCTCCCGGTTCCCTCCGGACCTCCCCCACGCGTGTCCGTGCCCGGGCCGTGGCGCGGGTCAGGCATTTACCGCACACCTGCGCACGGGTCGGCAGTCTTAGGCGGGAGGCGGTATATTCTGTATAGAGAGAGATATACGTCTTGTGTGTGTCTCGTATAGGTTTTATGTGGATTTAAGGGCATCCTCTCGCTCGGCGCTTTGAGGAGCGGGCGCCCTCCTATCGCACAGACCCAAATCCGCCCGGTTCTTGGCGTTCCTGGTCGCGACGACGACACGTGTCGCGACAACAGAGCGCACCCGGTCGCCCCCAGCTTTGCGCTTTCTCCTCTCTCCTCCCCGCCAGGCCCGCTCCGTTTCGGGATGCCGGGGACAACCTCTCCGCCGGCAACTCCTTTCCAGCAGGGGCTACGTCACGGCTCCCTCCGCGTGACGTCACGCTTCGCTTCCCTGACGTCACGCCTCGCCTTTCAGCCAGGCCAGGACCCAAGGAAAGCCTCGATGTCCCACTCGGAGCCGGCTGCTCTTCCCCCGACGTGAAGGCGGACCGGCGGCTCCACGGGCCGGGCAGGACGGGGGTCCCGGGCTGGGGGTCTGCCTTCCCCCCGCCGCCTCCCCGGGCTTTCTGGGGGCCGGGGGGAGCTCCGGGAAGGAGGGACAGGCCACAGCAGACGAGGACAGCCCGGCCGAGGGGCCCCGCCGGGATCCCCCCCCGCCACGAGGAACCGCGACCTGCGTGGGTGTGGGAAGGGGCCGGGGAGAGGCGGAGGGAGGGGTCGGCCCCGGGGCCGAGAGGGACCCCTCGGAGCTCCGGCCGGGATGAGGTCCGGTGTGCGTGGAGGGCAGGAGGGCTTTGCGTGGGAAAACTCCACGCGAGGCGGCGTGGGGCTGGCTGGAGAGCATCGCCGCTCCGCGCCCGCGTAGCCACCGCACTTCCAGGCTCCCCCAGCCCCCTCCGCGGCTGGGGACTGCGTCAGGGATCTGTAAAACGCTGGAAGCCCGCAAATAAACCGCTCCGCTTCCTCCTGCTATAAATAACCCCAAAGCGAGGGATGGCGCCTATAAATAAATCAGCGCTGGCCACGCCGGTGACAACCCCGTGAAGAAGAGGACGAGAGGCGTCTGAAGGAGAGCAGGACTCCCACTGCCCCCCCGAGGCGTGGACGGACCCCACCGAGGGTGAGGGGGACGGGGCCGTGTCTTCTCTCCCCCCCGGGTGCCGGGGAGGGGTCCCTGCTTTCGGAGAGGGGCTCCCATCCCCGACGGGCTGCGGTGATTGTAGCCAACGCAAAACCACCTGGGCCGTATATCAGGCGGCGAAGTTCAGTCTCTGCCAGCTTTTCCTCTTCAGATTTATTAGCGTTGTATAGACTCAGATTCAGTCTATAAATTATTGGGAACTGTTACAAAAACGAAGGCATCTCCTCCCAAGCACACGTCTGCCCGAAAGGAGAGGGAAGCCCTCTGAAAAATAGAGCTGCAGTGAGGCAAGAGAGGAGGGAGAGGCTCCCCAACCCAACCCAACCAAACCCAACCCAACCAAACCCAGCCCAACCAAACCCAGCCCAACCAAACCCAAGCCAACCCAACTCAACCAAGACAAACCAAACCCAACCAAGCCAAACGAAATTGCAACCAACACAACCAAAACAAGCCAAGCCAAATCCAAAAAAGCAGTCCCAACCAAACCAAGCTCAAGCCAAGCCAGCCAACCTGCACCCGGTGCCCGCTTTGCGGAGCTCAGCGACCGGGAGGTACTGCGAGAAAACAACTTTTAACAACAAAATCCTCCTAAAAGTGCCCAGCGGGCGGCGAAGGGGCATCTCCGGGGCGGTGAGAGCGGCTGGAAGGGCGCAGCATCCCTGTACCCAGCGCCGGCAGCACCGCCACAGCGCGCAGGGGTATTTTTAAAGCTTCCTTCTATGAAAATACCCTCCGCGAGGGGTAGATGAGTGGTTTTCGGCCTCCAGCCCCCGTTCCCGGCCTTTGCTGATGCGTGGCTCTGCCCCACGGGATGTCCACGCTGGTTGGGGACACGCCGAGGCCGGGGATGCGCGCAGGGATGTGCGCAGGGGAGCGCGGTGACCCGCGGAGCACGGACCGCACCGGGGGGGGGGGGTCGTTCGTTGTTCCGGTGTACCGGGGGGAGGTGATGGTGGTTGGGGTAGGGGTGTCCGTCGGGGCAGTGTCCCACGAGTGTCCTGCCCCAAAAGAGCATCACCCCAAACGCCGCCTTACGCGCAAGGTGGAGACCCGAGCGTACGCCCCCCGCGCAAGGCAAAGCTCAGCACTCCCCGCCGCGATCGTAGCCCCGGTGAGGACCCGGCCCGAAGGGGAAACGGAACAAACCCCAAGACCTCGAAACGAGCCGTGGAACCCCCCCGACCTCCCGCCGGAGCCGGGTCCCCCCCTCCCCATTCCCGGGCCGGGGGAAGCGGAGGTTTGGGGGGGGGCCGGGGGGGGGGGGGGGGGAAGAAACCCAGCCCGGAGAGCATGTTAAATCGCTCAGGAGAGGAAGGTGGAAAATTACGCTGGCTCCCAGCCGGCCTGTCCTCCTCTGCGCAGCCAGGAGAGCAATTTTTCCTAAGAAGTTGAGCAAAACGAAATCAGCCCCTTTTGGATCCGCAGCCCTCGGCCCTCCGCCTGTCGGCCAAGCCTCAACCTTCCGCGGGCGCGTAGGGGCCATCCGCGCAGCCCTGCGCCGGGGATGCTGGGCAGGAGGGTTTCCAGCGGAGCCCCCCACCCCCGCTCCCCCGGCTCCCCCCCGGCCTCCCCGGCCCCAACCCGCTTCCCTCGGCCCGGCAGCCCCTGCCCCAGCGCCTCGGCTCTCCCCGCCATTAAAACCTACTGGGGGAAAGGGAATTTTCTGGGGGGGTTTGGTCCTTGACACCTCCCGGGGCACCTGGGGTACCCGGTCCCGGTGTCCCCCCGCCCCCCCCCCGCCATCCCCATCCCGCCCCGGGGCTGCCCCGGGTGCAGGCGGCCAGCGGCAGCTCTTGCAAAAACTCGGGATGAAAAAGTTGAAGGCTTAATGTTTTCTGACAGATACAAATGATACCCCAAGGCTTTCTTGAAACGCAGCGACTGACGGCTGGAGAAATGGTTTTCCTATTCGGGTTTCTGCAGCTGGAAGCAGACGGGGGCGGGGGTGGGGGGGGAGTTCCCCTCGGCCCTCCTCCCCTTACCCTCACCCCAAAAATCAAACCATCTCCTGGGTATCTGCCGCTGACCTGGGAAAACTTTTTTTTTTTTTTTTTTTTTTTTTTTTTTCCCCCCAAACGCCTGACGGTACAGTCCCACCCTGGCCCAGAGCTGCTTCCCAACCCTCTCCGCATCCTTCAGACCACAGGCACTGGACTCGGCTCTAAGAAAATATTAATTTGCTTTTAGCGGCCGCTTGGGTTTATCTCTGGCCGTTGGCAGCCTGATGACAACGCCGGAGGCTGGACAGCTCGGGAATACGGGGGGTTGTTTCCCTACGGGGGGGGGGGGGGGGGGAAGAGAGGGGAAAATCAGAATATCGTCCCACAATTCCCTCTCTGAGCAGAGGGAACATGCTTTTCTTATTAATTGATGGAGGAAGGGGCACCGGAGTTTGCTAAGCAGCCTGCTCATGTTACTCCGTGCATCTTTAGATCCCGAAATGTGTCTCTTGTGGACTAAAAAAGATGCCTCTGAAGCAGGAAAATCAAAGGCCCGGGCACTCCGTTGGCATTTGCTGAAGACCCTTCTTCAGCAGAAAAAAAGAGCCTGCTTTTGGAACCACGGATCTTAGGTTTCCATGTGGGTTTCCCCCACCTTGTTTCGGGCGAGCAACCTCTTAATTGCTGCAGCGTTTGGATGGGGGAAACACATTTCCCTTAAACAGGACATTTCCTGAAAGGCTGAAATATTCTAATAACGCGCTGGGCTCTTTAATGTTCTCAGAACAGCAGCGAATCTCTGCAGAGCCGCACGTTTCCTGCTTTAAAATGCAAAATCAGAGAAACAATTAACCTTTGTGTGCATTCAGCTCCTTCTCTTATATATAATTTTATTTCTTTTTTTTTTTCTTTTTCTCCCCTTCCCTCCCCTTTTTTTCCTTACAAATTTTTATTTCCTTTTCTTTTTCTTAAAAAAAAAAAAAAAAACAACTCTCTCTTTTTTTTTATTTCCTTCCAAAAGGCTGATTTCCCCCCGCTGCCCGGCTGCACCGCGCTGCTCCCGGTGCGGTTCTGCCGCAGCCCCCGCTCGTCTCCGCTGCCCGGGGAGCAAACCCGGCCGAGATGAAGGCACAGGACCCTTTTCTTTCCAGTTTCACGGTGGGAACGGCCGTATCTTAACGGGCACAACTCGGGGAGAGATAGGAACATACCGCCTTCCAGAGGGCTGTGCTAATCAGCACGCCGGGTTAGATATAAAAGTTCAGGGCAAATAAAACGAATTAGTTTTATTAGCACGTTTAGGAGGCGGTCTAACGAAGGAATTCGGCTTTACTAGAGAATGTTTTCTCCTCCCCTTTTGTTATTTAAAAGCAACATGCATCCGAGCTGCTCATCACGGGAGGGAAATAATGCATCATTGAATCTGCGGTCATTTTCTCGGAGAAAGGCGCTCCCTTCTCTAAACCCGAAAAGAAGGATATATACTCCTGGAAACACAGGATTTCATAATAAAACCTGCGTGAACAATAAAAGCGACTGTAAAGGACAGGCTGCGGAGCCCGCCAGGTTATTGTTCGGCGGTGGGTTTCGGTAGGAAAAATCTGCCTCGGTCACAGGCGCCTTTAACTCGGCTAAAACTTTCCCAGGGAAATGTTGCCACTGCTCCAGCGCGGGATTTCCAGGGATTTTGTCCGTATTTCAGGCAAATGAAGGATTTTGGGGAGGTTCTGTCAGTGAAGTAGCTTTCAGGAATTATTTGGAAGTCAGTTTTTAGGTCAGCGGCTGGAGTTGGCGCAGGGAATAACCCGGAGAACATGGACCTTGGTTTGTTAAGTGGAAAAAAAAATATTTTTTAATTGCCATAAAAAAGCAAACGGCGTCTCCGTCCTCGATTGAGGCACAACGGTATTGTTTTACGTCCAATTCGTGCCTCGGATTTTGTGCTGCTCTGCAGTGCGGTTGGCAAAATTTGAGGAAAAGGGACGAAGTAATAGAAAACTCGCCTAGTGACAATTTTTTTTTAACGGGAGACCTAAAAAAATATCCGAAAGATACCGTCGGTGGGGAGCACTCGGGTCCATTTAAGCAGGGTTAAGACGCGGAAAAAAAGCCTTTTTCCCCCCACGCTGAGAATTTCACTCCCGCTCAGGAGCGGTGCTGCGAGGCAGTCGCACTATATATAGTTCCTAAAGACGGTGCCTATTTTTTTTTTTAAATCAGAAAAGAAAAAAAAAGGGGGGGGGGGAAACCCAAAAAGAAAAAGCAGAGGGGCTGCAGAATATTATATTTTTCTGAAAAGCGACTTCATCGACGGCCCAAACTCTCCCCGCGGCCGCTTCTCCTCCGCGGCAGCGCAGCCCCTGCCGAGAACCGCGGAGGTACCGCGCACCCCCGGTCACCACCGCCACCTCTACCCCCCACCCCCAACTCGCCCGGGGAACCCCCGCTCCGCCGGGTCCGCCCGAACCTCCGCGCATCTCCGCGCATCTCCGCGCACACAGCGCTGCTGCCAGCGGGGACCGGGGGACGAGCCGCGGGTTTCTCCGCGCCGCGGAGCGCCCCGAGCAGAAGCGCTGGAGGCTGAAAACGCTGCGGCGCGTTAGGAAAAAAATTGAAATATATGTATATATTAAAAAAAAAAAATATATATAAAATGAGGTAACCCCTCTGGAATTGCATCTCCCAGCGTATTTGTCAGAGCTGACGAAGCGCAGAGGCCCCGAAAGAATTTATACACGGTATAAAGATGTCAAGGACTGCGCGGAACGGGCTGCCCGCCGCACCCCGGCCTCCGCGGGCGCGGAGCTACCGCCGAGCTCCGGGATCGGGTGGGGAGTCGAGACCGCGGTGAGGGGCGTTCGTCCCGCTTTCGGCTTTGTTTTTCCAGCCCCGAAAAACTCCGGTACGTCCGGAGCTACGTCCCCGGCAGCTGCCGGGTGGGCCCGGAGGAGGCGAGAGGCGTTTGTGGGGGGGGGACACACACACACACACACGGACACACACACACACACACGAGGGGGGCGGGACGGCCCCGCGGGACACGCGTGGGGACACACGGCGGGGGCGCGTGGGGCGGGACGCGTAGCGGGGGGCGGGAGGGGGCCGTCCGTGGGGGACAGGCGGCGACACGCGTGGGGAGGGACGGGCGCAAGGAAAGAGGGGACACACACACACACACATGGGACACGCGTGGGGCCGTTCCCGGGTGACTTACCGGGCGGTGCGCTCGGCGGCGGCGGCGGGGTGCCGGGCCCGGCGGGCGCTGTGAGCGCCCCGGCCGCCGCTCCAGGGTTTTCTTGGGAGATTTCCCCGTCTCCTCCTGACGTCAGCCCCGTCCCAGGGTGCCGCAGACGGGGGAGGGCCGGGGGCAGGGCCGGCCGCACCGGGAGACCGGCGGCTCCGGCTGCCCCGCGTCCCGTCCCTCCGTCCCGTCGCCAAAGGCATCCCCCGGGACCGGCAACCCACCCACCCACCCGCTCCCCGCCGCCGTCCTGACCCCCGGGGCCGGCCCCCGGGGCGGTTTCGTGCTCCCGGTTACACGGCCCCTGCCCTCTTCCATTCCTCCCGGCCGGTGTTCTTGTCCGGGGGGGGCAGGGACGAGGAAGGGCCACTTTTTTTTTTTTTTTTTTTTTGCCCCCTCCCCCCCGAAATACTCTCCTAGTTCAGGACTCCAGCGTGGAGGTGGGTGCGCAGCGCCGAGCACCCCGGGGGGAGGCAGCAAACAGCACCCAGGGGCCGGAGGACGCAGGGCTCCGTGGGGATGCTTACGTGGGTGATACGGGGCAGGCACACTGTGCCGCCCAGCCGGCCCAACAGCCAGGCCCTTCATCCAGTTGAATTTTCCAGGGCTGCTTCTGGAGTTTCAGACGCTTTGCTTCTCATACCTACCCCCCTGGAAGGTCTCCTCCCAAGGGAAAAACACACAAGCCGTGCGGCGACCGAGCGAACGCGGCGGTGGGGATGTGCCTTGTGCTTTCCTAAGTCGAGTGGGTCACACGCGCTTGCACACACACCCACCCGGGCTATAGCCGTAGCTGAAAACCAAGGACAACGAATATGGAATGGATCAGAAAGATAAATAGCATAAAATCAGGAACAGTCCAGTCCCACACTTGCCATTTGTTATAGAGAGAAGAAGTAAATGGGATTCACATGTCGAGCATTAGCTGGTTGTTAGTCTGTAAGATAATATTAACTTTAGTGCTTGCTGGTTTACTCCAGTTTTCCAAAGGCAGTTCCAGGAGGCGCCCAGCCTGTAATTTAGGATGGCACATACTGTGTGAAAGAGGCTTTGGCACCGGGGCCTACCAAGCACATCAAGGTGATATTAACGTAATAAAACGTTTGGAGAGGGAGTAGGAGCTCATAAATTAATGCATTCTACTGTTTTAATGCTAGGAGCTAACAATGCGTTTCCTGTTCGGCTGATCGTCCCCGCTGCAGCCTAACAGCTGTTTTAAAGGTGCTGTGAAATTAAAGAGACGAAGATGATTGTCTTTAAATCAATGTTTAATGATGTGTCATTAGGAGAAAAGTCTTCCTCCAGCAGATGTGTACATGCTGAGGATGGAGGGGAGCTTCCCAGGCTGCCTGCCTGTCTGAGAAGCAGGGGGGGGGGGACACACCCCCGGGTGCCCCCAGTCTTGCGGATTGCCCTGATGTCCCCAGCACCGGGGGATGGCTTGCTCGGCACTGGGAGAGGCTTTGCCCTGGTCTTCGGGTGGGTGCTGAGGAAACTCCTCCAGGACATTGAGTTCCCGCAAGGTTTTCAAGTAATTTGAGTCGTGACTACGAGCAGGTGAATACGGCAAATGTTGAGAACATCCTGCCCGCGTTCAGCGTAGGTCGTGGATCCCAGGATTCTTCCCCCATAAAAATCAGGTACGGACGCCAGAATATCCCCCGACCCAGGAGTCTCTTTCCGGAGGGAGAAGCTCTGAGCGATCTCCCTTTTCGTGGGGGATCAGAAGAGCTCTGGGGAGGCAAACGGGGGGCTGGGGCTGGCCGGTGGGCCTTTGGGCTGCAAGGACAGATTATACATAGACTTCATCCCTCCTGGCCTAGGAGATGATCCCTGCTGAACGGGTATGATGGGCTGGAAGCGTGTCCGAGCTCTTCACTCATGTAAGTCGGTCGGAGTGAGACACCTCTGGCCAGGCACTAACTGCAAGCTCCGGGTACAAGAAAAACAAATGTAGCTTTGAGGCAAGATGTAGGACTGAACTTTGAGATGTGGTGCCTAAAATAAGGTGGAAATGGAAACTGAGTGTAAATCTTTCTGTAGGTGCCTAAGTCTTGTTATTTCCTTTGCCCTTGATCCAAAGAAGGATTAATTTGTCTCAGCGTCTGTGCTTCAGCTTCCAGTTTAAAAGATGGCCGTCGTAAAACTTCTCCTCCAGAGAAGACATCGGAAGGATTCAGGTGCCAACAACGCACCGGGGCTTGTGCCCAAAAGACACCGAGGAGCGCACAGCGTTGCTGGGGGTGGGGAGGGACGGGCACCTCATCGCCAGGTGACCCTCCTGCTGCCAACCAAATCAGTGTCAAATCTTCTCCAACCCAACCCCGTTTCCAGAAAGTATTATTTCCACAGCCATGCTCATATTCCGCACGATGGTGGCATAAATTGTTCCTACACAAACAGAAGAACCCTTTGCAATTGCTTTTTCTAATCATCACAAACATTCATTAAAAGAAAGCCTCTCTGTACTTCCAAATATAGTGAAGAAATGACTCTCCAAGCTCATCCATTCCTTTATTTGCAGCCTTCCCTGTTAGTGCATCCTTGGAAGAGTGTCTAAGAGGCCACACTGCTTCTTTGAGAGAAACAGGGATGTTTGGAACATGACTGGATTGTAACGTTTCTAAACTTCCCAGAAGAGGCAAATTGTAAAGGAATAAGCTTCTTTCTGTGCACGCACATTTGTTTTGGAGCCAAATGGAAAGGAGAGCTCAGAAAAAAAAATGACAAATTGTTTGGAAAATATTGTCCTTCCCAAGACAGACCTAACCGTACAGGGGGAAGGGAGTCAATACTGAATTTTTCCCTTTATATTCGAGTCCAGCAGCCCTCCCATTCACTCCGCTGGGAGGTTTGTGTGAGTCAGACCTGCAAGATCATCCATTCAGGGTAATATTTCCAGCACTTCACTCCCCTCCCTGCTTCACTCCTATTCCCCACTGGAAGAAGTCCCCCCCTCAGATTTATGGTAGGAGCAGCAGGATGGGACCCAGAGCTGTCCCTGTCCCTCCTAACCTCATCCACAGCCCGGCATCACTGAAGATGAACAGCGGCGAAGGAAAAGGCAGGGGAGCTCCGTCACTTAGAAAACATATCCGTGAGTTTACGCAGATCATTGCGAAAAGCAAAAAGCACGCTGGAGCAAGGAAAATTAAGTATGAGGACTGGGAGAAGTCCTCTTTCCAGCCCTGCCCAGCCTCCTGGTGTGATTCCAGCAAGTCCTATGAGGTTTATGTGCCTGCAACGAACTACCCCGACCTCCCCCCAGGGCGTGGGCAGGTTAAGGCAGGAAAAGGTGTTAGGCAAATGGAAGAAGCCACGAAAGAGCAGAGTTTATTGGCATTTTGATCACGCTTGTGAAAGGCTACCGTAGCCACGCTGGATCGATAATGCTAGACCTGATTTCTTTGTGGACAAAATGAGGGGTCTGTTGCAGCCTTGGTGGTTAGATGGTAACACGGAAAATACTTGTTGTGGCAAGGAAATCCCTTCTCTCTTTTGAAGTCACTGAATTTATCATCATTGTCATCTTTAAGTAATAAACAAACGCGATATTTATGCATCCCCAACCGCTAATGGTGACATTTATGCAACGACAAAAAAAGCTGCAGCAATTGTGTACATCGGCAATTAGCAGCGCGCAGAGCGGGCAAGATGCTTTGAAAGGAGATGTTGGGAAAGAGATTTCTTTTGTGTGTGTGGTTGTGTTTATTCCCTGGTGACACGCTGCTAACAAGCTGCAAACCAAGGATCACCCACAACAAACAAAAACAAACAAACGAAGTTTTGTAGAGGGTGGTAATACTTAGTTTAATTCTCTTAGGCCTTTAAAAATAATTATAGGCCTGTTTGTGACAACTGGAAAGGCCACATTTACTCCAATAAAACTGCTTGTTATTCTTCAGGAACGACATTTAGAGATGTTTCCTTATACAAAGTAGACATTAATGGGAGTAGATCTCAATCAATGAAATATTGATGTATTTCTCATCTTTGCACTAGCAGGATTTTTGATTCTGCAGTTTGTGGCCGGCTGTTTACTTGCCAGTTAAATCGCAACATATTTAACAACTTTCGAGAGATCTGTCTGAGGGCTTACTGCCAAAGAAGAGGATCTTGGGGATTTGGGCATTAGTGAAAAGTTACTTAAGGTCTAGACATGGATCCAAGTATCTCTGCTGCACTTTATTCCATGCATTATAGGTTTTGGGGGAAAGTGATAAATGTCACATATACCTTCAAACTGACACACACGCCTCCTGCATTCTCACAAGGCAGTTGTTACATCTGATTCCAAATACTCCGCTGTGCTTAGTATTGTTCATCTGTGCCTTGACAGCACAGCAGTGTCTTAGCTCATGCAATGTCTGAGTGTCATACCGGATTTAATGTGCCATCTATTAGACCCTGGCATTTACTTAAACCAGCTTCTTAGGCCTTGGTGCCCCCCCGCCCCCCCCGATATAATATAAATATAGATACCCAAGTTGTCCTTCAGCTGAGAAGCATTTAGCTTTGGCCTTAACAGGGACCAAGCATATATTTATGGGTAAGTTTGTGCTCATTCATGACGAGGTGGCTGAGGGCAGAGATGTGCAGTATTCTGGGGACCTGTCACTGGGTATGTACTTTATTCCTCCCTCTTCCCCAGGGATTGGCTTTGGGCCACGGTGAGAGGCAGGAGAAAGGACTTTGGCCCGACCACTCTTCATTCCTGATCTTAAAGAGTGTCGGGGAGCAAGACTTTCTTAGAGCCAGGACTGCCTCCTCTCCAGCCCTGTGGGACCTTCTCGGTCCTGTATTATTATTGCTCTATCTATTATGATTAATGACTTCCAAAGTTGTCCTAAAACTATGTAAGTGCCTGATGATCCATCTGAAACTCATCTCCATTCTGTGCACAGGTCCCAAGCATTAATCTTTATAGGTGACCACGCTGGCCTGTGAGTAGAAATGAGGTAAATACACATTATTTGGCAGGAACTATATGTCGGACAGCTCTTTCTGGCAGCACACACAGGGCCTCATACAAATGAAAACTGATGGCTTACTATTTCGTTACATTTTTCCCACCAGAGTTATTACCTCCTAATTGCAGGGATGGATTAAACCGAAGAGAGCGTGCTCCTTCAGGGAGAGGCTGCCATGCGTTAGCCTTGAGCTGTCACCGGGGGAGCGGGGGCCGGCGGGCTCCCCTCCTGCTCCCACTTTTTGCCTTCTCCAAGCTCGGCACCAGCGCATCCCCCCACCAGTGCGGGAAGCTGGCGTTAAACACAGGCTGGCGTTGCGCTGGAGGTGGCATTGCCGAGGGAATTTGTATTTTCTGTGCGGTTCCAGGGACACGGGAGGATGCAACCAGCTCTGCGCTGATTTCTCAATATGCATCTCATTACTCACGGACCTACCTTACAAAGCTGTATTTAGATGATCTCTTTAATTGCTAAACATATCCCTGAGGTCTGCTGAATTCAGTGAGGCAGAAAGGAGAGGCGGCTTCCAGAGGGAGCCTGAGAGCGGCTGGTGGAGCCGACGTGACAAAACATCATTTTATACACCTTTGTGTGTTTTACAGCAGAGCTAGGCGCCGGGCTGAAGATGCTCAAGGTGGATTTGGTAGTTGCACGTGTAAAGACCTGCTGGATCTTGTTATTCCCAAAAGCTTTGCACCGCATGAGCTTCCCCGAAGAGCTCCCTGTGCACCCACGGTGCTCCTCCTGCCATCCCGCCCCGGCTCTCCTCATGGGCCAGAGGACATCATCCTGCCAAAAAAGCCCGGACCACCACACTTCTGCTCTCCTGAGACCTCTCTGTTTTAGGCCACGGTTTCAAAGCTGGATCGCCAGCTTTCTGGCCCACAGCAGATGTCTTGTTGGTGTCTCCATCTCTGATTTACCACGATCGGCAGCAAAAGTTCAAGGGCATGTACCCCTGAAGACAAAGCAGTACAGAAGAAGGATTTTCACCATCCTGCCTCTGCCTGCTTTCAAAGTCAGCAGGGTGTTTTGGTGCAAGGCAGAGAGGTTTTTTTTCTGCCTGTTTTAACAGTGCAGAGAAAATGATGATAGAACCTTTCTAGAGACCGGCTTGTCCATGCCACAGGGCACGGGCACGTTTTTATTCTCTGTTTGCACAGGGCAAAGCTGGACGGTTCCCGGAGCAGGGCTGGGCCCCCGGGAGGTACCGTCCCAGGCTGGAAATCGTCCCAGGGTCAGGAGAGGGAAGGCATTTCTGGCCACTGCAAATACGGAACATGATGCAAATACATTTTCTCCAAAGGCATGAAAGGGCTGAGCTCTCTCCTGCTGAAACATGACTACACTGAACCGAAGATGCTCATAGCAACGGAAAAGCAAGAAAATGAATGAGTTTGGGTGCAAATATTTGGCATTTAGAAAGCAGATGAATTGTCCATGTGTGTATATTAAAAACACCTTTAGCATTTTTGCTCTCCCAGAGGGAACGTCTACAGAAGAAGACTAAACTGGAGCTCTCCCAATGACTGGGCTGACCACAACGTAATCACCAAAACTAGGTATAAGGTTAAAATTAAACACCTGCGTAGAAAGTGTTTGCAGAAGAGAAGTCCTCATTTGCCTGTGAGCAAGAGAATTAAAGGCATTCATCCAGCTCGATGAAATACCGTGAGATCTATGGGTGGGAAGTGCTAAGTATTACAATTATTATTTACTATATATTAATATTTGTTATTCAGGAGGATTTGCGTGTGGAGGGAACTTGGAGGATCTGGTCTGGCTCTGTGTGTGCTGGGACTTTCGAGGGATATTTTTTAGTGTCTACCATAATTATAGATGACGACTGAGTGAAACCTTGTGGTTTTACTCTACAAAACATTAAATTCAGCAACTGCCCATGTTTTCAGGAAAAAAAAAATTAAAAAAAAATCTTTCAGAATGTATTTGAACAGTATTTCAATGGTGTGGCTGGAGTGGAGTCTTTTTAAAAAGAGATCACACATGGCTATGATGGAAAACTGTAGGCTTAGGCTCCTGGTCATAAAATCGAGCACCGCGCACGAGGGTGTCCGGTATTTTAATCCTCCTGTGTCTCACCCAGCCTGCAGAGAAAATGCACCTGCATATCCTGCTCACAGTGGTGCTTTCGTCTCTGTGCTGTTCGTAGAGGTTGTTTTGTGTGAAGATGTACCTGGCTGGGGCTTTTCTTGCTTCACCTTTTGGTACCTGCAAAGGAGAAGAGCAGAACACTTCCCCATTGACTTGGGGGAGTTGGATTTTTGTGTTTTGAAAGATGACACGTCTTTCTGGGTGAACTGCAAAAATTGCCAAAAAACATTTAAGGTGCGTTTGTATAATTGCTTACTGTACATCTCCAGATTAGCGAGTGCATTTAGATGTTTAGTTTTAAGGACCAGAGTTTATTCTGCTTCATGCTTAAGTAAACACTGGAAGTTTGGATCCTCCATACCGGATAAGACCTCTGGTTCATCAGGTCTGGTATCCTGCCTCTGGCAGTGACTCACATCTGATAGTGGGAGAAGCTGCCGTGCCGGAGCCCTGCGGTGCAGCCGGGATGCGCGTGTGCTGGGATGCGGGGACCGGCTGGGCACCGCACGGTCCAATCCTGCCCATCCTGAGCAGCAAACCCTTGGTGTCCACATCGTTATGTCTTCATTAGTTTTAAAACATCGTGAAATGTTAGATACGCTTCTTCAAAAGAGCCTCATCGTCTTCATTGATAGCGCCTGCAGAACTGCTGCTGCTCGGTCTTTTCCACGCCACGGCCATACCGGCACTCTGCCATGAGAAACCTCCTGTGGTTTCTGCTCTTGCATACCAGCATGTCCCTGCATAGCTCCTCCCTGGTGTGCTGGGGTCCTCGGTCACGGCTCACACATATCGAAATTGCTGGTATTAAATCCTGCAGGTGGGAAAAGCATTTCCGAGGTTTACTTCAGTGTTTCACTCCTCCCATTGCTACGGTGCGTCTGAGCCGAGCTGCGGTTTGGTTTTTTTAAACTTCAACCCTTATGTGACATATAATAACTCTAAACTGTGTTACAAGCCAAGATTACAAGGTATAACATGAGGTGAAACAGTATATGGGAAATAAGGATGCATGAGAGATTTTGTACAAAGGAAGCAACCCACTGTACATAAACTGGGTAGTTGTTCAGGGCAAACCTTTAGGATTTGATGGATTATTATCCCTGGGATCCAGTGTTAAAGAGTGTTTATTTATTATAGCTCCCTAGTCCTCCTCCTCCCACCACGTCCCAGCCTTGGGGCTCCGAAAGACTCAGAAATGCCATTTCTCCCTGACTGCCTCATCAGCCATCCTCATCACTTGGGCACCTCTATTCAAGGCTGGAGCTCAGACCTGTACTGCTCTCCCGCTGCCTACCATAAACAAACAGGAGAAATGCGGTACACCTGTGAAGGTTGAGCACTCCTGCCCTCAGGAAACGTGTGTGGTTGCCCTGTCCTCTCGTCCCCTGCGTCCGCGTGTCCCAGCCCTGCCACCCCGCTGCCACCGCTGCTGCTGCGGGCTTGCACCTGATGCTTTTCGAAAGAGCTGTGAAAGGTGATATTGTTCCAGTTCTGTTACCACCTAATGTTGTTGCTGAGCATTTCTAATCCCCTAATTACAAATGCAAATGCAGCGAGTCAGGTCCTGATGGATGGCTCTTCCCAGATGCCTTCCTCCTTTTTGGGTGACTCTGACTGTTCCTCATCAAGGCTGGATGGAAATCTTGTTTTCTGGAGGAATACAGCTTTTGTGGGGTACACAAGATTTGACTGAAGGAGTACTTTGATGCTGCACTGAAGCCAGTCGAGGTCCGTCTCATGACAAAAGAGGCAGCAAAAGAACAGAGATATTAGCTGTGAGCTTGCAATGCTCCCACTCCCCTTCCCCCCCCAGCACTTCATTTGGATCAGTTTCTTTTACATTTCTCCATTTCACACTATCTAACTGCAAATTTAAAACCGGTGTAAAATTATCCAGCTCCACTCTTTTTTTTGAAGTGGAGGTTGTATTTGTTTTGGTTGGAATCTGGGAGAAATGACTGTGCCCTAAAGGCAAGAGGCGTGACCTGCAGAGCAGGGCACATCCCTAAACCGCTGACTGCAGTGACACTCCTGGCAGGGCTGGGAACTGGGAGTCTCTTTTGTCTCTGACAAAAGGAGCATCATGTTAGAAACATGTATTACTTGATAAGGTATTCCTCCTGTAGAGACGGAAAGGAAATAACCTTGGAGGCCAGAGACAGAAATTACATTATCCATTACGCCTGGCAGCACATAGCGCAGGGTTTAGTCATGGGTAGTCGTAACCATCTAAACTGCAGTGCTCCCATGGCTCCCCTGGAAGGATTATTCGGCAGCCTAACACATTTCATCATTGGGAAATATTTCCTGATATTCAGCCTAAACCCTTTCTTTCTTAATCTCATCCCATTGCTCTTAGTTATGCCCCATGTATAACTGTAAATAATTCTTCTCCCTCCTTGAGGTTTACAGCCTCCAAATACTTGTAGGCTGTTATCATGTCCCCTTAGTCGTCTCCTAGCTGAGCTATACTTATTTGTCTCTTTTAACCTCTCCTTAGAACTCAGCCCACCCCCTCCATCCCGACTGCCTTACCGTGGTCCTCTGCTTTTCTCCAACCCCCTTCCCAGTCCCTTCCCCGCCGCTCTTCTGCCGTGAGGGGCTCTGGCCAAGATGCAGTCTTCCCCACACAGCCCCTGCAGAGCTGGGTGGACAGGGATGTCCCCCTGAGATGTCCTTTGGGTCACACACCGGTCCCCATGCCCTGGCCAGGCTGTCACCCTCCCACACCTCATGGTGCTCCTTTCCTGCCTCCCGCAGCTTCTTAAGATGGAGCCAAGCTTGGACCAAACTGTGTTTTCAACCTGCTTTGCCTTTCTTCTTCCAGACCCTTTCTCTTCTCCTTCATCCCAGGGGAAAGGGAGCCAGGAGCCACCTCTTTCCCCCTTCCCTGGGCAGCAGGACTTGCCGAGCTGCTGCAGAGATCCCATCTTGCCACAGCTTTCATCTTCTCAAGGCTTTTTCTTACCCAGAGGACAAGTTAAACCCCATAGGCTATTTGTAGGATTACTAGTGTCAAAGCTGGTGGCTGGAGAAGAATCCCAGGATGTCGGCATTTAGAGAAGCACCTGCCCAACAGTGCTCTCCGGAGCCCTCCCGCAGATTGCCCACGGGCTCGGCGGCCACGGGAAGATGCTGCGAGGTGCGGAGTCCCTCTTTTCCAGCACTTGGCTCCCATCGCCCAGCAGCAGCAGCCGTGAAACCCGAAACGCCTCCTTCCAGCCCAGGGCAGGCTGGCTGCTAATTCCTCCCGGTGTAAATTTACACCCGGAGCTGTTTTCTGACAGCGGGCAGAGGGCAGGCCGGGAGAGGGCTGCCCGGCCACAACAAATTAGAGCCCTGAGTGGCAGCTCTCGCGGGGATGCTGCTCCCCTTCTCCTGACACGCTGGGCTGCCTCAGGCTGCAGGCTCTTGATGCTCATTGCAGTCATCATGGTATTTTCCCCTTGGTGTACTGCAGTTAATTATTTCTGTGTTGGGTTGCAGCTATCATCTTCCCCTGACCTGCGGCGCCTGCAGCGATGACAAGAGCAAGAGCAAGCAGGTGACTGGGAGCCCTGTACAGTGGGAGTGGGGCGGCTGGCTCCGAGCAAGCCCTTTCCCTCCAGGATTGCTGTGCTAACACTGGACTGCAGGGCTCTGCAGTGGGATTTTTGTCTGCTGCCTTCTTCAGCACGTGAGGAGGATCCAGATGCACCTTGTCGGTGAGAGGAGGGGTGTGCTGGGGCAGGTGGAGACCCAAGGGCAAGGTCACACCTTCAGTTGCCTATGGTTGATGCTCTCTGACTCCCAGAAATTGTCTCTGGAGGTGAGACTGTCGTGTCTTGCGTGAAGCCAGCGGGGATCTGGGCTGGGAGGGGAGACCGAGCCCCGGCTCAGAGCGGCAGAGGCCACGTCACACTCAGCATCGCGCTGGTGATGACTGCAGGGCACTGATCTTCCTCCTGGAGGCAGAAAGCAGCAGGATCAGGCCGTGTCGGAGTTCTCTGGTCCAACCAAACCAGCCTGGGAGGACTCACAGCAAACCACCACCTGTACACCGCTAAGGGACGGCTGATGTCCACGGTCAGTGTGCTGGAGAGGAGCTTCTCCGGGAGAATCCATCCCTCCTGCCAGCACCTCCTCTTGAGGCAGGTGGCTACAAATTTGTAGCTCCCTCGCCAAGGCGCTGTGAAACGGAGCGGCCGACCTTCCTTCCAGCGTAGCGGCCAGCTCTCATTTTGGTGGTGGTGACATAGGTGGGAGCTCGTTGCGTTAAACGTCTCTGTGAAGGCCAGACAAGGGGTGCTCTCGGAAAGCCCCATTTCACCGCTTTCCATCGCTAACCCCTCAGAACAAGGCCAGGAGCTCCCTGCAAACCCGTTGACACCGAAACACTCGCCAAGGGCTACGGACAGCATCGTGGGCTCTCACCACCGCTCAGGGAGATGGCGGTGCCAGGGACACGAGGCAGGCAGAGCTTCACAGGCTCTGTCCTGCGTGGCGTGGGTGGTGGAAGAGGAGGCTTGCAGCTGGAGATGGAGCATCGCTCCTTCCCGTAATGCAGCCAGCCCACGGCAGAAATGCTCGGCATCACGGACACAGCTCCGCGCAGTCCAGCCAGTGCTGTGGGGAGGTCAGCTGTCAGGCCAGAAAGCGTTTTACCCTTCAAAATATGCTTGGAATAGCACGGACCTGGCACCTCCTTATAGTTAATTATCAAGTTGAGGAGATATATCGACAATGAGACTCATGCTGCCCTATGCTCTAAGTCAGTCGTCCGTGTTATGTGCACATGCTGGGTGTGAAGGGCTGCTGTCACACTTCCCTTTTCCTGATTTTAGCAAATTAATATTATTAGAAAAGCACACAAGTTAATTGTGAGTCATTCACTCGTTTGAGAAGTGTAACTTTGTACACTTCTCTCTAAATTTGCTGTAAGCCTGTGTATTTTAACAAACATCATGTTATGGTTTGCAGTCAAATAAATAACAACTATTGACAGCTGTTGATTCTCTCTGTTTTATGCATCTGGACCCGGGACTTAATTTGCATTTTTCTCTTTTGCAAGAAAAGATTGCAATTTATTGTGGGCAATTTTATTGACAACAGGCAGTTTTGTACAGAAAATGGCTTGAAGTTGCATGTGTCCTATTTTTCCAAAGGTTTTGCTCAGCTGCATGTTTGTACAGCAGAATACTTTCTGCTTTTCTTCCTTGTACCTATTCTTTCAATAAATACCGTTTCACTGTGATCTGACAAGCTCATACTGCTCCAGTGCAACAACTTGCCCATACATATTGTGGTGTTGTATTAAAGAGCTCCCTCATTATTTCGGTGCAGCGTGTATCTCCAGCATTTGTCAAGGCTTGTTCAATTCAAATGCGTTTGTCTTATCAGAGGGGAAAAAACCAACCAACCCCTTTAGAACTGTCACTGAGGACAATTAATAACATTAAAAAAACAAAAAGAAGAATAGCACCCCACAAGGAATGCCTTGCTGTTATGGCACCAACGAGGAAATAAGGTCTTGGAGCCAATTTGGAAACGAGCTCCGTGTCCTAGGCTGAATGCGTGCCCAAAATGGGGAGCCTCACATAAGGAGGCGGGTGATGGCTGGAAGCATCTGGGATGTGAAAATTCCTGACCGTCTTCCCTCAGGGACCGACCCTGGTCCAGTCAGGGCTGAGGTCAGCCCTGCTCCTCGTCCAGGCGAGCGGATGGCTGAGAAATGTGCACTTCTCCTCAGTGCCATTTCAGTGAGATGGAAGTATTTCATGAACTTTTAAGTCATTTGCCAGGAAAACTTAAAATCCGAGTGAAAAATGTCCAGCAGTATTCAAAAAATCCCCAAGTGCCACCAGCTCCATGACTATTTGGAAGACCTACATTAATTATTAAATAGATATAGTATTCCTTATTCAAAATTCACTCTTTTAGCCAAAAGTAGCTAAAAAAGCTGCATTTCATACTTTTTGACCGTTTCGTTTCTCATGCTGGCAGGCGGAACAGAGACAAGAATTTCAAGTCCTTTACCTACCAGGCTTAACTCTTCTATCACTAATACTAATTTTATACTGACATAGTCTCATTCCCATCACTGATGCCATAGAAATTACACAGCTCTGCTCCAGAAAACTTCCACAGATCTCTGGTAAGGTGAGGAGGATGTGTCAATCTTCTGCAGTGGTTTTACACCTGCAAAGCCCCCGGATTTGGTTGCTCTCCAGGGTGAGTGTGGACTGTCAATTCTTGCCTTTTTTTTGCCTCGGGAGCCCATCAGTAAAATGGATGTCACAATATCCCCTTTCAAAATGCTCTGTGGTAGCTGCTGCTGGTGTTACAAGAGTATTCCCATGTTTCTCTCATACTGGATTAATTTCATTTTCAGATGATAAAAGTATACAGTTTTTTATTTCTCAGGATATACTTTAATTTCTTATTGCTTTATTAAAAACCCTGCCGTGACCCAAATCTGAGCTGCCCCAGTGAACAATATCAGCTCTAACCTCAGAGGATTCAAATACGTGTGCAGTGCGATCTGAAGAGCAGAAGGTAAGTGAGATGACTTTACCATTGTTAGAAAAAAGTAGGTCAGTGGCTTTTGTTTAGCACTTGCTTTGCTCTCGCCATCATGCGGTGCAAAACCAGGAGCTTCCCTTCCATATGGATTTGAAGCTGCTCAGTGTAACTCTCTATATTTTGGATCTGCTCTGAGGAACAGAAAGCCAAACTTTGCCTTCGCTTAAATCAGAAGATTTATGAAAATTGTAAAGCTTGGCTAGTATGGCTTGTTGAGCGTTTGGAAGTGCAGAGTGTGGTTGAATACCCTCGACTTGCAATCTCCTTGGTGCTTTTTACCTGCTGACTTCTGTGGAATTACTTACTTGCACTGTTCTGTGCTGTGTGGGAGCTTGCAGGGTCTCTCTGAAGGCAACGGGTCCCTTTGTTTTCAAGACAGAGAGTGAACAAGACCCCAAGGACAGAAAGAAGATCAGCCTGTAAGTTCTAATTCATGAAGGACAGATTAAAATGGCTTGAGCCAGATATTGCCATAGCACGGGGCACAAGTGTGTGCATGGCTTCTTTTGAGCCTCTCTTTTTTCCCCTTCCTTAGCCTGCAGAGATTCCTGGCAGTGGGATGCAGGGCTGTTTGTACTACTGATGTGGTGCTCTTCTACTCTTACTAAATGGAGCAGAGCAATTCCCACTGCTCTCAACCTGGATTGTGTTGCCAGCGCTCAGTTCACTTGGAAAGCTTTGGTCTGATCGCACACATTCAGCACACACGCTTTTAAGTGGTTTCCAGGACTCTCCATAGAAAAAAAGGGGAAAGGATAATGATCCTGTGGAGATTCTGGAAAGAACTGAGCATAACCTTGGTGTCCAAGCTGACATTCAAGATCTTCAAGGCTATGTGCTTTGCTGCTCTTTTGTAGAGCTCCAAGGCAAGAGACCAAGGCAAAGATAATCTAAGGCAGTTCAAGTCCTCGTTTCCAAGTACATCTCCACATGCAGGTCCATCTTGTCATCGGTATTTTGCTTACTGCCCTCAGCGCGTGCAGAGAGCTGTGTAAAAGCAACACCTGCTTTTTCTCCTTTTCTACCATTTCATTCCATTAGATGCATTCTTTCCTGAAATGCTCCATGAGTGCATGAGTCCAAACCTTGACACTCTTGGATTTTACTGGGTTCTTTGCACACGTCCCTGGCAACGGTCTGCAATCCTTAATTATGACTGTTAGCAGAAGTTCAGTACAAAGGAACTCAAAATTTGAGCCCCAGAGCTGGTCTTCCTGCCTGAAACCGTGATTTCATGACGTTTCGAGTAGTCACGGCTGCCAAGGAAGCGGTCTGTGCTTCTCCAAGGTGAGGCTGCTCCCCACTTCCCCGTGACCACCCCTTTGGGGCCTTGGTGAGCCACCAAGTCCACAAGACCCAGGCGAGGTTAAACCAAATGAAGTGTGAGAAAAAACGGGGAGTTCCCTGACATTTTTCCCCAGGGGTCTTGGATATGACCTGGAAAAAAGGTGCCCCAGGGAGGTTGAGCATCCGTCTTGCAGGGGTGTGGCGGAGCCCAGGGCACATTGGCTGGGACCAGTTCCCACCCTGCAGCGTTAGGGGCCAGTGCTGGATTACTCAACCCTCCCTTTTTCTACCAACCAGAAAATTTTCCACTGTGCCCCATACGTACTGCAGTCTTGGTAGGGAGCACGGTGATGGTGACTATTGTATCAGAGCTCACTAAATCTTTCAGGAGGTCTGGGTATTTGGGCTCATGCCCCGAGGAATATTTCCGTCCCTGTTGCTGTTACTGTTCTTTGGTCCTGCAGTGGCTCTGCTGAGTCCTTTTTCCAGTTCAGGTCCATGTTGCCCAGGGAAATAGGTTGCAATTGCCCCTTGCTTCCTCCTGAGAGCCTCCTTCTATGTAGTTAAAGTTTGAGCTTTATAGGAAACATGAGCAACTGCCATAAAATCTCAATCTCCTTTGTCCCTGAATAGCATCATGTATGCAGTAAATTGCATATCCTGCATTTTGCATCTTTGAAACTGTAAGATGATTTGTGCCTTCTCTTGCTAGACTCCAAGATCAGCTCTACCTTCCTCGGGAGGCTGGAATAGCTGAGGCCGTCAGGGTCTCGTTCTGGAGGGTGGCCCAGGTTTTGAAGGTGCTGTTCTCAAGTTCAACAGAGCCTCAGGCCAGGCTCTGCTTTGGAGACTTAATTCCCTTTCCCGCTAGACCATCTGATTACGAATAACCGTGACTGAATGTTGTATGTCGAAATCCGTAATCCCTTGCAAATTGTTTAAAGTCTTGTCCATTGAACTGCAGGCCATTATCAGACAGAACAATTTATGGGATTCCATGTCTGGAAAATGCAAATATAATGTGTGCTGTGACATGTCTTAGTGTCAGATTCTCTGTATTTTTGGATAATATTATATAGTTCCAGCCTCATGTGAATAATAACCCCAATTAAAATGTGATCTTTGCCAAAAAGTATAAATAAATCTATTTTAGACAGCTCAAGTATTTCCTTGTCAAGCTATTTTATTTTTAAGTCCCTGTTTTTATTTTACAGTTTACTCTTCTCTACATTAATCTGGGAGCAGCATGCTGCGTGATGGGCTCTCCTTTCGTTTTCCTCTAAGTGGCAAATGGGGAATAACACTTCCATGCCCCGACATCCTTCCCTATGCTAGAACGAGATGACTTTGATCAAAAATTGTACAGTTGCACCATGTTGTGAAAGAGATTTTCAAATATTTTTTCCTTTTTACTGAGGTTACCTTTGCTGTATTGGGAAAGATGTCTAGTCTCTGCAAAGGGTTGTGGTGCAGATGTCCTCAAGCAAGACCTACACAAGCTAACAGCAAGTCAAAGGCAGCAGGGATGCACAATGTGTTGTTGCTCCAAATGAGTTATCCTGGGCTCAGTGCTGCATTAACAGGGCCATCGCGCTTTTGATACCCGAGTGACAGGCTTTGGGCAGTGTGACATTTTATAGAGGCATCAGCTTCCTTGAAACAAACTCACAGATTTCAGACAAAGTACCTCATTTTTCAGCGGAGACGTGCTAAGATGCTTAAAATAATGTTTGCAGCCATTGGGCTGTATGCAGAAGCGGTGTAGATATTGGGGGTTTACTTGGCAGGGGATTGTGTTAAGTATAAGGATTTATTGCCTGCTTTACACTTGGATGCTATTTTATTCTACCAGTAAATAATGAGGGCAGCAGAATTGCAATTTAAATTCTTAGAAAAATTTGGTTCTTAACCTCTTAGTGGATGGCTGGACTTAGAAGTCTAACAACTTATTGTCTTGCTTAGGCAGCTAAAAACTGCAATAAATGAACATCTCTAGTCATTTCTGTTTGAAGAGGTAGTGTACATAAACATTTCCATGAACCTTATTCTTACCTGGAGAAAAACACAACTAGAATGTGAAACCACAAAAGAAAAATGGGGTCAAACATGCTGCAAGTGTAAACCTGAGTAGTGCTGTAATATGACATCGAGCAGCTCTGGTTCAACATGAGAGAAATTGGAGTGAGTTAAAGTGTGCGGTGTGCCGGTGAGCTTGTGCATGGGGGAAAGATGCAAAGTCCTCTCCTTGATCCCCCAAACCATTCCGGTCCTTCGGGGCCTGGCTGTGGCTTTTTTTGCTTGCTGTGGACTCAAGTAATGCTTAGCTCTCCATTTGGGTTCCTGCTGGCTGGGGAGGGTATATTTTTAAACAGCGTTAGTGGAAATTTTGATTCAGGGCTTTCTGAAATCCCTGGAACTGAAAGCTTGAAGTTCAGGCTGTTGCATGGTTTCCCTGGACACGTCCTCTTTTTCTGCCTGGAAATTTTATACCAGGGGAATTAGGGGATTTTACATATTTATCCAGGATTTCCAGCATCTGGTGCCTGGCGGGAGCAGTAGCCCTGCCTGCCCATCACTGAGACGGACTCCCCGTGCTCCCGCATGGCTGGACAGCCCCGGGGCAGCCCGGTCCCTCCGGCATCGCTGGGTGGGCTGCCTGTGCCCGGCCACCGCGGCAGCCGGTCTGGTTGACCCCAGAAACATATGCTGCAAAGCACACAGTTCACTTTGGGCAGCCCCACGGAGATACAGAAGACAAAGTTGCCGTTGGATCGCAGCTGTCCTGGTGAAAAATCAGGATCGATGCTGCTCCAAGGGATGTAGGTTACCCACGCGAAAGTAAGATGAGCATCAGCCGCGGGACTGCCTCATGCAGCAGAGCGACTGAGAGCGTTAATGACATGGGAACAGCCAGATCTTTTATTCTCGTAACTCATCATTTGTCGTAAGAGGCCCGTAAAGTGCTTTATCCTCAGGTAAATTCTCAAAGAGAAATGGTTTCCCCTTTTGCCTGTGGACAGTAGCTCGGTCTGAGGGAGCTAAACCGAATCAATCAATTAGGGATAAGAGGAAAACCGGTTTCAAAAGAACTGATGATAAATTTACGCTGGACTTGGCAGAAGCCTGCGATGCTGGATCCAAGCAAAAATTGGCTCCATGGGTGCCGAGACATGGAGCTTCCTCTGCTCTTTGGCTCTGTCCTCATGAACCGATTTCAGCTTCAGTCTGAGAAGACGCGGAGGATTTCCAGTGCCTGGCTCCACTCCTCCCCGCGCCCATCCCTTGGTCCTGCCAGCTTGTCATGGCACATGACAGAGGAGGTGCTGTGAGCACTGGTGGGTTGGAAAAGTCAAATCTGTTTGTGCAAAGGACGATAATGACGTCTTTTATTTCCAAAATATTTTAAAATTTTTTTTTTCCCTGTTTGCCAGATTTCTTTCATGAATTTTGTTTGACACATTTCCAAGTTCTTGCAGAAGCATGAGAAAAATGTTATTTAAAAGGATCTAGACATTTTAGTTTATCAAAAATCTGTTCACTCTGTGAATTTGACAATCATTTCAATAAAGTTTTCATAATATTTTGAAAACTGGAATAGAGAAAAATGAAGCTTGTCATGCAATATGAATATGTCCAATACAATGAGCAAATTTACCTTATAGGTTGTTCTGGATAAAGAGCTATTGCTCAATAAGGAGTATTCACTTATTTTTTCCTTCTCCTAGACTTGACTGATTATGTCTTCTGTGGAGAATGGTGTTGGGTAAACTCGGTGGCTTTACTAATTCGTAACCAAGGCGTAAGCCAGAATCATCAAGCAATGGAAACCGGTCAAGGTCCAACCACCAGCTTTATAAATGTGATGGCTGACTGTCTTCTGCTTTAATAGCAAACCAGATCGTGCTTTCAGAACCGAATGCCTACAGTTCATTGATATCACTTCTTATTTGGAGCCCTGTTGCACATTGTAGGCACTTCTTGCTGAGGACCTGCCTAAAGCAGGTGGTTAAAAGCAGAAATCTCTGTTGAGAGCTCTCCATTTCTGTTTACTTTTGCTCCAGGTCCAGCATGGGCACTCTTTGATTTGTATCTTGCATTTTAAAATTTGAACAAACTGGAACAACTGAGGTTTACCCTTTTTTCTCAAAGTAGTGTTGAAAATGATTTGAAGGGGCAATGAAAAATTGTGATTTAAGATGATTTATGCTTTCGGTTAAGGAAAAGTAAGAAACAAGGTAGTTTTTATGTAATTTCAACTTCCAGGAGAGATTTCTGTTTAACAAATTTATCCTGTTCCCATGGTTCCCGGAAGGGCCATTCGTTAACCTTTTGTGGGAGACGAACAAAATTCAGAGAGCTTTGCTAAATATGGGAACAGAAAACTAACACACTGTTTAAGAGAGACAATAGAAATCTATTTAATGAGGTAAATCTGACCAGAGATTAACTTTGTTCAGGATATTTTCTAATAGGAAAGAAGCAGTGGGGTCATCCAGATCCCTTTGAAAATTTATTGCTGTGCTCAGGAATTCCTTGTACATACCAGGACTGGGAATCTGAGTAGCAGGCTGTTGTGGCAAGTAAAAAAATAAATGGTGTTATCTTGATAGCCAGATAACACAGTATCTGCTCACATAAAGTCATTTGGAGAATATTGTTTGTGAAAACCTCTTTGCTTTGGATCCATTCCTTCTCCTTTCCGTTTTCTGATAAAAAATCCTAAACACCAAGCAGTTAAAGGCTGCCATAAAACTGAGAAGAAACACTGACACTGGTGCTTTATCATGCTCCATCTGGGAGGCGAGCCAGCTCTTCCTACTTCAAGTTTATTTCTCCTACTCTGCTTTACCTCAGATAATGTCTCATAAACAGTTAAGAGGGTCATTTATAAATGTCTCGGAATGGTTATTGCTCTCATCATAGGCTTTGGATCTTCATGCTTTCAGCTAGTGAACATCAAGGTAAAAACCAAAACAAATTCCCAAGCCCAGGACACTGACTATTTGGGAACAGACTATTTGGGAATGCCTCCTGCTCGCAGGACAGAAAAGGTGCTGGTTTTCTCCACCTTGTTTTTTAAATTGTGAGCTTCATCTCTCAGATTAGGTGAGACTTGCTAGCTTTCCAAGCTTGGTATAAAATCGAACTTTTGCTAAACCAAGGACTAGGATACCTAAACCAAGAGCCTAACTGGAGCATTTTAACAGCATATGGCCCAAAGCAAGTGGGTTACTCAGCAGCAAAGTCTCTGGGGGGCAAACCACTAATTTCAACCAAGCCTAGGTGCGTTCTACCCAAGGTTTTGTTGCAGCTTTGTTAAATGAGTTAAAACCACTGGTAGCCAGTGACAGCAACAGCAGCATGCGTTGGGAGGGCACGGAGGACTGCTTTCGCCCTCTCCTCGTCTGTGCCTTGTTCGTAGGTGCTGGTTTTGGGAGAAGAAAGCCCCCTGCCTGCAGGCATTACCTGGCCGCTTGCAAAACCCCGGTGCCTGTTCCCAGATCGGTAGGCACGTGATATATCTTAATATCCCCCCCCAAATGTTGCATCTTTATCCCCTGACTCTGTCAGCACATGATTCCCACAGCTGGGAATGCCAGCGGTGCCCTGTAAGCCAGGCTCTGCGGTGCCTGAGCCGCGGGGAGCAGGACAGCGGCACGTGGAAAGGAGCTGGTACAACACAACCGTGCTCAAACTTACGATGAGCAAAAAATAGCATTGCCGTGCCCCGTTTCGAGTGGAGGCAGCAATAGGGCTCCTTCACCACATTTCTGGGCAAGTCAGGCCACTTTGTGAAAAATCAGCGTTTGGCTAATTTCTTGTGACTGTGTTTGAAGAGGCGGGCTGCATAAAAAGACATTTACAATAATCTTTCATGTTCTCCAAAGGAAAAGAATCCACCTGTGTAATCTTTTAAGTTAAGCTTCCCTCAGGTCTTGTTTAACATTATGAAAATGGCAGCTCATATAATTTTATTACCTGAGCTAAATATGATTCTTTCTCTGTCTTCCAGCTATTTCTCCTAATCCATATCAATAAAACTACTAAGGTATAATGATTTTATAGGCTGCTGCTTCTTCGTCTTCTTCCTTTTATTACTCCAAATGTATTCTCTTCAAATAAACTAATTAATCTCACAATTAGAAACAAAGTAACATTACGCAACGCATGCAGCTACATCAGTCAGGAATGTAGAAGCAGAGATGACCAGATATTTACTTGTGATGTGTCAGCAATGAAAGGATTCCTTGGAAAACAGCAAAGAGAACCTGCTGAACTGGGAGAGGAAACTGAGGACCTCTTCTATGTTTGATCTGGATTGTTTGAGGATGGACTATTTGGAGAGGTTCTGCTCTGAGCATCTCTGCTCTTCTTTGGCCATGAGAGAAGGGAAGATAAAATATCCCGCAGATTTATTGTGCATGGAGGATTGGTGGTCCCAAGCTCTGGAGAAGGTTGCATCCAATCAGAGAACTCAAACTGCAGGAAGCGCAACAAATTAGGAATTTTTATTTACTGCAAATACCAGGGAAAACGTAATTGCTCTGAATAATGAGATGCGAGGCTGGGGATTGGAGACTCTAACCTCATCTCTGATTCTGGCCTTGAGCCAGTTGGGTGTCTTCTGTGTTTTGACCCTGCATAAGATAGGAGTGATGGGAGGTACCTACTTCAAGCAACATTAGAGACTCCAGCTGACGTTTTGAAGGCATCCTGCAGCAATCACTAAGTAATTATTATGCACTAATTTTTTTTCAGCCCAAGCTTGTAGTCCCTGCTCACTGAGGGGTAGTTTTTGACTGCTGCAGTCAGTGTGCTATCACTGCTAAAGTTGGCATGAGTGGATGTATCATGGTCTGAGCTTTAGTAAGGCAAAATCTCTTCTTGTGCAACACAATATATGTCATTGTAGTCAGGGAGTATTAGTTATCCTTACATACATGGAAAATAAATGACCGTAAAGCTTGCTAAGTCACACTGTCTGTATTGATTGTCTGTGTCTGCAGAGATTCCAATACTAGATCTCAGTGATTTAAAAACAAAATTAAATGCTCCACCTAATTATAGTTCTGTGCACGTATAGTTGCCTTTGAGTATTTGCAGCTGTCAGGTTCAAATATTTCTAATAACTGTGGCTGTGACATTTGTTCAACAGATGAGGTAAGAATAAAAGATAAAGGGGCAACAGCCTGGTTTGAGGAATGGAAAGAAGATCGGATACATAACTGGATGCCGTGGAGCATTGTAACATAAGTTTGAAGGTGGACTTGAACACACCGGATTTTGCAACTAAAATAAAATAGCAGGTGGTATGATGGCAACACTGGAAAACAACACGGAAAAAACACCTCGTGGAGGAAACGGCTGAGAAATACGTGTTAGTCCAAGCCCAGACCTGAGAAGGCTGAATGTCAGGGTTTCTCTCAGGAAGGGTTTAAGGTCCTTGAGTAGCTTGTGTCATTTCTGTCACGTTTTCCTCTGGAAGGAGGGCAGCAGGGTGCAGATGTTTGTCTTGCTCTAAAATACGTAAGCACCAAGTCCTCTGTGCAGATGCATTCACCTCCAGGCTTCCCTGCAGAACTACCTGGTGCTTTTGCCCACTTTACCCTGCACCATTCATGTGTTTCCCTTTCTTTTTCTGCACAGGAGATCACTCTTTCCAAGCTGTGTTGAGATTTCAAGCCTAATACACCCTGCCTGCGTCTTGCATAGCTGAATTTTCTCTTTTTTTCCCCTTGCAAATAATTTTTTACACATTTCTGTCCTCAACTGCTGTAATACACTGTGCGTAAGCCACAAGGTAACGACAGAAATATAGTTTTGCAAAGACTTCCACTGAGAATTCCCATCATGACATTGCTGACAGTAGATACCTTAAAAAGAAAGCACCATAAGGAAAAACACATGTTTGGGTTTTTCTGGTGGGGGGGAGTGGAGGGAGGAAAGATTAGTAGACTATTCTCAATGTGTATGTCTCAGATCTATGATCTTTGCTGCAGAATCCAACTGTGCAGATCTATCAAGTTCAGCCACGCTGGAGTATGCCACACAGGTGGATGGTTTAATCTTGACAGTTGAGCTTCCAACTGAAAGGAGACAGAAAGAATGAGATGAAAAAACATGCTAAAACCTGTTCGGCTCCCAGTCGGGCTTCGGAGCTGTGCTGCTGGATAACACTGCTGCTTGTAAAACAAAGGCATGGCGATGGGTGGCTCTTTCAGTCGCGGATACTGTATCGGTTTTCCTAAAGCAATTGCAAAATAGCAAGGACCCTCCCACCTCACAAAATAAAGGAGACAGGGTGCAGCTCTGCTCTGATGAGGAAGACACAGTAACGCGGATATGCCCTTGGAGAACTTTGGATTGAATGCAGCTGAGATCCTGGAGCAGAGCGTGTGTTTCACGGGGAAACGATACGATACCCAAAGGCTGCGCATTTAGGGCTGGGTCTTCAAAGCTGCCCAGGTCTTGTGTCCACGGAGTTCCCGTTTCATTTAAATAGGACAAAACATCCAGTTCTCAGCAGAAATATTTTGAAGCTGCCTTGCTTACCCACAGGCTTCACACCCTGCTGCCTCCGAAATGCAGCAGGTTTGGATGCACGTTGCATTTCTGCTGCAAACTTACAGCTGCATGCGGAGAGTTAGCATGGCTTGGGTTAACATTAAAAAAGGGAAATGTTAATGAAATGCTTAAGCACATACCTATGACACAATCTGAAACAGGTGGATGTGGAGCAATTGAAGGCCTCACGCTTCACTCAAACCATATGTGAAACTCCGATTGCCATCCTAGGAGCAATGATCAAGGGCAGGAGATGGCTGTTAGTGAGCATGATTTAAAACTGACTTTGGAAAGAGTAATTTATGCTTTGGAGCCTCCTCAGATGTGTACCCAGTAGGAAATTCTGCAGCTACACCTGTTTACACATCTTTCGGCTCACTGAGATGCTAATGAGAAACCCAGCCCTCGTGGGCACAGTGAGAAACTGTAACAGTTACTGAACTCCAGAAAGAAAATGGGGTTTAGTGACTGATTTATCAGCAGGGTTTCCTGTAGGACAGATAATTCACACCAGGAGTTTCAAGGGGCCACTGGGCTGCACTCAGATTTTGAGGTGCAAGGCTAGAGGCTGCATCCAGCAGCCCTGGTAAACACCCAGCGCTCCGGAGCCAGGGACTGTCCGAGCCAAAGCTCCCTTCTACCTCTCTTTCATTTCGCTTGCACCCACTTTTTTAAATCTCTGGCTGCCCTTCATATCCGTGAAGAGTTTTAGACTTGATGGAGCTTCAGATCGCTTCACTCCTTCTGTGAGATGTATTCTTCATTCGTTTATTCTTGGCACCGTGTGCAGTTGAGGGCTTCAGCATCTGTTTAACAACCCCCTGCCCTGAGCCTTAGCCATCAGGGCTGCTTGTTAATTTAAGTAGAGAGAAGCCAGTGTCCTTAGACTCGGGATACGTGCAAGAGTGAGCTGCCAGCTCATCGCGCTCGGTCTGTGACCGTCCCCCTCCGGCTGCAGACGGATGGAGCATCCTGCAACAGTGCGTTGGCTCTCTGGGGACGTCTCTGCCCACCATCGCAGAGCCCCTTAAGCAGTGGCCTTCCTTTGGCAGAAGTGAGCCATGGTATACCTTCTCAGGAACCATGGAGCAGTGGCAACTACTTCTCCAAAGGACCTAAATAAGGCTCGGTGGTAGAGGACCTGGGTCCATTTCCTAAAATCCCCATGAACTTCTTCCTCCAAACCCTCACCATCTCCCCAACAAGCTTCCTCAGGCAAGTGCTGGGGCTAACAACAGAGACCCACTTTGAAGAGCTGGTGAAAAGCTTCTGCAGATGTGTGGAGTTCTTTCCATTAGAGATTCCCCAAACCGGGGCGGCACCAGCACCCTTCCGCACAGCAATAGGTGCCTGCACCTCTTCATGCATCCGGAGTTTGGGTTGAGAGGGGTGGGAGTGAGGAAAATGCTCGGGGAGATTGCAGGATCAAATGGGTTGCTTAAGTACTAGTCATTATAATTTTACTTTGTTAAAGATAAATACAAACACGGTGAAAGAAGAATAAGGCTCGGTGTAAATGGCCTTGCATGTTTAAGAAATTGTTCTCGCAGTTTTTGGATGGGATTATGTGATGTGAATATGCCCCCATCAAAGCCACTTTGAGAGTCCAACCCCCGTCTCATCATTCCCCTTCTTAAAATCAGATTGCAAATGAGCAACAAGACTTCTGCTTAATTATAGCCCGAGGAGTGATGTTTGGGCTGTGAATCACGTTAGATTTCACACTGATAGACGAGGTGTACATGTGCTGATACCATCTGCAGGATGGGCACAGTTCATGGCGGCAGCCTCGCCGAGGTGCACACCCTGGCGAGGAGGCACCCCGCTCCGGTTCATCCCTGGCATGTCCCCTGGTCTCAGCGGGAGCCACGCTGGGACCAGCGAATACATTTATTTTCTGCATCAAGTGTGGCTTTCTTACCGCACAGCCTCGCTGCTCGCTCTTCCTCCTGTCTCTGAAAGCCTTGGGAATTGGAAGACTCCTTTTTTTCTTTGCATAAACAGGACATAAATTCAAAGGGCTTTGATGAATATTTGTTAAGATGCATATTTATGTGCAAAACCCTCCCTACCCCTCAGAAACCATTTAGTTAAAAGAGGATAAAGATGATTTACTTATGCCTTAGGGCTGTTGCTGTTTAAACACTGCATTTATGTCTATTTACTCTGGTATTTACTAAAAAAGCATAGTTAAATTAGCAGTCGTTGCCTCTCCTAAGCCATTTCAGAAGGCTCTTACAGCACTTCTTTAAGGGAACAAACTCAGGGATGAGCAAACCACGTCATTCTGGCTGGGGGACAGTGAAAGCAGACACCCTTTTCCCGTGGCCACAGGGAAAGAAAATGATGTCCAGGGATTCCTCAGTTTGGCAAACTGCTTATTTTGGTGAAAACCCCATCTTTGCAAATTGTGTTGTGGCCACGCGGTGCATGCAGCATCGCTGAGACGATTTGCTCTGTCACCCAGGTTTACGTGCAGGTTCCTGACATCCCATGAACTCCATAAACCGTACGTAAGGGGCAAAATTCCCCGGGACTCTCCCGCTTTGAGCTTGACAAAGTTTTTTTTCTGCTCAGGGATATTAGCAGTAACAACACTGGTGCAGTCGATAACTGGCTGGCTGCACTTAATGACCCGAGGCACGTCAGCTCCTCTCAGCTGGCTCCCAATCCCCAGGAAATGCACCCTGGCTTGATTACTGTCGCCTAAAGAGTCACACATGTACGCTGGGAACCTTCTTTTCATTAACTTAACCTGCGCGCAAAGAGCTGCGGCAGAAACATATTTTTTCAATCAGATAATGCATTTTCAATTAAATGACTTGGTTTCTACCCATTTTCTCTTCCTTTCCTGCTGTACAGGAGCTATCTGTGTTTAATGTTGTAATGGGATCTTACCATAAAGTTGGCTGTGTTCTTCTGAAGTGATGGCAACGGTAATTAAGATGTGCTATTGTTTTCCACTGGGTGTATTTGTACCATATGGACATGCAACGTGACTCAGAGCGAAAAGTGTTCCTGAAAATTCAAGACAAGATGCGACGGATGAGACTTCGTAGAGAAAAGTCACTGAAGAAACTCCACGCAAGCAGGAAGCTGCGTGTTCCCGTACCTGCCTGCCTGGAGTTCCCCTGCAGATGACTTTGGCAGCAGTTTAAGAAACGAGCACACACATTTGTTATAAGCATTATGAATGATATATATGGCAAATGTTTGCAAAGCAACTGAGAAGAAAAGCTGCTGGGGCAGGGCTTTGGGTTTTCAGGCTGCAACGCCACGCTAAGGAGTGTGACCTGAAGATAATATGGCTTTGGGGAGTGCCAGCAGAGTTGAATTAAGCATGAATCAGATATCTTTGTTGAATAGCGAGGTAATAAATGGGGGAGTATTTCTATTCCAGAAACCTTCTTCTCCCTCTAAATGTGCATTTTCCAGAGCTGTTAAACCATGGCTGTTCCACGTTCCAGGCTGGCCTTTGGAGCAGAGTGGGAAACTGCATGTGCTCCTTGCCCAAAAATCAAGAATAAGCACAAAACTGTTCTTTCTCAGATAGAAGAAAGCCATCAGCACCCAGAAAAAGGCTGGGCTGGCCCCAAGGACCCACAGCCCTTCTGTGCAGCTCTGCTGGGAAGCAAGGGAGGGGACTGGTGCTGCCCCACTCCGGGTGCCATTCCCTGGGTCTCTTGGGTTGGTAGTGAGGACAGGAATGGCATTTTGCAGGTGAGGTGACATTCCTCTGGCAAAAATTTATCCCTCAGTCTTGGTACCCGACTGCATTTGGTGAAACTGCTGTTGGTTTTTGCCTCCCCAGGTCCTGTCCCAAACTTTGCAGCTCGTCACACTTGGCGCTGCAACGTGGGAATGACTGACCAAGACCAAAGACAGCTTCAAGTGGCAGTTTCAGGTTGTGCTTAAAAAAATTCTTTTTTAATTTTTTTTTTTTTTTAAATTTTTGAGCAGGCACCAGCTCTCCAGGACCGCAGAGTGCTTTGGGTTGAAATCCTGGTTTTGTTTTGCTGTGGACATAGAAAAGGGGCAAATAAGTGAGATGCTCTTCCAGGAAGGGCAGCATGCAGGCTGGGCGGTCTGGATGCCAGGGGGTCCCATACGGGCTTCGTTGCCCACACATGGGGTGAGGGAAAGGGTATGGGTCAATTTATTCTGTTTTCTTTTTAGTATCACCTCAGAGTTAGAGAAGATCCCTCATTCTGAAAGTGGTTTTTGCTTCGCTAGTGTGACTTCAACAGTCTGCTGAAGAAAGTGGTACAAAAGAAATAACATTTGAAGCAATTTCCTGTGTATAACAAGTTAAATAGCTCTGCAATGAAACGTGAAGTAAATAACTTTGAAGCATAGTTATTCTTTGTTCTTGGTTTCAGTGGTGAATTTCTTAGAGCTCGCATGGCATGGAGGAGATCTTTTTTCAGGAAAAAAACCAGTAAAAAAAAAAAACAACCCTTGGCATGTTTAATGGAAATCAATCTGAATTGGAATTTCAACTGTTAGTAAATCAATGCCATCCCCACGATCTCTGTGAATACTCCTCCGTTCCTTAAAGATGATGCTCATATTTATTTAAAAAAAAAAGCTGGGGAGTGTTTGGTATAGAGTGAGTTAGACACCAACATTGCTATAAGCAATCACAAAGGATTCTGAGCTCCTGCAACCCATCTTTGAGAGAACAACCATTGCTTATAGCAGCCCGCTCATTGCCTCCCTCTTACAAGGTCACGCTGCGCGATGCACCCGCGTCCCTGCTGATGGTTGCTCCGAGCAGAGGCGTAGGTGGAGAAGCTCTCCCTAGGTCATGCATTTCCCAGAAAATACTTTTCCTGTGCCCTGAGATGGCTGAAGACAAACTGCCTATAAGTGGTCCATGCTGCGCACCGCGGCTCCACCTCTTTAGCAGTGGGGCTTGGCAAATTGGGCAGTTTGCCATTACCTCTCTGTCCTGGGAGGTTGTCACTCATCCCTCGCGGCAGCTTCTGCCCAAAGTGATCCATCACCGTGTCAGCAGCAAGTCCTCACTTGTTTCCTTCTATGGATCAGAATCAAAAGAAAGACACATCCAGGGAAGGGAGGAACAGATCTACATGTCTTGGTGTCATACTCTCAAACGTGTTTTTTTTTCAGGGTGCGTGACCCCCGGTGAGCACCCACCCCACCCACACTGTGCGGGGACAGGGGTGGCACAGTACCAGGCGTGCTGGGCACAGAGCACAGGCACGTCTCTTGAGCTCACTGTACCTTCCCTGGTGCCACTGGGTGCCACTGGGTACCACTGGCACGCCAAGGCCCTTGCCAGGTAGAGCAAACATCATACAATCAATCCGCCATCTGAAAGTTACTTGCTGGTTTTCACGCTTAGGTTACCTGGCTGACTCTTGCATCTATTTATTGCTTTTATATTAATTAGTTTTCCACATCCCACAATGTCACAGCTTTTGTCTTAGGCATGAACAGGACAGATGACCAGACTCTAGGAGATAAGCACCAACCCTTGGAATTAGGAATCTGAATGTCCTTGAAGATACCAGCTTTTGCCCAGTTTCACGTAACTTGGAGAATGAGCACTTCTTAAAAGCACCATCGGAAGAAGGGTGCTGCGGCATACGGTGCCAGTGCCCTCCTTGAGTATTTTTCCTGCTGGAAACATGCAAAGAAAGGACATTTCTGGGCTGTTTGTGCAGATATTCACAGGTCCTGAGTGTGCAACGTGCATCCCTCGGTGCTCGCACCGCGAGCCCTTACCTAGTTACTTGCTGCATCCCATTTTTTTCCCTGTGGCAGCCTTCCCGTCCCTACAGACAGCACAAGCTGGAGGAGGCTGCAGGAAGAAATGGTCTTTCCCCCATCTCCACTCCTGGAAGAGAGGCAGAAGGACTGCATGCACAGTTAACACTTGCATTATCTGCCCCATATGCAGCCATCTGGTTCTGCTGAAGTTTTTTGATCTCTCAGCCGGGTTTGATTTATGTGGCAAGAGCAGCGGCATTCCCACCGTAGAAGTTGAGCGCGATGGTTAACGTTGCCACTGCTTAAGGGTAAAGCCGGATCCCACCAAGGCTGAGTTTTACATTGCCCCTTATTGGACACATCTGCTGAGGGAAAGGCTCTCTCCTCGCCGCTGGCCCGCTCCGGCTGGGTTCGGGCCAGGCAACGTGAAACCCGTTTGCATTTTGCAATGCCTAATGTCTTGGTTTGCAGGAACGCCGCTTTCCTGATGATCGACGGTCAGGAAAATGATGCTGAAGGGTATTTTTGCACTACAAAAAACCCCCAAAGCAGGGAATTTTAACTTGGTAGAAGGAGGTTTCTGTCTTCTGTTGTGAGGGTGGCGGCATCAGGTTTGGCGTCTATATGATGAAGAGGTTCAACGAAATATTTTGTGAGGGCAGTGCTCCTCAGAGCACATTGGCATAGTCAGTTTGCATGTGGGGAATGGAACAGTGCCACACGTTGCTCATCTCATGTCCTGGGTCATCCTCACGGACATCGATGGTCTTTCTCCCTTTCCTTCACCTCACTGTGGGTGTGAAATAGAATATTCAACGCTCGCAAAAATTTCTCTTTGTGTTTGGTTTTTTTCAGATCTATGTCATTAACATCACATAATATGACATATCATGATGCATTATCATAGCTTTTTACACTATTTCCTGTATTACATGACATTTTGCAAAGTTCATGAATGAATAGTTATTAGTTCCAGCTAAGAGACCTGACTGTTGAGGGGATCTTTCCTGCCTAGGAGGCTCGCCAAAGAAAAACTGAAATATGAAATTAGTCCAATCCAGAGCTCCTTATCTTCACTTCCTAGTGAAATCCAGCTGACTCGGGGTAAGATGCATCCATTTTCATTAAAAGACCATTGTACTGGCAGACAGTATTTTGGGATGGGAACTAAGGAGAGACAACTTCAGTTGAAATGTCATAGGAAAGTTGGGAAGGCAAAATATACTGACCCAACCCGGAGTGAGTGCAGCGTTCTGCAGCAGGCAGGGCTGGTAAGCCCTGCAAAAAGTGATTTGTGAAGGTTTGGGTGAGTTTCTGTGATGTAGATACTGGAAGGAATTTTTATGGGATCTGGCCCTGGAATCGAGAGGATTAAATAGCAAAGGAAAATTCAATGTGCTATTCGTAACTGATAGCGCACAGAAATGATAGTTCTTGTAGCAACTGGAATTTGAGTCACAGTTGCCTGTAGCCAGCCATTTCCAACCATCTGTGCGCAGAGGCAGCCTGGGAGTCCGGGCTGAAGAAATAAGCTGAGGCAGCCCTGGATTTCTTCCCGGCTTCGGGAAGGATGTCCCATGGTGGGAAAAGGGGACACAGCCCCCAGAACTTTTTTGAAACCATTAGTCCACATGGCAAAATTTAGTCCACGTGGCAAAATTTAGTCCATGTGGCAAAATTTAGTCCATGTGGCAAAATTCATCCACGTGTACTGAGTCGGAGGTGCCGAAGGGAAGGTCCACAGCGCAGTGTCAAACCCAGCCGGAAAATGCACAAGACAGGAAACAAATCAAAAACCTCTCTGCAGTGATGCAGCCCACGCTCCTGCCCCGAGTGCAGCAACACGCTGTGTATCATGTGCTGCCATGTAACGCTGATCTGCGTTTCATCAGCAGGGTTTGTGCTTTTTGCTATTGGAATTAAACCAAAATACAGCAATGTTGTGATCGGGCTTCCAGGAGAGAATAAAGGAGGTAATATGGTCTGGGGGTTTGAGCACAGGACTTGAAATCGATTTAGGGTCCAGTCCTGTATCCTGGTAATTCAAAGAGTTTTTCTGGGTTCAGATGACATGGGCCTATAACCTGACTGTGCTCTTGTTCTGTCCCGTGTCACTGTGAGCACGGTGGTACTCAACTAATTTACAGGTATTTGGAGGAATGCCTGCAGGCTGAGATGGAAGTGGTGCAGAATGATTACCTTTTGCATTTTACATGGGCACTAACTCTGAGCTTGAATTTTGCTACCCAAATGGACCCTTGAACTGGTGTATGGTGCTGTCGCCAGGTCCCACCTATGTAAAGAAACCGGAGTGTCCAAGAGAGGGCGAGAATCAGGGACCAATCCCACCCCATCCTCTACCTGTTTCACCCAAGCCAGAAATATTGGGGTTTGTAAAGGCAATCAGCTGCTGCCGAGCCTTTGGGAATTGTAAAGGTGCTTCCGAGATTTTCTGACTTGTCTAAGGATCTTAATTAAATGACTCAGCAAGCGACACGCAACTTTCCGGAATGCCGAGAGCCCTGCGTCCACCGCCGCAGCCGACCAGTGGTCCGAGTCTCTGGAGCTGCTTGGGATGGAGTGATGCTGCGGCCGAGGGGTGCTGAGCTGGCAGCGTTGGTCCCCGTTGAGCCTGGGATGTTCTTCTCTCCCAGGGCCACAGCAACAAACCTGCGGGATGCCTTTCCTGTTAGATAACTTGCATTTTGAGTTGGGTCATTGCCCCTGCTGCAGAAGGTGGTGGGGAGGAGGGAAGAAACGCCAGGCCTGCAAATTAGCATCAAAGAGTTGGTGCGAGGTTTATGGGGACATTTACTAGTGTTGTTTTCATTATTTACACCAGCCTTGATTCTAGGAGTTCTCATTAAAAGTGTAATAAATGTAAAAATATTTTACAGGCCAATAAAAGTTCCAAAGCAAAAATAACTTTATATAGTGTGATTTTTTTTTTCTTTTACAAAATACTGTGTGGTATCATCTTGAACCTGCTGATTGTGGATGGGATGAGAGAAGCCCCTCTATTCTGGTGCAGTGTAAGGGGACAGGCTGGAGCTCAGGACTGCTTTCCAGCCAGCTAATTTGTCAGGTAATGGGTAACTCTTGCAGTCACTGACTTTGATGAAAGCATATTAGGCCAAATACAACTTTTTTTTTTTTTTTTTTTTTTTTTTTTTGAAGGGGGGGGAGCAGGGAGAGAGAAAACCAGATCATTTATATTATCGTTTTTATTTTTTTTTCTGGTTTAAAAACCATGAAATGTATCCAGAAAGGCACTGGCAAATAAGGGACTGAAAAAGGGAAAATACATTAATATTTTCAAGTTCTTCTATAAAATATGTTTGGGTAAACATACTGTGTGTAGTCAGAATTAGCCTATAGTTTCTGGAAGTATGTTAAACAAGGAGAGTGATATTTGCCAAATCCTCTGTTATGGTTTTGGGATGTGCAGTCTTCTGCAGAAGGACAGAACTGAAATGAGGAAACACTTTGGAACGAACTCAGCTTGGAGGTAATCCAAAAATCTTGTGGAATGGGTGGAGACGAAAAAAAATTAAATTTAACCATTAAATCATCCAGCAACTTGGCATCTGCGGCATTTATCTTCTTGTCCCAAAGATAATAATGTTCCAAAGTCATAATGACATCTAAACATCTTTGATCAGAGAGCAGACAAATTGGTCCAAAAATGCTAAATTTGGCTGTCTCACCCGGGTTATCCTAATAAATACTGAGTCAGCTTTGCAAACGGAGTGGTTTTCAAAAGTGTGGAATGAACGTGGATGTGCTTGACCTAAAAGAAGCTGGAGGTGTTAGTTGCAGCAGCCAGTGGACCTCCACTTGCTTGAAAGCAAATTTATGATTCCTGGGTTTTAGGCTCTGGCATCTGTAAATACTGTGAATATTTTTTTCAGACTGACTCTAAAAGCTGCCTTCATAATTTTGCATGAACAACCACTTTTGCATATGCAGGGTTTTAGTTGCAATTTTTAGCACTTTGCAAAGCTAAGCTGATGGGCAAGCCTGTGCTTGGGGAGACAAACAGGGATGAAACTGGTTTCTACTAGAAGAAGCCTCTGCTGTTTTCTCTACCCACTTACTGAGCCAACTTGTTGTCAGGATCAGGAGAGCATTTGCTAACAAGCACCGGAGACGTGCCATCATCACAAGGACCGTTAGTGGCACAACCAGCCCAATGCCAGTTTTGAAATCCAGTTCAAAAACTGAGTGAAGCCAGGCAAAAAGACGGAAGCATTTGCATCCCATCTAGCAGGTATGAGCTGAAAGCTCAGGAAGACGATGCAATTGCACTACAGATTAATTTGGCCTTTTGACCCGAATCTTCCACTGCTGGATTTTTTGTGTATGTCTGTGACCACAATAGAGACTTTCTCTGTGAGGCTACTCAAAGGGGAGGCACGAGCCAGACAAAAGTCACGCAACATTTTCTTAGCAGGAAATAAATTTAGATCCTTGCATTCCCCCCCCCCCCCCCCCCCCCCCCGCTAAAATGTTGGAAGGAAATGTGGGGCTCAGAATGGGATGATCGCTGTGAGAAAACATGGCTGGTTTTACTGCCCTTGCTATTGTGCCCTAAGGCCACAATTAGGTCTGGAATCCCATTGTGCCGGGCATTGTCCAAACACAGAGGAAGGAACAATCCTTGACTCAGAGGTCTGCAGTATTGATTAATCTTTATTTGTTTGTGTAATTACTAGTTTATTATTAAATGCTGCTGTTTGCTTTAGAAGGGAAATGTTCTCAGTTTGGAAATAATGAGTCCAGGTATCAGTCATAGCATAAGCCATTCATTGTATATATGTAACATGGAAATATTTTCCTCTTTTTCATAGGTGACTCTTGAAGTTTCAGGCTTTCAGGCGATCTGGGGAAGTTACACTCACGGCCCATGAAAGCCTGTGTGACCAGGATTCAGAATTCCTGGAAAGCTGTTGGGAACCTGCATCCTAAAATGACATGCCACTAAGCCCATGTGAGACAGCGGCAGGGCTAGGACTAATAGTATCCCATACCCCAAGCTGGTTCTCTTGAAATAGTATCTCTTGTTTCTGCAAAAAATGGATATTCTGTGAATATGCTTCTACAAACCATTTTACTGCAAAGTACACTTAATTTAACTTCCAAGACACTGGTAGCCTATATGTCCCTACTTTGGCTGCTGGCTAAAATACCATTTTCTTGTCCACACATTGATTTTGGCTTTCCCATCGCAATGCTGTTATCTCTTTTGCTATCTCATAAATTACAGGAAATTCAAAACTGGATGCAATCACAACTCATAATTTGAAATGCTAATCCTTGGCCTGTCACTCCAGCTGTAACACATACAGCTTGCTCTATTAAACTTTAATGTCTACCCTAATAGCCATGTGAGGCTAGAAATCCAGGGATTAGCTTTGATTCCAGTTTAACTACTGATAGGCGCCTGTAGTATTATAAAGGACTCTTTCTCTTCTGAGGAGTGCTGAGCATCTTTGCTTTGGTTTGTTTATAAGCTACTGAAAGTTGGTCTAACAGATTTTCTCCAAAAAGGACTACTATAAACTGGGTTTAATCTAGCTGAAGAATGGTGTACTCAGAGCAGCAGTGACTCGATTTCTCACTCTGTGTGTGTCTGCTAGGGAAAGAGGTGAATTTTCTTTAGCAGTGACATTCAGGACCATCTGGATTCTGCGAGTGGGTGGAAGATTGGGTAAGAAGCAACCAGATTATGTAAAATGGGCAAAAACCTGGCCCTGTTGAAACCAAGGGTAACATTTCCACTGACTTCAGTAGGGCCAAGATTGTCTGTGGTATTTCAGATTGGGCTAAACGTCATTTGCATTGTCCAAATAGATGCTGGCAAGGGAGGTGATTATTGGTTTTGGTTCTGTCTCTCAGTCACATGAATGGTCTCTCCATGTTGTGTTGATAGGAAGGTTAAGGAAGGTGTAAGAGCACAGGTCTGGTGTTGTTCTCCTGTGTCAAAAGTAGGTAGAATTCACAGGCATATAGTCTTCTGCACAGTTACTGCTCCTGAGTTGTATGCTGGAAATCATAGAATCATTAAGCTGGAAAAGACCTTTAAGATCACCGAGTCCAACCATAAACCTAACACTGCCGAGTCCACTGCTAAACCACCTCCCTAAGCACCACATCTACAAATAGGATGCTTCTATAATTGTTAGCTTCTGTGGATACAACAAGACCTATTTGGATTATGGATTGGGAACTCTTTTGGCAAAAATGTCTTATTTCTTTTGCAGAGGAAGATCTGGTCACTGCCCCAAAGAATGAGGTTGCAACCTGTTCTGCAGCATGAAGATCTTGCCACCATAGTGCCTGTGGTTACTCCATACTCCTGTGGTGTGTCATTGCAGCCATCCATTCAGTTCCACTCAAAGACCACCAAGGAGAAGTGAAGCAGGAGAAACTGCTCCTGCAGATACCTTCAAGCATGTTGGTGAGCAGAAGAGGACTGTGGAGGCTCAGCTGATCCCCAGTGTGGCTGGAGGTCCATCTTTGGAAGCAGCTTGCAGAGGTTGCATTTCTGTATATGGTCTGTAAAACCTCTACAGCTGGTTGGGAATGAGTTTTATGAGGATGTTTTAAAATTTGGAACACAACAATGAGTTGAACCAGGAAGTTTTTGTTTGTTTGGGTTGGTGTTTGTTTTGGTTTTTTTTTTTTTTTTTTTTTTTTTTTTTTTTTTTAAGAAATGTATTATTTTTTATGCAGCTTGCACTGGGAAAGATCTCTTGGGACCAGAGTAACATCTCTTCCAAAGCACACAAAGCCCAGAAAGCTAAACAGCCTGACAGGGGTGGCACTTCTCTGCCAAACCTCGTGGTTCATAGACTTGCTCTGTGTGGCTTGAGTAGGAAACACAAGTATCGCCTGGCATCATAGCTTTGGGCTGGAGATATTCTGTATGAGGCAGAGTTTCCCCCAGCACATCATTCTTTCCTCAGTTGTTCAGGGAAAGATTTTAGTTTTGCCTCGATTTGGAACAGGACCCATTACTGAAGCTTAAGATTTTTTTTTTTTTTTTTTCCAAAACTGAATTCTTGTTGTTCAGCCAGTCCTCACTGTCTCAAGGCTAAGGCGATCCCCAGGCACCTCCAGGTCTTCCTTTTCATACAGGATCTACCTTTTAGCATCTGGATGCTCTTCTCTGAGGGAACACCTTGTCCGCTGTACTCCAAGGCAGCTGATAAGTTTAGGTGGGATTTTTGGGATGACTCACCAGCTTGTTCCAATCCCTGATAGATTTTGAGGATGGCCTTTGGCTGTGAAAAATGCTCACCCCTCTGAATCCAGGCTTATTGGCTTCCTGAGTATTTTATAAGGATTCGGTGTTACTTTTTCTTGAGATTATGTTGAATTGGTACCTGAGTTGCTGGTATAGATAGGTGGAAATTTTTAATGACTGCTGTGTGTGGTTTATAGCTATTTTTGTGCGTATTTTCAATAGCCACAATGGTTACACCCATAAGCTGGAAAAAAAGAAATCTCTTTCCCATCTGCTGGCTTTTCTCGCAGCTCATGTATATTCTTGTTTATTCTGCCGGGCTTCCAAGATGGAAGTTTGTACAAACATTTTAAAGTCTTGAGAAACAACAACCAGAGGCAGAAGGAGAAAAAAAGAAAAACAAGGAGCAGGGAGATCGGCTTTCAAGTGGGTCTGTACATCCTTTGCTTTATCGTCTCAGCTTCAAGCTGGCATCGATTTTTATAACTCCTGGGAGATGTGGAAGCTCCTATTTGCTGCTCTGTAAATGAGTATTACATGTTTCTTTAATGTATATTCTTTGGAATCCATCCCCTGGCTGCATAGCTCCATGCTTCCTGCAGATTAAGTACCTACGAAGGAAATAATAATCACAGCAGATGCCACCCAAATACCTGTAGGTGATCAGATAACCCAACCCGCTCTACAGCTTTCAAAAATCCTGAGTCAGGTGTTTGCTATCCAAAGATGTTTCCTGAAAAAAATAATTTCTGGGGTTTGCACACCCAAACTTGTTTCATCTCCTCTCATAGCTTTTGCTGCAGAGAGATAAGTGATCTCCAGAGACACGAGGAGAAGAGGTTAAGAGGAGGGAGATAGGTAGGAGAAGAATGCTCTCCAGCTGGCACCAATGTCTGGGAGTCGTCTTGTGAAGAGATGAATTTTACACATAAAGGAAAAGCAAGTGGATCTTGTTCATCTGGTTTGCCACTTGTGGCTGATCTAGCAGCATCTCCAATGTTCATCATAAGTACAGTTAATGCTATTTCATATAATTCATTGATTTCCATAAGATCTCCATTGGCCATCCTACCTATGCAGGGAGCCAAGTGTGCCAACTACATTTCGATATTAACTGTAAGTTGAAAAAATAGAGAGTGTCTGATTTTCACACTGAATCACCCCAGCTGCAAGTAGACGTTGGCATTAGCTAAGGATGCTGGCTTGGTTATGGTCCGCAGGAACTCACGCAGGGTTTAGGGGACAATTCCCATCTTCCATGGGTTTCATGCAGAGGGAAGCACGACTCCGTATGGTTGCAGGACTGTGGAGGCCAGGATCTGTCCTAGCGCACCCCGCCGGTCACAGAGGAGCACCCACCACCCGTGTGCCGGTGACCGAGCCCACAGCCCGTGTCGAGGGCACCGACAGACCCGAGCTGCCGAAATGGCGCAAACAAAATAGCTGTGCGGAGGAGAGCCACGTCCGATGGGTTGCAGCTGTCCCGCTGCCTCCCGGCCGCCCCCGCCCCGCTCCAAATGTAAATCATCACCCTTTTCCCTTTTAACATAACAGTTGTGTCATTTAAAAGCTCAAAGAGCTGAGAAAAAAGTCTACTTGTTTAGAGAAACCATTAAAACAAATTATGAGCATTTAATAAATGGGGAAAACTGTCTGTTTGTCATAACACAGAATTTTTCCTTTAAATATCCAAACAACCGCCCAAAAGGTTACTTGTAGACGGGTGTGTTGGGGGGATATTTCCAGGGTCAGTCTGCACCGGTGTCCTTGCTGGGAGCCTTTGGCCCAAATCCCGGCCGTAGCGAGCACAGATGGGTGGAGGGCTCAGGGTGGGGTACAAGGCTGTGCTGAGCTCCCTCTGGGGCTGGCGATGGAGCACGGCAGCTTTCCCCTCCAAAGTGGTACCCAGCCGGGCTGGCACGTGTTGCCTCCACCTTGGAAGAAGGATGGGAGCATAGTGCATGTACCACATCGTGCTCGGCTCTATGGACCGCGCTGGGCTGCTCCGCGGGGAGGAGGGTCTGCCTCGCATGCAAATGGCATTTTTGTAAAGCGTCGATGCATCTCTTGAATAAACAGTATATACAGGCGACTGCCTTTGGAGAGCAGTTCAGTGTTTTTCTCACTTCCCGTGATATTTCTTTTTTCAAAATATTTCCTGATCCTGAGCTCCTTCCTCAGGTTGGGGGAACATTCAGGTTCTAATCTGCGGTGTGTGGGCCGGCCTTTCTCCAGTTGTTTAACAGATGATTACTTTGGATAGGATTCTCTTGGACAGGCAGAGAATCACCTCCACAGTGCCAGGGCTGCCTTCACCCTGGGAGCTGGGAGTGACCAGACCGTGCTGCGAGATGCTGGGCTCATCTTGCCAGCAAGTATCTCCTCCAGACAGTGTATTCAGGCTCTGGAGCTGTGATCTGATCTTTAAGAGCTATTAAGGCCTTGGTCCTTAAGAATGATTGATTACCGGCTAAACCTCCTTGTAATGAGCCTCTTTAGGACCTACCAAAGTTTGGGAGAAAACCTGCCCTGTGTTTTGCTGCTTGGTGACTCAGGAGCCTGGAGGTAAATAAGTCCTTAGCTTTTAAGTGCACGACATTTTACTCTATCACAGGATTGCAGCTTCACTGGTCTGAAACCTGCCTTCTGGCTCCCATTTGGCTGCTGCAGGCATGGAGAGCCACAGGATGCCTGCAGTCAAGTTGTCTACCAGCTCCTGAGGGCAGCAGACACTGTCTGAGCCAACCCTTCTGCACATTGGGAGCTTCAGCGTTGCAGGCTGCTAAGGAAAGGCGAAACCAGATGGGCTCCAATAAACCTATCGCTGCCAAGCTCCTTGCTGTTTGCCAGGCTGGCTGTTGCATCCCTGCCACTGTTCATCTACTTCTGATGGTGCCAAGGGCAAGCTGCTGAGCGCTTGGGGCGCTCGTGTCGTATGCCCTATGTGGAGGCTGGCCAACTTGATGGAAATATCTCAGCTTGTGGCTGGCACCTCTACGGAGTGCTTCCACAGTTTTCCTGAAGTGCTTGGTGCTGGCAGTTTCTACAAGGTAGTTGGCCAACGAGGGGACCGCATTTTGTGCTGCTGTCATGCTGGAAGTGGGCAAAACAGAGGGAAAACAAGAGAAAGACCTTTCTGGGTCTGTCTCCACTTTGGCTGTGGGTTCCAGCAACACAGCAGAGTGGGATATATACGGTGCAGCTTATTGGAAGAGGGCGTGCAAGATTTTACTGAATCGGTGTAGATACATGAATTTGGAGATGGTGATTTTTAAGAGCCCGTTTTAAGACTTCTCTGTGGGGTTCATGGGGAAGAAGTCCTGGGAAGACCAGAGTGAGAAACCAGCATTCAACCAAGAAGGCACTCCTGTAGGGACAGTGGCAATGTCATCAGTGAGAGCCAGCGCTGGTTAAGCCGATCAGTCAGGAAGAACTGGGAATGAGAAAAGCCAAATAACCTGGGTTTACGATGAGGGAGGTGGCAAAACATGTGGCCTGAACAGGACTTTGGGCTATGCTAACAGAGGGAGGAAAGGAAAGAATTGGAGAAATGACATAAAGACAAAACAAAAAGGTTTTGAAACAGCCTCAGTGTGTGGGCAAGAGTAAGATGTTAATCACGCTTAACTGCTCAATTACAGGCTTTGTCACGGGCAGATGGAGCAGAGGTGGCAGCTGAGGTGGGGACTCCTCTCCTCCGAAAATGCCAACAACCCAGAGGTCTGGTCTCAAAATACAGAGTAAAGCATTTTTCTCCCTCACATCACCTTCCCATGAGCTGAGCTGGTTCTAGCCCAGCCTTCCACGTCCAGCCAGCTTGAACCTGGCATTTGGGATAAAGCAAAGTGTGGAGACAGATAAAGTCTGAAGGGCCTCACCTAAAAATAAAAGCACAGTTGAGAGATGCTGATACAAGGGGACACTGCCCTTCAGGTCCACCCTGTCCCCGGTGTGAATATTGACTCTCTTAATGAGAGAGGTGCTGTGTCAGGTCTGCATTTCAGGTCGATAACGAGTATTTTATTACATTCCTAACATTAAAAAAGAAGAAAATCCTTTTCTTTTAGCCTCCTCAGTTCTTTAATCTCAGAGCCCTCCTCGGTCAGATGTGCGGAGACTTTGTGAATCGGGAACAAATTCTCCAGCTTCTCTCCCACAGGTTTTAATCCCTTCTTTTGTTTCACCATGTGGTTGTGTAAGCAGTTCCCTTGAGAACAGGGCTCCAGGAATATATAATTAAATCAAAAGTTTGGCACTAATAAGTGATCTTATCACTTTGTTGGGCTTTTTTCAGGCCTTTGTGTGATATTCCTAGGCCGCTCATTTGAAGTTATTTAATTACAAGGCCCCCACAATAGAGCCAGGGCCTTGGATTTTTTTTTTTTAATGGCGTATTATATCATGTGTTATGATGCTTTGTGCACCAGGTGACCTAGGAGGGGCTGACAACCCTTCAGGACTGTCACTGACAAAGCTGACTCTGCAGAGATTGTTTTTGCTATGAGTAATTACGGAGGAGAAACTCCTCTTCAAGCCCTAACAAAGCAAGTGGTTGAACCCAGAATATCTATCACCATCAAGCTGGGCACTGGAGCCCACCAGGGAGCGTGCCCTGCTGGGGGCAAGAATAAAGGAGAAAGCAAGCCAAATCTTGTGAAAACTCCCATTCCCAGTGAGTTTTTCTACATCCCGTGCTAATCAGAGAGCTGTGCCTTCTTCTGATGTCCGCGGGCGGTGGAGGCGTGTGGCTGCCGTGACCTCCATAGGGTGGGACGGTTGCCCAACACAGGTTTCTCCATGGGTTGAACCTCTCCATTGTTCGGCTCCAAGCAGTGATGAGGTATCAGGGTGCAGCCCTTGCCCTTGAGAAGCCTCAGGGCCTGAGTTGACTAGGTGTGAAGTTGTTTAAGTACTTCAAGATGAAGATAAGATATGGAGATTTAAAAAAACTCGATTAGAAACCTGCCATCTATTGAAGTGCATTCTAGGTAATGGGATATGTGTGCTTAGGATGGAGTTAAAATTGATAGGAAACCAGCTGTTTGTAAAAGTGCCTCCTCTAAACTGTCTTCAAATCACCCAAGCACCTCTGCATCTTTCAGTGCCAAAATAATTTTGACAACTGACCTGCATCTCCTCCCCAAAGAACGCGCAATATGATTGAGAACGACGTGAAACGTGAGTGCAATAACACAAAGGAAGGCATTGGCGTAGTGCAGTGGTATGATTACACAGTGGCATGGCAGCATGTGCAATACGGTGCTTTCAAAACCCCAAAGCATGTTTTGGTTTTGGTTTAAGGAAGGATATTCTTCCAGCCCCCACCTCTGCTCTAGCTGCTGGTCTGTTCACGGCTGCTGGTCTGCTGGGGAGGTGAGAGCTGGGCTCCCATGAGCAGGGTGAGAGTAGGGGATGGTTAGATTCAACCTCACGTAAGATCAGAAGGAGCCACCAGCCAGGTGGACGCAGAAGTACAAGCTTCACCGACGGTTCCCCCTGCTAGATATTTTCCTAAATGCATCCAAGCTGTATTTTCCCCTTTTGTTACTCTTTTGCCCCGTAAAATGTCAGAGACCCCTCTGAAGTTTCAGGCTTTCAAGCATTATGCAATCTGCGATGGAAATGGGCTTTTAAACTGGTCTGTTTGCTCGAAAAACCTACAGTCTCTCAGCAAAAACTGCCCCCGGGAAACCCTTCCCCCTCTTTAAACAGCAAATCTGTTTCAAGAGCTTCAGCAATGCCAGCACTATCTCTGGGCATGACAGTCAGTGGAAACCACTCTGCTTTCCGTTGGCCATGTGACTCGGGGTAAGACCTCTCTGTTGTTTTAATCCATCATCTGAGAACCTGCTGATTGATGCTCTGCAACTGCCCTGGCGCGGTTTGCTGCGCACCTGAGCCCGGAGCTGATTTTGGAGCTGCATCCCCTCGCTACGCTCAGGCAGAAAGCCCTCGATCTGAAAGTCAGGTGCTAATGAAATAACTGAAAAGAGATTAGCGTACCCTTACTGTGTCATTTTCAGGTCTCATTTTGTTGCTTTTCTACCCACTTGGAATGCTGCTCCATTTACTAACTTCTTATTTGCTTTACTTCCAGCTTGCTTACCTATCATCACTAATTACAGAACAAACAATTGTAGTAATACAGTAATGAATAGCAGACTTTTTTTTTTTTTTACTTTTTTTTTTTTTTTTTCTGTGTGTAGGTGCACCTGGTTCAAACATTTAAGATAAATGGGAGTGACTTTCTAACTCTCCTCTCCTTTGCCTAGCAGCAGAATTTCTATCAATCCATTCTGGGATGGTATGAGCAGGCAGCAGGAGGTTTTGCCAGTAGGCACAAGGAAAGGGTGTTCTGACATCTGCCAAAACCACAGAGTTCAAGGCTTGCTGCTGAGCACCACCCCCTTCCATTTTTAATTCCCCCCCCCCCCCCCCCCTTGACTTTGTTCTGGCATTATTGTGAGCAGTTCTTTGTGATCTGGGTGACACTCAGTGACATAATTGGTTTTGGCTGAGCTAAAACTCCTTACAGCAAGCCTTAGTGTGGCCCCAAATTCACAATTTCACCATTAATTCAGAAAAAAGAGAAATTCAGAAGAGAGACTAAACCCTTTCCCGTACCAATACCCTAATGCAACACAGCGCTTGGCTTAAGCACAAGCACAGCTTCATTGATTCCGCTGCTGCTCTGTGTAAACTTATGTATTCATGTAAGAGTATCTCTTTGATCTGGACTTGGGATTACAATGGAACAAAAAGCAATGTAAGCCACTGTTAAGTACATCAATAAAAACACCTCACAAATGAAGCTTAAGTAAGCCTTAAAATGTATCTGGAATAGGAAATTACCTATTGTAAGTGAAATAGATGTTGATATAAAACATTTAATTAAAATGGAGTTAGTGTTTCAGTTAATCTTTCTGTATTTCCTTTCGTTGTTGTATGCGGTTGGGCAGAGATGTGTCCCTGTCTGGACTGGGAATGGCTCTGATGGGGGACTGGCTTCCACCTTGGACCTAAACAGCATTTGTGACAGATATTTTGACGGTATGATATGATTCAAGGGAACAGTTTGCTTTCAATGAGTTATCATAATTTTTTTGTTTTTTTTTGTAAAAAATCTTCTTCTACTCTAATGATACCCAGGGCCTCCACCCTCTGGAGTTACTAGCATTTCTGAAAAGCAGGTGTACAATTCTGCTACAAATCTACTTACAGGGAGATATGATCTGCTTAATGGAAGCAACCCCTGAGTCACCGGCTGAACTGGTTTGATGTTATTTTGGTGTAGTGCTAACCAGTTGTGCACTAGGATAAATCAAGAGTCACTTTTTGAGGATGCAAACATCCACTATTTGCAGGACTGTAATGAATCATCCTCTCTGTCTATTCAAGTGGACCTTTAAAATTATTGCCAACTCTAGAAATAACAAAAACGTTTGAATCAAGCCTCAGAAAATTGTGAATTTGTCTCAGAGGTCTTGAGCTCCTCCTCCAGTAGTGTGAGGAAGGTGTTTATACCTTGCCTTTTCATTCCTGAGCCTTCAGCTTAGGAGTAGGGTAGCTTTTTCTGCAGCTGGCTTGGGTAGAAACATGCCTTTGGAGAAAGGAATGTTGAGCTGCTCGCCTCTCCAGCAGCTGAGGATTTAAGAAAAATGCCAAATATAGATGTCACTCCCCAGATGCATGGCAGCAACTTGGCACAGCGCAGAGGATTGGGAAGGGGTGAATGCAACGGTGCATCCCGCAGATTAACAGCTGTCAGGCAAAGGAGATAACCTATCGCAAAATAGTGGGGACCAGGTGGGATGAGGTGCAGCAATTGCACAGTGTCCCCTTGGGCTCCTCCTTGCAGAATCCATCTCTCTGGGCACTTGTGCCTCTGTCACATCTGTCCCAGGAATCCCCTCTGGCTCTCCCAGGGCTCGCAAAGTTAGGCGTGAGCAAACACCAGAGCAAAGCCAACGAAGGAGAAGGTTTCTGCTGCATTCAATGTCCCAGGAGAGGGTGAAATGCTCTGTGAGACCCAGCTCCAGCGCTGGACTGTGGGGATGCCCCTTCCCTGCAAAATGGATGTCTGGCATCTGGACACTAAATCGTGTCACAAAATCGAATATGGATGCAGGGAAGGTTCATGGGGAAAGGAGGTGGTGTGTGACATTCAAAGTGCTATAGCAGGACTTTAGATGGTTCCTTGGGGCGGTCTCTCAGCGGGACGCGGGCTGATTCGGGGTGCTCATCCTTTTGGGTCAGACCCTCCCTTCGGTTTGCTGTATCCACGCTGAGTCCTTGTGTCCGCGATGTATAATCGAAGGAGCACATCTGATACAGATATAACAAGGTCTCTGTTACTGGCTTTACCACTTTGTACGCCCTGATTTCGTGGCTGTATTTTTACTGGTGTAAAGCACTATGAGACGCTAGTCCTGCTGCTGCTGGAGCCGAGGAGCAGTGCAGTAACTACCAGCGTCCCGTGGTGAAATGCTGGACTGCAGCAAGGAAACGCCTGGGATGAGGTGGTATCCTGAGCCTGACGAGGGCACGCTGAGGCCAAGCAGGAGGAAAGCCCGGGTGAGCGGAGAAGGAAGGACACGCTCTCCTTGGCAGCCGTTCACTTGCACACCGGGAGCGGGAATCGTGCATCATCCTCGGGTCACGGCTCCGCCTCGCAGGAACAGCTTTCATCACCTGGCCCCAGTGTTTCCCCAAGAGTTAAAAACATCGACCTGCTGGGACGTGCCTGAAGCCTCCAGAGGTGAAGGAAAGACCAGGGCTGGGGTGGAGCCACCCGCACCCCTGCCACCGCGGTGCTTCACAGGGCACAGCACCCACGAGGGCTCCTCGTCCCCGTGTCGGTTGGTTGTGCTGCTAGAGGAGGGTGCACTGCGTGGGTGCTCCCCAGAACCCACTCTGGATCCTGCAAGAGCTGCCCCGGTGTCCAGCCCTCCCCGGTGCCGCCGACCTCCGGCGATGAGATATCACCCTGGCGATGGTGCGCCCACCTGGTGCGCAAGAAGGATGGGGTCCTCTGCGTTCGGAAAAAAGGGGTCTCTGTGTACGGCTCCTAAACTTCAGCTGGGTTTGGGGCTGGAGCTGAGGGTGCTCCTCTCCCACGTGAAGGTGCCTGCCAGGCCGAGCGCTGCGGGGACGATGGGTGGAGAAACCTTCTCTGCAGATGCCAACACAGTTTACGTGTGAGATAAGGCCTGAGCTGCGCTGCACAGAGAGCAGAAGGGAACTTCTGGGAATTTCAGACATCTGGAGAACTTTAATGTAGAAAACACAGATGTTTATAGATGCTTGCTGCAAGGTCAGGGAGGTTCGAAGATCATAATTTCGTGCTTGGGCATCTAAGTCCTTTTGCAGATTTCTTGGCTCCATCGTTTGCTTCTGCAATGGCAGAGGAATGATTTGAATTAGAGCAGCATATAAGCTGCTCAGCATAAATGGGCTTGCTACAGCCACATGGAACAGATCTCTCTGTGTCTCACTTTCCTCTTAATTCAAATTAACATATTAATAATTACAGAGGTGTTGGAGGATCATCAGTGTGTGGTCAAAGTCTCAGACTTACGTGTGAAGTTGCATAGGAGTTCAAAGTACTGTTACTGTCAGTTTATCACTCATTACATTAATCCAATTAATTCATGCCCTTTTAAAATATTGACTGGCAGGTATTCTGTTTTTCATATTAAATAAAGCACATTATGGTTATAGCCACAGTGCTTCTTTTATTATTTTGCGTGAGAGCAGTTCTCACCATTTGGTCATCACCAGGGCAAATAACATATAATGGGGATATTTCAACAGGAGGCAATGAGTGCGACTTCCTTGACCTGGATAAATTGCACTGGGCAAAAAACCCCCTCCAACAGCTCCAGTGGGTACTGGGGACAGACATAAACTGGTTCCAAATGGGACCTTGGAGCTAATGCTATGCCTTCGCCATTTAGCTACAAAACCGCCTTTCGCTTTAAAATAAGACTTAGATAGGATACGTTCAAAATACTACCCATTAATTAGGCAAAAAAGCTAAGCCCTCCTTTCCTCCCCAGATCCAGGGGAGCTGAGGGCACCAGCCTCCCCAGCACACGGTGAGAGGTGATTTACTGTAGCCCCAGCACAACGGGTATTTTCTGGGGCTGCGGCACATAGACATGCCATTGATAATTCTGCCTTTGTTTTGATTGCTTCCAACTGCAGAATGAGTGAGACTTAATTGGCAGAAATGACCTCATTCCTGGCTTGATTAAGGTCTCCATATGTGTTTTATAAATAAAGTAGTCTTTGCAACTGTTTTATCACTTGGAGGTTTCAGCAGACTAAATATGATTTATGGTGTTTTGCCTCTTTCCCTGAACGGGGACTATTTCTGATCACCCACCTTTCCTGCAACGGACGACATTGGCACGTCGAAAGCCGACGGGAGCATCGCCTGTGCTCGCTGGTCCTGCTGTGGTGGCTCTGGAGGTACCCAGGCATCATCCAACCCCTTCCTGGGATGTTTGCCCAGCCCGAAGCATGGCTGAGTGGGGGGTTTCCATGGGGTTTGCGTATGGCATTTGGCAGCATCAGCCCCATCCACGCAGCACGACCCAACAGGGCTGTGAGCTGCCGTCTGCAACGGGCTCCTTCACGGCACGGCCAGGACTTGCCCTGACAGCATTCACGGGCGATGGTTGCATTGGCTGCCAGCTGAATTCCCCTGCTCCCTTTCTTGTTGTGTTATAATAAAGGAATAAAGCAAATATATGCATTAAATCAGGCTTTCACTAATTATTTGGGCTGCAGCGTGCAGCCTCCTGCAGCGTTGGGAAAGGCTTTTGGAGGGGAGCCCCAAGGGGCACCTCCATCCCAGCGAGCTGCCGGATCATCCCCCGAGGGCAGTGGCTGGAGATGAGCTTCAGCACGGGACCTGCCATCCGCTCAGTCCTCCCAAATCCACCCAACGTGAAGTCAGAGTCGGAGGTGGAAAGATGAAGAACGGTCGGATGATGCTAGGCAGGTGCTAAGCTGTGAAACCCGGAATAGCGCTTTTAAAAGAGATTGTTAGACAAGCAGCAATGGGGGAAAAAAAAAAGAACAGAAATAAAATCAAAGCCTCGTGTGTCTAATAGGCTGCTTATTCCACTCTACATCATTTCAAATCTCTTTGTTTTCCTGTAGCTGTATTGCTTAATGCAAACTTCCAGAAATCATGAGCTTGGCTTAGAATTAGAGCTGAGAAATGTTTCATATCAGTTTCTTTTATTCGCTCTCTGAAGGTTGAACATTTTGCACTTGTGTGCCTTTCAGGAAGGCTGGGAATGCATTAAAAGAAAAAATGAAAGCTTAAATTGTTAGGTTAAAAAGTGATCTGAGCTCTAAATCATCAGTAAATACAGACAACTCATGATAAAATGGTGAGAATTGAAATACTATTAGACATTTACAGAGATAAGGAGATGAGGTATATTTAGCGGGATTCTTGTGTCTTAGCATTTGGTATTCTGAACTGTCTAGAGAGAAACATGCTGATTTCCTCGGATTACTTGATCATGGTTCACTGAGTTCAGGTTTTCTTTCCTTTCTTATTTTGCTGCTAATTCAGTAGCAGCGAATATTCTTGTGAATTTCATGCAGCTAAGCACATTTTTTGAGAGAAAGAATATCTTTTCTAACAAAGGTAATTTCCTATGTGAAATGCAGAGGAAAAAAAAAAAGTTGGTTTTATGTAATTGTTAGTTCTGAGGTTTTAAAAAACAAGCAAAATAAGAAAGCCGGCCTGAAATAGCTGGATGCAAAATTTCAAACAACAGAATTTGGGATTTTGTGCCAGACTGGATCCAGCTCGACAGCAAAGCAGCTATCGAGACCTGGCATGGGAAGTATCTGGGGAGGCCGAGGGAGGATTCGGATGGGGTGCAGAACAAGCAGTTTCTGCTTTGCACCCGCAGGCTGCTCCAAATAATACTCTGGAAAAATGAGGTCCCCATCCGGTAATCAGGTCTGCCATGAAAGGTGCTGCTCCCGTTGTGACTCAACCCAAATTTCTTTTGGAAATGGGGGATCCATAGCAAGGGTTAGTGGCACCGTGAGGGTGTTTTACTCAGTTGTCATACACAGAGGGACAGCACAAGCGGTTTAACACCGTACCTCCTGGGGAAAACCCATTGGGGCAGGACAGCCCGACAGACGGGCTTCTGCTCAGGTTCATCTTGAGGAGTGCTAAGGTGACGCAGGCGAAAAGGAGACATTGCTGTGTACGGCAGCCTGTGTCTGCACTGCGATGTAAATCCGGCGTTTCCCCTCATGGAAGAAAGGCAGAGGCACTACCGTCAGGTTTTCCACGTGCTTCTCGCCACAAGGCATGCAGGAGGGAGCCCGCTGACGTTGAATGAAATCCCTCCTTTGTGGCTGGCGGGGAGAGAAGTCCTGTGTTATTTCTGTGCTGACGGCATATCTCCAGGAAGGTTATTTTGGTTTTGGCTTTCCTTCCCTTAAAGGAATGGCACTACGTGAAAACCCAAGGTCCATTCGTGACCAGAAGGGTTTTGGTTGGAGATGAAATGAAGCACGCTCCTGCCCTGCTGAGGTGGGAAGAGAAAAATAGCTAGAGAAACCTCTGCTTTGGCCTCTTTTGGAAGTTACAACAGTAGCTTCCCAGCAAACGGCAAACATTTCAAGGCAACACTTGAGATGCGTGCTTGCCTGGAGCAGAATACCAGACACCACCAAAGAGTCCCAGCCGGATTTTTGTCTCTGCATAGCAGGGGCTGGTGCCAGGGTGAGTAAGGGAGCTCTTCTCCCGAAAACCACCACAGACACAGCTCTTCACAGATGTTCTTTCACCGAGGACTGAAGCAATCTGCTATTGTTTCCAAACAGGCTTCTCGGTGCTCTCCTGCTCAGCCCAGCGAAGCACTGCTCCTCTGGACCAGGTGTTTGCAGAGTGGGTTGGGAGACATGTCCTTCAGGTGGGGGACGATATAGCCAAGGGAAAAACTCCCTAAAAGTGCCAGTCCTCAGCAGTGTGGGGAGGCAAGGGGGTCTGGCACCAAGGGTACAAGCCCTGGGCTCCAGCTGCTCCGGGAGCCCCGGGACCCCCCGCCCTTCTCCAGCCCGCAAAAATCCTTACCGTCCTCCGCCGTTTGGCAAAGGTTAACTACTGGGGAATGTAAGGACCATTGATTAAGGTTTGCTGGACAAATCGTATGCCTGTCCCATGGGGATAGGAGAAATATTCTTCCTCTCTCCCGCCCTTCGTATCGGAGCCGCTCTTTATTCAGCCGATTTCTCGGGAGAAATCTGGGGAGAGGGAGTGTGCCTGCCAGAGATGTGAGCTGAATAACAATCGTCAAATCCCCCTCTCGCATCAACTTCTGCTCCTGCTGTTCCATATTCTCTGTGGCAGAAACATTGGAAACAGATTTTCTGGGTGCAGAAAAAAGAAAAATTGAAGATGCCAAATGACAGAACACATTTTCCTCATGCAGATAACGTTTCTGATTTTGTTAACGAACACCCAGGTTTCCCTGAAACCTCTAACCATCGCAGAGTTTTTGTAATAATGTTTGCATTAGGCTTCTGGTGGGCTCAGGCTTTTGGAATTATATTTGAGCTTCCTTAGCTTTCAGCACCATTAAGCATATTTTAAAAACACATTAAAAGGAATATGTCAACTCAGTTTAGGCTGAAACTTACGTTGGGAAAGGAAAAGAAAAGTGGTCGAAAGAAAGAATTTTACAGAATACAAATGAAGCAGGAGTGCTTTCACTGAAGGAAAAAATAAAGAAAATATGCTAATCCAAAAAAAGTTCTTCCTTATTTTTTTACCCATGGACCAGGCAACTCAAACACATTAACTTTGTGCTCATGAATGAGGAAGACTAAGTGACCAGAACCCAAAGTGATCCAGGTGATGTGAAACAAAACTCCTTGTTTTTGGGGAACCAACCAAACAAGAACACCAAATGCAAAAATACATTAATTATCACCAGAAGCACCTGCAAGTTTAAACAGAAATATTTAACTGAAACACAGCTTGTTTCCTTGGCAAAGAATGTAGGAAATTTTCCTTTCTTTTTAACATTTCCATCAATTAAAAGACACAGACTCTTCCCAAACTCCAGCCCGTAGTCTTCAATCTCCAGGGACAGCTACCGAGAAGCCCAAAATCTCAGTTCTTGCTCTGCATAAAGGTTACTAAACCAAGGCTCCGCTCCTTTCATGGCCTTTTGTTTCTCTGAAGTATAGTACGTGCATTTTTTAAAAGCAAAAGGGGAAAGCGACGCGGGATGAAGCAGCGTACCGGTGGATGGGGAAGCCCAGGAGCCAGATGCAGGCGCAGCGTTCTGCAGAACAGCCCTGGTCCCCAGCCCCAGCCCCAGCCCCAGCCTGGGCCGGGTACCGCGATCCAGTGGGATGAGCTGGTGTTGCAACTCCGTGCATGGAAAAGAAGGAGATACATAAAGGATGGGAGACCTTGGTAGCCTCTCGGCTCTTGGGGCAGGGTGATGCCTTGGGTGGTTGGGTCTGGGGTTGTCCTTCCATCGGGTGCCCGTGTCATGCTCGGAGGAGACCCGTGTGCTTCACCGTTGATTTCTCCTCTCTCCGGAAATGATTGGGTGGAAAGCCCATGTGTTTTTTCATGGCCCCTAATCGTAATGGGCAGTCGTGATTGAAGAAGGGACAATGTTAATGACATTAATGATGGCACACGGACTCCAAGAAGGCACCTAGAAGCCTTCCTGCATAAGGAGTCCATGGCCTCCAAAACGCAAAGCCTCCTTGAAAAACGTGATGCACCTTTGTGTGGCTGCCCTTTACATGAGTTTTTCTTTAAATCTAGCAAAAACTAATGTAATAATTGATAAAAACCTGTGCATTGTTGCTTCTTCTCTGCATAATGCCACTGTTTTTCTGGTGGCTTCAACACCGGTCAGGTCTTCCTTCTGGGCTGCTGTGAAAAGAGGAAAGGCAAGAGGTAACCGTCTAGCCCTGCCACGGCTTTTCATCCGCCTCTGATTTTTGTAACGGGCATAGTCAACAGCTCCCTGTTTGCTACCCTTGTGTATGGCTTAATATGGAAAACACAACACGGTCTGCCAAGCTCTGTGTGCTACCATGTATGGTGAAAAGGAGTGACTTCCCCAAAGCAGAGGCATAAATTCTGCTCTCTACATATATGAAGAATAAAAAAGATAATATGAAGCTCTGGGCCTCTCCTTGTTTGGGTCAGCAGTATAGGAATGCCCAGTTATAAATAGGAGAAAATGTGTTTTTGGGCAGATAAGGAAGGCAGCAGTTTACACAGATTTAGAGGAATAGCAGCTTTTTCCATGAAGAAAAGTCTGCAGCTGGAAAATCACTTCAAATGTATTAGAAAGGCAAGAATAAAATACTAACAAAGAAGATGGTATTTTTTAAGTCCCTAAATATGTATTTATCTGATCAGAGAAATTAAAGTTTTTATGTTTTATTATTATTAATATAATATAAATAATAGTATAGCAAATACACAATTATATAATAAAATATTCACCTATATATTCTATAATACCTGGTTTTATATAACAGCATATTATGTTATTAATGTATTATATTATTAATATATAACTATTATATACTATCAACAAATAGCTAATTAATAATAAACATGCTGATGCTCCTGGGAAAAAGATAATGCTGGAAAAAAAAGACAATAATGTTGGAAGAGAACTTAGAATTAGCACAAAATGGTTTTGTGTTAGCTCCATCTAGAAATCTGACATGATCAGAGCATACATCTTAAATCACCAGGTTGGGAATGACTGAGAGTGGGAAGACTTATTATGGTATTGCTTGTTCAGATTTCGATGTGCATCCTTCCTGAATCTCTAGTGAGAGGGACCCAAGGTGGGTGGGGAACCCCGATGACTACGTTGGATGGACAGAAACGTCCTGTCCTGTTGGTTGAGGCTGTGGTTGTAGGAAAAAGCTGAGACGGAAGGAGAACTCTTCCTTTCCTCCGTGATGCCCTGACCAAGGGCAGGGAGAACGAACCCCCCAGCCTGGCAGGGGCTGAGCACAGAGCGGGCAGCTGCCAGTCCAGAAACACTGCCTCAGTGGCCAAGAAATACAATATTTTCAAAAGCTGAGGTATTTGCTTAGGGATGAGCAAATCAGGTATCTCCACAGATATGATCTTCTTGAAATTTTCTTTTAGTAGTTTAAATAGCTTGATCTGAATTTTTATCCAAATTTCACCCCCCAAAATTTTCTCCTAGTGTATGAATCTACCTGCCAAGCTGCAGCCAGGGAGAGGGAGGGGTTTTGTATTAAGCATTAGAAACCTTTGTCCTTGGGGTAAAGAAGAACTTAAAAAATATTCATTCCCATGTGTTTACACAACAGACCCTAACAGCTCCAAGGGGGCGTTTAGAATTAACTGGGAGAGTGCTCTCTGCTGTAAAAGGTCCCTAAATACGTATTTACCTAATCCAGGCTTTAAGCACCGCTCAGATGTTTGCCTGTGACAGCTCTGGAGCTGCAGGCACCACGGTGTGTCCCGACAGAGGATCCGTCCCCTCCCGACGGCACCCTGGAGGGTCGATGTCCCCAGGAGCACCGTGACCGCGCCGGACCTGGCTATTGCAGCACCTTTCTGCACCCAAACCCCTGCGCTGCCCGTAACCAGCGGCTTCACCAACCCAACAGGTTTGGAGGCTTTTTGCCCATTTCCATGCGTAACTTCACTAGCGATGGCTTCATCGCTGAAGGATTTCCAGGTTCACCTTGGGAAAAATTTCTCTCCAACCTTCCGAAGTGGCTTTCTTAGGTAAATGCCAGCATCTTCAAGAAAAGCTGGGGTAATTTCCTATTCCAGGGCTGGTTTTGACTCAGAAGTGTCCCAAATAAACCTTGTTGGTTGGATTTGGACAGCAGCCATCAAATCAGCAGTATTGGGTTTTGCAGCCTGTTTGCGTGGGTGCAAAGGGTGCAGAATTTGAGGATGGGGTGGATTCAGCCCCTTGTACACAGAGGGACAAGGCGGCTCCTCGTTCGTGTTCATCGTCCCTTGGAGTGGAAGGGGATGGGCAGCATCGTGTGGGTTGCCGGGGCAGATGCTGCCTGAACTGAGATGACAAACTTTGCTTAGTGACAGCGTGAACATCCACCTCTATCACATATAAGTATTACACCCATCTGCGTAATATAGAAATTATTTTGCAACTTTGGTCCAGACTTGTTCTGTGTAACTAAAATCAAAAGGAGTTAACGCCACACTACAGAATCTATAAAATAATCTTTGGTATGACCTTTACTGAGGACGCTGTTCTCTGGGAAAAAATGTATTCAGCAGCAAAGTGGTTAAATCAAAATAACAAGGGTGATTTATCTAGTAGCTTTCCCTGGCTATACTCAAGGGGGGCATATCTACCTATTTGTCAAGTCATTGACAATCGCCTATTTCTTTCTTCCTACCCATATGCTTTATTAAAGAAACACTTGACCTACCTGTCATATCAAACTGCTTCCTTTATCCAAAACAGAATAATATAGACATTTCCCTTAAGGGAATCCTGATGCAAATATATAAGGACAGGTTGCCAATTTGTTGAGCGTATTAGGGTACAGAAAACTGTCAAGGGAAACAGCTGTAATACAGACTGTTCTAACAAGCTCATTTTTCTTTTTTTTCCGGTGGTACTTTTGGTCTCTCTTTAGTTTATATTATACGATTTGTACGTTACAATTTTTATGGACAGCTGTCAGCTGTAACCCGTCTTTTTCACTCTGAAAAAAAGGAAACCTTCAGATTCCCGGCCATTGCTCTGATCTATTGTTTAGTCTTTGACCGTAATTGTCACAAACCCTTTGGCTGCACATAGCTGTGAAGAAAGTTATGGAATAGGGGAAGGAAAAAGCAGCAAAGCTTGTGATGGAGAAGGCTCTGACTGTGATTTAAAAGGCATGTACTTTCACATGAAGCCACTTAAATACATAGTGACACTTCCCATTTTCACCTGTCTGCTTCTGTGTTGCAGAAAGCACCCGCTGCCTTGCCCTGGAAGGGTGGTTTGGGCAATAAGTCAAGTCTGAAATGATGCAGAAAGGTCCAAATGTGGTGCTTTGCACAACCAAGCTTTGCTGTGGCTGAGGACTATAAATGGGAGCCAAGCTGCAGGAATTCAGCTTTCCCAGCAGCACGGTGGTTAATCCTGAGCCACTCAGTCCCCAGCACTGGTTTTGGTGCACAGGTCCAAAACGTCACCAGCTTTCCAGCAAGGCGTTTTGGTGATGTTGTACAGACCCTCATCGGTTTCCAAGTGAAATCCATAATTTTCAGCAACTGGAATCTCCCGAGACCAGAAAAGATTAAGAGCCAAATCCATATAATTAGAGGTCTACTTTGACTCGTGGACAAGGCAAGGGCTGTGCTACAGGAACAAAGAGTAGATTAAAGATGTTAGTCCTGTTTCACTTTGGCTGCTGCTCCGCTGAAATCAGTGGGGTTACCCCAGAGATTAATTAGTCAATTTATGCTTGTTTGCATAAAGGATGACATAGATCATCAGCTGAATGAACAAAAGTTCAGGCAGTGCAAGTCAGGGCAAGAGGGGAGAGAATTAACCGTGCCTGGACCGAGGTCACAGCTCAGGCTGATCCGGTCGGTGTGCCAGAGCATCGTGCCTACCGTGTGCCTCTAACCAGTGCCCTGCGAGGAGAGGCGACCACGGGCTTCTGCATCTGTAATAATAGTCAGATCGGCCTAAGAAAATGTCTTTAGAGGGCCATCCAAATATTTGGGTAGAGAAGAAACGGAGCACCGAGATCACGGCGTGAAAGGGTGCACAGCAATGGTCTGGTATTTCCCCGCGGTCTGAACTTCTGCCCCGTTCCTTCTTAACAACCCAGCAAGGTGTCCTTACACCCAGCCTTGGGCTCCTCTTCTCAAAGGAAGATAAAGAGCAGTAGGTGGCATCCTGGTCCTGCTGAAATCCTGCGGAGTTTTCTCGTGCCCCTTTTCAGGGCCAGGAGCTCACCCATCCATTAAATATTGGCACCGTGGAAGGAGAGAGGGCTGGTGGCTCTGCTCTGGGCCAGGCTGCCAGGGGCTTTAGGGGACAGTTTTGCTGGCAGGTGGTATGTGAAGGAAAGCAGTCAGAGGCGGCACCGTGTGATTGCAGGGTACATCCAGGATCCTAAAAGCATATTTGTAGCACTGACTCAGCCTTTAGAAAAGGGCTGGCTAGTTTGGAGTCATTAATGGACTTTCTATAGCAGACACTGTCTGAAACAGAAATGAAATGTTACCACCGAGGTTTAACAAAGTGGAAATGGCAAAAAATAGCTGCCTGTTCCCTTGGGATACTGCGGAGAGCAGGGGAGAGGGGCCGTCAGACACCACTTTTCCGTTCTGGTTTTGTAAATACACAGACCCAGTACATGCTCACCAGCTGACGAGCATTTTCTGACAGAAGTGAAAACATTGCCTCATTTTTGTACACGTTTTGAATCTGCAGTGCATTTTCTGGGGCCAAACTGTAGCTCAGCCATAGCGAGAAATGCAGATATTGCCGGGACTGGAGCGGAGCCAAAAGCTCCTACTTTTTTACCCTGCCACTGACACACATGATGACATTTAATGATCTCTTGTCTAAATAGCGATGCGCTGGAAAAAAGACTGGAATACCCAGGGGGGTGGCGTGGAGGCGAATGCATTAGTGGTCACAGCGTATTTGGTAAATCCAAACCTCTCGGTGCAGCCCGGTGTCTGCAGAGCACTCGGTTGCAGCATGTTCCGAAAATGGGGGGCAGTGGGACAAGTTGGAGCAACCCTGGTGAAGGATGGGGGGGGCCGCAGCACAGCCTCCCGGGGACCAGCAACAGCAGCGGCAATAAAATGTTGATCAAATATTGTCCTAGGAGCTGCTTGCCCAAGTCATGTGAGATACCCAATGGGCCAGATCCCCTGGAACAAACCCAGTATGTTCCAGTGAGGATCTGAGTCACAGGTCCTGGAGAATAACTGTTAATTAGGATTAGACAACTGTTTCCTGGGGGAAGTTTGAAAAACAAGTATGTCTCAATCTTGTTTTTGAAAAGCCACATCTTACCAACAGAGGGGATTTTTAACACTTTCTTTCAAAGGGCTTCCAGGTACGAGTGCTGAAAAGTTCAGGCAACATTGGTGTAAACAGATTGATTCCGGGATTTTGTACTGTGGAGAGAAATAGTTCAAATATTGCAGCGTCCTCAGCAAAATCACACCAGACTTATATTGAAAAGTAGCTCATTTGGTTTTAATTCATCCTGTACTATGAGGTTACAGCCTGTTTTAGTTCCTGCTTGCTTTTTAGCTGCTTTCTGTTACTTTTTTTTCCTTTCTTTTTTTTTTTTCCCTCTTTTTTTTTTTCTTTTTCTTTTTTTTTTTTTTTCTTCCCTGGAGCTTGTGAATTGCAAGGTCAAGCTAAAGTCAAACTTTACCATTTCGGTGATGAAATGCAAGCAGATGTGGCTGTTTCATGTGACACTGCGCCCGCCCCACGGCTCTGGGGTCCGTGGGTGGTGCTTGGCATCCCGGACCACGTCCACTCCCTCGCAGCTCAGAACTTGCCAGTTCTCTGCTTCGGATTTCAAAGCGGGTGCCAGCCTGGCTGCTGTTCATCCCAGGAAGGTGACAAGGGAAATGACTTTAAACTTCAGCGCCTGCACAGCTGCTGTTTGCTTGGCCTTGGGAAGGCGTGTAGGCAGGTGACCGATGGTCTGCGATGGTGTTTTCCTTCGTAACATTTCGTTGCATCAGAGTCTGATTTCCTCGGGGACATCAATCAGGCTCTGCCTGCTGGCGGGGAGCTCCGTGGTACCAAACTGCCAATGATGCAGAGTTTCCCCTGGCTCCATCACTTTCTGCAGATCTGTTCGTTTGCTCGCTGCACCTCTCGTATGGTTTGCAAATGATAGTCACTTGGCGTTGAGCAGTATGGACTCTTCTACCTGAAATAAAACTAAATTAACTCGCCCGGCCCCAGGCTGCTGCTGAAGCCAACGACACATTTTTGTGGAGGTGCTCGTGCTGCTTGTTGCTGTAACTGCTCGTGTCCATTCGTCCCTTCCCACCCATGAAATAAAACACTGATTCCCATGAGGTTAGGTCTATGGCTCAAGGCAAAGTGCCCAGGCAGGCGGGAAAGACGGCATCAGCCGTTCCTCCTGGGACTCCTGCCCTCTCCTCCAGCCGTCTCTTGCTCAGGGCATTACCCTGCATTTGACAGTCGTCGATGGATTTCACCACCGTAATGCAAAACATCCAGAATCTGCTCCTGAGTTTGCCTCTAGATGTAGAAATAAAAGCACAGCCTGCTTACAGAGGGGAAGATGGGTTTGGCAGAGAGGATTCCCCTCACTCAGCACATCCTGCACCGCAGGGCTGGGTCACTTGGTGCTTTTCATTCATAGGTTTGAAAAACTCATTAAGCTATTCTGCATGAGACTGGTAAAGGGTTGAATCTTGCTGGTTTATGTTCATGACCCCATGGTGTGCAGTGAAGCTGCAGTAATTTGAAATATTTCTCTTGGTTTTCTTGCTGAGGTTATTCATTATCTAGGCAGAAAACACACAAGGTTGTTCTCTTTTGTGGTGATGGTAAGAAATACGAGGTTAGCAAGATTGCTGAGAATTAATGAATTTCTTAAGAAATTTGAGGATCAGCCCTGGAAATTTTTCATCTCTTGGTTTGTGTACACACGGCTCTGTTGCATGTTTGCAGAATGGGATATAAAGCTTCATATCAGTGAAAACTATCCAAGTAACATAATGCAGCATATTCCTCCCTCAGAAAAATCGCAACCAGACAATATTTTTCTACCTACTTTCAGCCTTACGTTTTTCTGGGTCCGGGACCAATTTTTTTTTTTTTCTATGTTACTTAAAAAACGTATTCCCAGAAAAGTACCGGTCCCCAAAATCCTTCTGAAAATTTGAAATAATCTCTAACTAGAGAAAAAAAGGGGACGGCGGCTCGAGCCCTCCGCTTTGGTCAGCATGGATGCTGCGAAGCCAGCCTGCTTTCCTCGCCGCAGCGCTCTCCGCGATGTTTCTCTCCAAGGCCTTTACTTGATGTTGTTTTGTTTCTGTTAGGATTAGCGTGACCCACTTAGTGGTCTTGGAGGAAACGCTGTTTAAGTCTGAGGGATGGCTGTGTATACAGGGCAGGAAAGATGGTGTCCCACGTTTCAGGAACATCGCGGTTTTCTCACCGAGATGCGTGGAGCTGGAGCCATTTCCAGACATGTGTTTGTAATTTCTTGTTTGGTCTGCCTCGGTTCTGAGAAATGGTGCATTTTTTGATTTGCCTGCTGAAAGGGTTTCACACTTTCGGATACCAGCGTTTGATTAGTTTTGATGATAACCACAGTAGTACAATTCTGACTTCCAGATTGCTTTCCAGTGTGACACTAAGCAGCCACCCATCTCCAAGGTTGAAGAAATTCACACATGCATTTGATTTTTCCTTTTTATGAAGATGCAAAAAAGTGTAAAATGCTTGCCACCAGGAAAAAAAAAAAAAAAATAAAAAAATCACATTTCTCATCCCTCCATTTAGGGTGATGTCTGTGTGAGCCTATTCTAGTAAATAGGATGGGATCTATCAAGAACAGAGTAGCTCTAGTTCCTTCTTTTATCATCTCCATACACTAGTCATCTGCAATTTTTACAAACTTTGTTCAATGAAGAGCTGTATTTGTCAAACGTGTGTTTTAAAAGAGAGTTACTAGCCTTCGGAAGGAAAA